>NC_135478.1:69520148-69832739 GCF_052094955.1 Ictidomys tridecemlineatus | reverse complement strand
AATATATTATCGAGTAAAGCAACACGGACAAGTTAAATCAAAAGATCCATCCATCCACACTGCATCACTCCTTATTCTCCCTGCTGAAGTACCTTTTGAGATATTTGCATGAAGGCACAAGGGCTCCTAACTCCATATCTTAAACCTGTGACTCACAGTGTTGCTTAATCCGTTCCTTCATGGTGCCCACTCGTTTTTGCAAATGAGTAGTTTCTATGGAAACATTTCCAAAGTACCAAACATTTCCCGGGTTGTTGAAGCACGTGTGTACTGATTCAGTGATAGTACGAATTATTAGCAAATATTTGTGGATGGACATTTGCAAAACCTGACCATGTCCCGCAACTTATCTTCTGCCAGTTTCCTGAGCAGGGGCTCAAGAAGGACACCACTGGCCAAAGCCCTGATAAGCAGATGCATACATTTTGGCTAGGTGACAGGATTAGAGATGAGTCACTCAGTTCCTGTGAGTAACACACAGTGATTATCATAGCCATTCAGAGAAGGGAGCCATAAATACCAACTGCAGAAGGGGAAGAGGGTCTGCAGGAGAGGGGGTGATTGGAGCTGGGTCTTCTTGGAGGTTGGAGAAAATAACAAAGAATATGTCACATGGAGCAGGTACAGGCTAGCAGTGTCATGGGGAATTGTGTGTTAACCTGTGCCCCGAGGATGAGGTGGTGAGTTGTCTTGAAGGATGTGAGTTTGGACAAGGACCATAAAGACCAGTCTTCCAATAGAGGCTACATAATGATCTTGATTTTAAAGGTGAGAGTCAACAAATATTCCAGATGTGTGTTTGTCAGCATTTTGTCACTGGGACCAAAACACATGACAAGAACAACTTAGAGGAGGAGTTGGCTCACAGTTTTAGAGGTTCGGCCTATGCTTGGTCAGCTCCAAGGCAGAAATGTCATGGCGGAAGGGTGTGGCAGAGGAAAGCTGCAGAGATCATGGTGGCCCAGAAGCTGAGGGAGAGAGAGCAGGACAGAAGAAGAGAGGGAGAGGGAGAGGGAGGAAGGGTCTGGAGAGAAGGTAAACCCTCCCAGGGCACCACCCCTGTGACCTACTTCCTCCAGCTAGGTTCCATTCAACTATCAGTGAACTAATCCATCAAATGGATTAATCCAGTGATGAGGTCATAATCCATTTGTTGCCTAAAAGTCACACCTCTGAACCTTGATGCATTGAGGATCATACTTCCAATGAATGATTTTAAGGACATTCCAGATTCCAACTGTGAAAATATCTCAGTTTACCCTACCCTCCCAAAGGCACCATGATGTTTATGTCAAAACACTCCATCTTTGGACCTACCTTTCCTATGTTCATATACGAATACACAACCAGTGTAACTCCACATCCTATACAACCACCAGACTGGGAAGTTGTACTCCCTGTATGTATAATATGTCAAAATCCACTCTACTGTTATGTATTATTAAAAAGAACAAATTAATATTAAATTTTAAAAAATGCTCCATCTCCTTAAAACCAGGTAGAACCCAAGACTCCTCAATTCCTGATATTAACAAGCTATCCAAATTGGCTCATAAAAGACACGTCTTATGCCATCCTGGGAACTGGCAGCCAATTTGAACCCGAAAGCAAGAGATGAAAATACTCCACTAGGGAGGAAACAGAGTCAGTGAATTAAATAGTCCTGAAATAACCCATGAAGATGTGCTGAAGGCTGAGAAGAGAAAAGATATAGGACAGAAAAGAGTGTCCACTTTAACCAGACAGAAGTGAATGTCTCCTAGATTAGGTAAGTAATATAGCCTCCACTTATTCACTAAATATTTATCAGAAATTTTATTTGTACCAGTCTAGGACCACCACATTGGTAAAGTACATCTGAATTAATTCTTGCAACCTCAGTATTTTCTGTTTTTATAAAAGATAAGAAAAATGGCTCAGAGAAGTTCAATTTGTTCTAAAAAAAAACATATATCCTCTTAGTTCGATCATACTTCTTTCTCTGACATGAGATGAAATATGAGGAAAAAAAACATGGGAAAAAAATCCCTACCCTAGTTGAATTTACATTAAAATGATGCATTGGAGATATAACCTAATTATCTGTATGAAAAAATGTTTAACATAAAATAAATTGTTTTTATGATTCTTCCAATTTTGAAAATTAAATTGCTTTTGTAATGTGAGTAGGGAAAAAATCTACTAAACTGGATAGCAAGAAACCTGATAATATCAAATTTTACTTAAGACGATAAGATGATTTAAAGAGTTTTTTTTTTTTTAAATTCATGTAAGGGCATATAATCAAAGAAAATAAAATAAATCACTTATGATATATGGAGTCCTCTTTAGCCTACCTAGTGTTATATATTTGAGCCATTCAGGAAAAAAAATAACTGAAGACTTTTCTTTATTGTTATTCTTTGCTGTTCTTACAAATAAATGGGTCAATTGATGCCTATTTCAATTCTCTGGTTCTGGGTCTATGAATTTGCTCAATGTCTGTGGACTGACTGACTCATAGTTTGTCAGCACAGGGGGCCAGGAATAATATTTATTGTTCTAGAAGAGAAAATTACCTAGCAGCTTAAAGTAATGCCATTCCCTTTGTCAAAGTCCTGGAGTCTGAACACTACTCAGGCACGGCCTAAATCCTTACAGTAAAGAAATTCCAAGATCTGACTCTGCGTCTGCTCACCAACCTCCTCCTCTGACCTCATCTCCACCTTAGCTCTCCCTAGGTCTCCCCAGGGTCACATGCACTGGCTTTCTGCTGCACCCCAAAGCCTCTTGCTAACATTGGTAAGACCATGTGTCAGAGGTCACTTGAAACCTTCTCAACATACCAATCATATTTATTAACTTCCAGTGAACTTAGACAGCCCGTAATTATTCAACAGTCTGATAGTATCAAAGTAGTTTAAAATGCAATATTATTTTGGACTTAACCTTAGCATTAGATTCTAGCAAATAAAAACAATCTCCAAGTTATTAAATTTTCTCAACTACAAAAATGTTCCCTGGGATGGGGTTTGGGGGGTGGGGGTGGGGGGACAAGTAGAAAAAAAGTGCATTTTAATTTGCTGACAAAAATGTCAAGAACCTCCACCAAGAGAGGCAGTCTGGCCACTGTCAAATGGCCAAGGGACCTGAGATAAGCTGTTTAGGGAGGCTGCTCTGCTCACTTTGAAATATGGTGTCTCAGAGAAGCCAAAAGAAGGGAGAGTGAGGCTTTGCGAAGCAGAACTGGTGGAAACAGAGATGGCTAACCAAACCACGGACGTTCTATGGTATTTATGAGAGCAAAAGCAGTAGCCTTCCTGCTTTGACAAGACAGGAATTTACTACTGAACTTTGGAAGTTTGCTTCTTCCTGCCAGATGGAGGAGACTGCACCCATCTAGAAAATATTCTGTGGGGGGCAAGGGGGACTACTACCAGGCTTGGTTTTGTCCAGGTTTTTTGGTAAATATTTAAAAATTTCACCTTAAAATTTTTGTTTATGAAAATAGATTTTAAAATCTATTTTAAAAACATATACAGGATTTCCCATTCCTAGGAAGTGCGATGGCCACAGACTTTAACTTCCCAGGTGACGTGTACAACCCAGTGACATTGAAGGGCCTAGTAATTGAGACACCTGAATCCACTTTCAGCCACCTTTAACCTACCTGCCTTTATTTTTGCCTTGTTAGCTCTCCCTACGTCCCCATTAGTGATGTCTTCTGAGACACAAGAAGGAAAACTGGAAAGTCTTGTATTCCCAACAACAACAACAACAACGACAAAACACACCAAAAAACCCAAAAACAGTGTGTTCCTTGGGGCATCAGTTGTAGCAATGTTTTTAGATGTGACCCAGGAAAAAAGTATTCGATGGATAAATTTGATGGTATCAAAGTATTTTAAAATGTAATATTATTTTGGACTTTACCTTAGCATTAGATTCTAGCAAATCTAATGTCCCATTTAGATGAAACAGATTTCCTTTCTGACAGGTTTCTTACAATTTCTCACGTGTGTGTGTGTGTGTGTGTGTGTGTGTGTGTGTGCTTGTGTTGTCAGGTGATCACTAAGTTTTACAAAGGTACCTGACCAATTCTACTATTTCCATAGAATACTTTAAGGTCTATTTTTCAAGGACATATACTTTAGAAAAGAGAGGATTATAGCTCTACAGAACTGCTGTTCTGATTTTTATATCTTTTGGCATGTTTTAAGTCTGTTTTCCATTACTATAATGAGATACCTGAGGCTGGCTACTTTATAAAGAAAGGTTGATGGTTTAGCTTAGTTTTTAAGGTTCAGGGCATGGGGCTGATTTCTGCTCAGCTCTGGTGCGGGCCCCCTGGGCTGTATCCCATTCAGGTGAATGGCATCATGGTGGGAGAATGGGCAGGAGGGACAGAACTCCTGGAAAGACAGGAAGTCAGAAAGAGCTCAGGGATCAGAATTACTCTTTTGTAACAACCCATCTCTGGGCCTGCCTTGCTCCACCCCTTTTGAGGGTAACACCTGTGTGAGCTAATCTCCTGGGACTAGTCCCTACTTCTTAATGACTCCACCCCTCTTCCAAGCACTGCCACACTGAGTACCCAGCTCCCAGCACAGGAGCACTGAGGGACAAAGCACATCCAAACCACCATATCCAACGCCAACAACTTTTTTAAAAAAATATTTGCTCTGATATTTTATCATCTTTTCACATCTGCCATCTTCCTCTGAACCACCCGCCTTGTTCCTGCTGTTCCTTTGGGTCAGTTGCTCAGACTTTTACTTTCAAGTTTTCTCTCTCTTCAAAGGCATCTGGGACAGGATGCATGTGAACCGAGTGATAAGGAGGACAGAGATTCATCAGCCTAAATCGTAAAGAGAAAACCCCAAGCATATTGAAAGAGTGCCTTATAAGAGAGGATCCTGTGTCAGGAAAGCACTCCAGGAAGGTTCTAGAAGGGCTGTCCAGGTTGTCCCCTGCAGATTCCAGCCACCAGGTCAGCAGGACACATAAATCTGTAGAGAAAAATAGATGGATCTCTCCTCCTGATTCTGGGCTCTCTTTATTTTGTCCCCCACTCCTACCCCGACCCCACTACTTCCTTAAAGAACATACCCTAAGAGGAGATCAGAGAAGAAAATCCACTCTGTCTGAAGGAAACAATTCCCGGATCCCCGCCAGTGCCCGGTGACTGGATCAGAGCCCATCAGCTACCACACACGAGTTTCTCAAGACAGCGGGCATCTCCCATAGATCTTGGTCTTCAGAAAGTCAACACGGAGCACCGACATTTGATAAAAATGAGAATCTCTGCACCCTTGGTAATATTATGTGCAGGGTACCTGGGGGTCGGTAACTAGCCAAACCAACTGGCATTGGAAAGACTTTCATTTTTTACAAGGAAACATCAAAGACATTTTGATATCGTAGTGTAATCAGCAACTGCTGAAGTCAGAACTTCAAAAGCTGAGCCCTTTGACACACCAATCTAAGATCTCTAGAGTTTTAGGAAATGGAAAACTTGCTTTCTTTAGACAAACAGGGTGATGGTCATTGGGCAATATCTTAAATGGCCAAGACCACCATCTCCTTAAAGCAGGAGGCCAGTGAGGGTAGTTTCAATAACCAACACAAATAGTGGGTCACTTCTGCAAGTAAAATCCAAGGAGACCCAGGAGGAAAGGTTGTTTCAAAGCAGCGCGTGCCTTTGACCCCATAATCAAGCGTTCACCCCTGACAAGTGTCCTGGATTTGACTGTGACTGTAAAAAGTCTGGCCTCTGGGACAAGTGATGATGGCCTGCCTAGGAAATAGGGTCTTTCCAGAAGTAATCTGGTTGAGACCCAGGGGGCTGTGGCCTAAACCCCATCCCTGGCATCGTTAGGAGAAGTAGGTGTGAAAACACAACCAAGGCCAAAAGGAAAAAAATGTCTCATAAAAACAAAGAAACTGGAGTATAAACCAAGGGGTACCCTGCATTCCCCAAGAAGGCCCAGGAAGCTATCAAGGGCTCCAGAAGGGCATTTCCTTGAAGCCTTCAGAGGATGCATAGCTAATGCTGCCCAACTCCTGGTTGCAGGGTTCCAGAACCTTTTTTTAAGCCACATACTTGGATAGTTTGTTACAGTGGCACCAGGAAGCGATGGGCACAAAAGTCTATTTGCATGAAAATTTGAAAAGAAATAATTTGGAAAGAATGAAACCCAGGTTAACATCCTACTAAGTCGGGCTCAGCGATGTCTTCTGATACACAAGCGGGAACTACAACCAGGGAGCAAAGCTCACAGAGGTATGAAGTGCCTCTTGCTTAATGCTAAAAGCCCCTCGGGCACAGCCTGCGACATATGGGAATTGATAATGGCCTTGTAGCTAAGAGTTACTGTGGCTGAGTTTTCATTTTGCATGTGACACTGTAGCACAGAAGGTGAACTGGAGGGAAACAAGGCTCTGGGCCTAAGGACTGGACTTGAAGCTGGCTGAGCCCCATGGACTGTGACCTCAGCATGGGAAGAGTGATGAAATGGAAATTGAGCCTGCACACGTCACCCTCTAGAGCCAGGTCAGGACTCGAGGTCTGCTGATGTGCCTTCCCAGCCCCAGGTTGCCTCAAATGCATGGAGTCCCATCCAATCTTTACCAGGGCCCTTCCTTATTCACTCTTTCACAAGGGAGTAAGTTATGAATCTTTGGTGGTCGCCAATAAACAATATTCCTAGAAAACTGAAAGCTGTTCCCTGGCATTTTCCATGAATGGCTTCCTCCACAGGAATTGTCCACATAAAATGCTTGAATAACAGACTCCGCACTGCAGGAGGGGAGAGCGGCTCTTCTCTTGGAATCCAACCATGGGTTCCAAGCAACCCATCAGCCCGTCTCACGGCAGTGACCCCCATCAGCAGAACCCCAGCCACCTCTGCGTGTGAGGTGCGAGTTCTGTCATGTAAGATGCCAGTAATCCTGCTCCTCTTCCACTGCAGGTTTTCCCAGAGTGCGGAATTCATCTGTTTAGTCAAGGATGACGTTGATTTCCCTTTGGCTCCAAGCTCTCATCTGCATAGTGATCTCTTTTCCCTGCCTAGTCCTAATTTTTCTTGACTTCACAACCCCTCAGAGTAGCCAAGTAAATGGGTGTCCTTAGCTCTTCTCATTAGATCAAGAGTGATGTGGCTTTCCTCCAACACAATTTTTTTCCCAGGCTATCTTTTCATTAAGTCTCAATCTGCTCTCTTCCTACAAAGCGGTGTACCAGCTGAGGAGACTGCGTGCTGAGCTGGGGTAGATCAGTCATCCCCTGGGTGACAGCAGCTACGACAATTTCCAGGGAGCCTCACATTCTAGAACATTTTTGCTTTTGATTAATACAGTGCTTTGTTTTGTTCAGGCAAATAAAAACATTGGATCTCTTTCCTACATCCAGAGATGATAAGGCTTGAAACTAAGTCTCTGTAGAAGACAGACAAAAAATGACACAATGGGCGCATCCCTTGAATCATATTCACTTAAAAATGTGCGATAGTGAGAACTCAGGTATGCCAGGGTAGGAATTCAACTGAACTAGCTTAAAAGAGAGGAATACTTTATATTATGATATCTAGAAATTCAGGGGTTAGAAGTAAAACGCTTAAGAATCTCCAATAAATATTTTCGGTGGAGAAATTTTGCGAGAATCAAAATGGAGTCACTTTTGTCAAGCCCTCGCAAAGAAAATACACAAACACAGCCGGGAGGTGGTGAAGCAGGAGTTCGCCCACGTGTGTACATGACAGAAATGTGGCACAGAAGAATACACAACCTTGCTCAAAGGCTACTGTGACCTCTACAGGATGATGTGGCTGCCTGTTCAGTCTCAGTCTGGAGTCACCCTGGTTACTCATCCTAGTCAAGGATAATAATTTTAAGATGTCCTACGTGGTCCTCCTCCTTCCGCCTTTTGCCAGCAAAGGGGAATGAAGGGAAAGGAGGGCCATAGGAATAGGAAAGAGAGTGGAATGAATCGGACATCACTTTCATATATGAATACAGGACCTGTGAAACTCCACATCATCTTCAACCACAAGAGTGGGATCCTGATTAGAACAACTTATTCTCCATGTACATATGTCAAAGTACACCTCACTGTCATGCATATCTAAAACGAAACAAATAAAAAAATTTTTTTAAAAAAAGGAGGCATAAGGAAAAAAACAGAAACAACAACAAAAACCCTCTTCCTATAGGCTCAAGGTTCAGTATGGTGCCTGTATCCCCATCATCATGATGCTCAGGCTCTTCCCAACAAAGTATCCTTATTCTTGGAGCATCTCTGTCCTAAATAGGTTGACGGGAAGTAAAAACAAGAAATACTTAAGAGCTTCCAATCATACTTTTGGTTATTTCTCATTTTTCTTCCTCCACGTTCAGGTTACCCTTCTCTCTATTTTATTGTCATTCTTTTCTTTTGTGAAACTGTTGAGTCATGCAATACAGGCATAGACGTTGACTTTTTTTTTTTTCAGCGAGAATCATTCCAATTTAGAGCTAAGAAAAAAAATCTCTCCCCAAAATAGCCATCTAGTCATCCATAAAGTCTCTGAAAAAAGTACTGTGACTAAGTCTTTTGGCCTGGTTTCTATTTCTGAACCAACTGCTATGGCTACCGACCAGAGAGATTGCCCACAAACTAACCAATCCAACATGCAGAAAAAGAGCAAAGACATCTTCAAAGAGGACAGGGGATGTCACCAAGGAGGAGGTGACATGCTGAGCCGGGAACACATGGAGAAAGCTTTCATTAGTGTTCCAGATCCCAGACAAGTCTGAGAAAATGGCAGATATCTGCTGGCCCCTTGAAATCACAAGGAAGACAGGCCGACAAGTCCAGAAGTACCAGAAAACCATGGAGACTGCATGGCATCCTCACTTCCAGCCTAAGATTTCCAACAGGAAAGTTAACCCAGGTGTGCAAAGCCCACACTTCGTCCAAGCTGACATGTGTTTGTGCACACACACACCCAATGTGCAAATTCAATGTACAGAAAAGACTCATGGTAGCAGTGGTTTCTGTAGAGTCTTGTGAGTGCACAATTCTGCATGCTAAGAACTTTGTTTTACCCATCTGGGAGCACAGTGACTCCTCAAATTTGTTGCATGCTTACAAAAAAAAAAGCAAATTTTAAAAAATGCTATAAAAATAAGGACAAGTGTGGCAGTCTTTCTTTCCTTTGGCAGATTTTCTCAATTCCAGAGATGACTTCTCTATTCTCCAAACTTCCAGAATGTTTCATGTGTACCATGTGTAATAAAGTTAGCACATTGTGTCTCAGAGTCTCAATTCTTACATTTTTACATACCCTGTTTGGAAAACGTTTGGACAGCATCTACTCAGAAGTTGAAAGCAATGATTTTTGAATCCCTGCTAGGTCAAGTTGTTGGCTAATTGTGTGTTGCTAGAATCCCATTTAGGAGACTATATCTGTCCTATTCTGAGATGACAAAAGGGTGGGTCACAAAGGCAGACTCCTTGTCCCCAACCAATCGCTAATAAGAAGCAGAGCCAAGATTTGAAACCCCTGTATGTTGTCCCAAGCAGGGGTCAAGATCAGAGAAAGAGATCCTATTTAGATGACCGTGACCGTAGGCCAGGTGACAGAAGACAGACTTGGAATATGGTGATGGCAATAAAACTGAGGAAACCTAACTGGATTTCAGAATATTTCAAGGTGGCATCTACTCTGTCCACCTAATGTTCCAACCTATTGCAAGTACCTGGATGGGAGGTGGGACTTTGGGTAGGTAAGGCCATAGGGCCATTTATTTATGCTTCTTCCACCTTGAAACTTGTTCCTGAAACTCTCAGGCACTATGTTCTTTTTAAAATTTAATTTTATTCTTTGTTTTTTTGGAGCAGGAGTTTGAACCCAGGGCGTTCTTCATGCTGGGCAAGCACTCTCCCACGGAGCCCACCCTCAGAGGCCACTCAATGTCTTGGATGGGCCATGCCCTCAGGGCCCGGGTTGGAGCAAGAGCCTTGGAGACTCCAGAAATCCACCAGTGAATCCCAAATACAGAACGCAGCAAGTTCCCCCCTTCCCTTGGCAATGGTGGCGAGAAGCCTGTGGGTCTCTGGCCCCTGCTGCCCCCCCCCTTGACATTTACCTTTTGCATTCTGACAATGAAGACACTCTGGATAAATGTGTCACTCTTCCGGGGTGACGAATGCCAACTCACATGCAGGTTTTACTTCCCGGAAGGCACGGGGATCACTTTCAACAGTATTAACGAGCAGCAAACTAAGGTTGGGGAAATCTTGTAAAATTTTCAAAACCAAATTTAACTTTCCTAGGACCACGATACACAGCCATCCATTAAAAGTGGTGGTCATTTTCCGTGCATCTAATGTCACCTTAATGCTACCCAAAGGCCCCGATGCTAAGTGGTTTCTATTCTGGGGACCATTTTCAGATTAGAGTTGAAAATGTGAAATAAAATAGAAGAATTCATCATGGGTTAGATTCAGGATCCCCAGCAGGACTGTAACACGGTACACAGTATCTTCAGGACAAATTTCTTTCCCTCCCTTTCTTCCTTTCTTCTACTTCTTCTGTCTCTGCCCCTCTTATTTTTCCACCCTCCTCTCATTTTTAACTTTGCTTTATGTTCTTTTCAGAACAACCAGCAGAGGGTGAATGTTCTTTGCTTAATCTTTAAAAACCTGGAGGAGAGTAAGTCCTTTCAGCCTGCCTTCCTCTACCTGCGTGTGACTGACCTTGGACGCTCCCACTTAACTGGGTGCCTAAGTGCCCTTCTCTTGCAGATCATAGCTAACAAAAAGACGATGATGGAATAAATAAAAATCTCTCTCTCTCTCTCTCTCTCTCTCTCTCTCTCTCTCTCTCTCCTTCTCATTTTATACCAGTGACCTGTTTGTTTCTAAAAAAATTTTAAAAATGTGCTTCATGAGACCAATATTTAAACCAGTTAAGAATGAAGTCTCTCCAAGTCTAATTTGAGGTTGCTATAAAACATCTTCCCCTACAAACATACATAAAGCACCAAGTAGTAAGGCAAGAAAATCAGGCTGGTGAATTAATAGTCCACCAGGAGCGACCAAATGGCATTACAGAGGTGTTACATGAAGGCTGGTAGACGTTACAGCTCGATTTTAATCAGCACAATGGGGTTGTTTTGTGTTGATATCTGTGAATAGTCATTTATTTTTTTTATTTTGCCCTCTGCAGAGGAAGCTTCTGGAATGACATGGGAAGATACCGGAGCTTTGGGGGCAACAAACTACTTATTAATTCATCTTTACATTAGAAAAACACACTTAAAAAGAGAGTAAAAAATAATATGTGACTCATTCAGAGGAAAATCATTTCAAGGTTCAGAATTTCATCCTTCGCTCTCTCACAAGCCCTGTCTTAATTGAAAATGTGTGTTTGAGGACTTTCCTTGGTATATTTATTCTCAGTTCTGCATTAGGTTGGTTAGTTTTAATTATATGAAGGGTAAACACAGTGTCTTCAAGTTTTAGCTGAAAAGAAATATCCAGGGTAAAGCCAAATTTACTCACTCATCCACAGAACCGTGGCACTGAACTCCTGCACAGCCACGGTGCCCTGGGCAGGTGGTGGTTAATTTTTTGGGGAATAGACTCAGGGTCCCTCTCCCCAGGGAGCTATCTTCTAGGGGTTCTGCACTCTTCTGCTCAGTGACCAATTTGGATCAGACCCTTCTATACCATTTGATATCTATTTTCACATGGGTGTGACCTTTTTGGTTGTGAATGCACATTTTTATGTGGGATTCAACCATCTATATTGTACTATCTATCGCTCACTTGACTTCTCCCCCATCATTAGCATTTTCTCCAGTATATGCAGCCAAACAGTATGATATTTTTTTATCACTTGTCAAAAATATATAATATGGATGTGTCACAATTTATGTTACCATTTCCTGTGGGTAACATATAACTATTTTACATATTTTTCCTGGAGAGATAATAGGACTTCTGCCGTCCAGTTTACCCCATGTGCTATCCCAACGTCAACACTTCTCAGATTTGATGGGACCCACAATCCTTCCATTTGGCCATGATGGCTCATGTTTCCTCATTGTCCAGTTTACAGTCCATAGTCACTCCTAAAAAATCATCCACCCACATTCCCCGTCATGCTCAGATACCTTGTGCTTTTTCAATTCACTTGGCAAATACTAACTCTGGGTAGCTTCAAGTTTCTCCCATTTTCTGTCTGAATCTGTTTAGCAGCATGTTTGCAGAAAACCAAACAGGCTGACCAGTTGAAATTCATTTCAATCCTCAGTCTAGTCTATCTGGCTTCCTGGCTATTATATTGTGTGTGTTGGTCAGCTTTACATTACTGTCACGGATAGATCTGAGATGATCAAGTAAAAAAAAAGAATGGTTCATTTGGCTCACGGTTTTGGAAGTTCCAGCCCATGATTGATTGGCTCCAATGCTTTTGGAGCTCACGGTGATGAAGCACCTCGTGATGAGGAGTGTGTGATGGAATAAGCTGCTCACCTCACGATAGCTGGGAGAAAAAGAAAAAAGGAAGAGATTAGCATCCCACAATCCCCTTTAAGGACACACCCCCAAAGACACAGAACCTCCCGCTAGGCCCTGCCTCTTAAAGGTCCCACTTCCTCCCAACAGCCCCAAGCTGAGGACCAAGCTCCTTTTGGGGGAGATTTCAGATCCCAACTCCAGCAGTGTTTCCTGGTCTGTTATTCTCTGTGTCTCTTAGATAATGGTTCCACGTCTTGTATCTTCTCAAGATCTCTGGCATCCCTTCCCCTGAAGCTCCATCTCACTCACAGCTGGGTGCCTTACCCCTTACCCAACCAAGCTAGGAAAGCATTCAGGAAGGCTGGACAGTAAGTCACTTCTGCAGCCACTGTATGGTACCCCACCCCTCTGTGCCTCTTTTATTTTCCACATGATCATGTGGCTTCCCCTTTACCTCTTTCACAAGCACAGTCGGACTACAAAACCAAATATTCACCTTGCCCCATACAAGCATCCCACATGGCTGTTAGTTCCACTCCTGTCTCCATAACTCACTGTCTTGTAATTTACTTTTTTTTTTTGGTACTAGGGATTAAACCCAGGGGTACTTAAGGACTGAGCCACATCCCCCAGACCTTTTAAATAGTTCATTTAGAGTCAGGGCCTCACAAAGTTGCTGAAGCTGGCTTTGAACTCAAGATCCTCCTGCCTCAGCCTCCTGAGCCACTGGGATTACAGGTGTGCACCACTGCACCCTTCATATAAAATTTTTAAAACTGTACTTATAGAAAGTAAGCCTCATAAGGGCAGAGGCCTTGTGTTTATTTCACCTGTGATGTGATTTTGCCAGTTTCTAGCATACTTCTTTGATATAATACATTCTCTATGATTTCAGATAAAAATATGAATATCTCTAAGTACAGAGGTGTAAAGATTTATCTCAAGAGCATCACTAACAGTGGAGTTCCTGTGTCTTATGGTATGTCCAATTTAAAATCTGATCGTTTCTATTAGGTTCTCTTCTAAAATGGAGAGTCCAATTTACGGCCTTATCAATGGTAGATGGATATACCTGTTTCTTTCCCATCTTAAGAACGTGGCCGATTACTAGTTTGAGTATTTTTTATCCATTTAATGAGCCCAAAGAATGAGCCCTCTTTGCTTTCTGTTGCTTTTTTCTTAGATTCCTTCTTGACTTGAGCATAATTTCATCTGTAGTGCTTATTTATATTTCCTAACAAGTAGCCTGGATGTCTAGGAAGTCTTTAAGAATCCCAGAGTTAGGCCTTTGTCTCTTACCTATACCATGAAGGCAACCATTAATATTGAATAAGCAGGACTCGGGAGCTTCATTTAAGTCAGTATTTTCTCCCCACCTTTTCATTTTTCCATTTATTCTGTGACACACATTCTTCCTCTGTCTCTGAGTGAAAACTCGGTAAACTTTTAGATCACACAAACTGTGTAGATTCAGAAAGCAACAAGAGTAGGAAGATAACATAGAACTAGAAAGTGCAGAATCTCATTCAATAATCAAAGATCCAGGTTGTTTTAAAGCTCTGGTTTGTGTTGGACAGAGAAGCCTCTGTTTGGAAATTGGGGTGTGGCTGGGTTTTCATTCATTTTCTACTCTCTCACAATGGCTAACTTTAGGACCTGTGTGGCTGAGGTATGGAGGAGGAAGGAAAAGTTGAAGGCGGGGGCAGAGGCTCTTCATCATTGGACACTGTCACAGGACGGACTCTTGCTCTCTTAGAGTTGCAGATTCTGCAGTCAGACTCCCCTGTGGCCGTAAATGAGCCCTCCTGGGATCTCTCATCTTTGTACATGGGGTCCTGCAGCCAATCTCTAGGATATATCCCTGTCCTAACCACACATGAATCAGGACAAACTGCCCTGGTACATTCTGGGAGAACAATCAGACACTACGGTAAGAGCAACTCCTGTGGCTCAGCAGGTCAGCTTGGGAGCTCAGCTCTTAGCCCAGATAGTTCTCCTCCAAATGCACCAGAGAGGATTTCCTTATGATTCAAGCAAAGCCCCTCTCACTAGTCTTGGAGTAAGGGGACAAGGATGGGGATTTTTAGGACAGTAGCAGTTACCCCCAGATATTCCCTGGACAAATACTTCTTCCAGTCTCCATTCCACCCTTCCCCAGCCTACCACCAATGACTGCCCAGATCCTTTTATAATGCAACTTAGGGATCAAAAGATGTCACTCGTATTCAGATACCTGTTTGGAATGTTTGTATTTTGACTTGACATTCATTTTTGAGTATCTATTATATCTCGGGTTCATGGATCTGCCTCCAGTTTAATACTATGTTGCACAAATACTTATTTGGCATTTTTTGCTGTATTTTTGTCTTGCAAACTCTTAAATAATGTTACCAGTCAAGCATTGCAGCCTCTTCCCTGTGATACATAGTTTATTGAAGAAAACTCTCCTCATCGCAAGGTAATGCAAGTCATTTTCTGTACTTTCCTCCAAGTTATTTACTGATTAATTTGTTTGTATTTAAATCATGACTCCATCTGGGGTTTATCCCCTGTGGAGGGGAAAACAGAAGTCTACAATATCAGAATATTTCATTTTTTGCCAGGTTCATTCTGCTGGTAGTTTCCCATGTTTTTATATTTTTAAAATACATTGGACAGTGAATATCCTGTAAAGTTCTTATGAAGCCCAATAGTGACAGAGTGTAATAATGGACCAAGAGGAGTGGCACATGCCTGCCATCTCATCTCATTATGGAGGCTAAGGCAGAAGGATCACAGGTTTGAGGCCAACATCAGTAATTCAGTGAGGCTGTATGCAACTGAGTGAGACTCTGCTTCAAAATAAAAAATGAAAAGGGCTGGAGATGTAGCTCAGTGGTAAGGCACTCCTGGGTTCCATCCCCACTAACAACAACAACAACAACAAAAAGTGAAATAATGTCAATTTCCTTTTGATAAGCTTCTTTGAAAGAAATGATACTCAGACTAAAAACCATAATGATGCCACAATATGCTATCTACACCACATTTATCTAACAACCGGTCCTTGTGAGTATGAAGACTTAATTAAAAATCACACAGCAATCTGTTAGCTGGAAGTTGGAGGTCAGGCTTGGCAGATAAAACCTCAGAATTTCCTTTACCATATGTTTGAATTCCCATGTGGATTCAGGAAGGATTTATGTGGCCACAGATGGCACATATTTCAAAGGAACAGGAGGTGGCTTCAGGGAAGCCACATGGTCAGAACCAAACCTGGGTCTGCGTGCTGTCAATAGAAAGAAGGTACAGCTGCCATAGGTATTCAAGAGGAAATACTGGTTTGATGGCTACAGGAAGACAAGTGAGGAAAGGAAACGCATTCCAAATTTCATACCCCCCAAAATCAGACCCATTTCAATAAACGAGAAACAGAAAAACAATTCTAAAGGGTTCTTTTTTTTTCTTTTCTCTCTCAAGGAAATATAAAAACCACCCAATTATATCACTTCTTGGGCCAAAATGCAAGAGAACTCTGGCCTTGCTCTTGAAGCTGCGGGCTGTGTTCAGTCCTCTCTGCACCTCATGGCAATGGTCAGCTCTCTCCGCCACTCTGTTCTCTGTCTTCAGCCACCTGAGGAGCTGCCCCAGGGCTGCCTGTGGAGGGAGACTCATGCATCTGGCTCCAATCAATCCTGCTGCTGTCTGAAAAGGCTTGCAGGGAGCACCCAGGCCAGACCCGGGTGCAAAAGCAATAATCATAGAAAACATGCACTGATAATAAAACCTCTTTTCTTCTTGTATATGGCATATACTGTCTGTACTCAGCACTGCCTGTGAATTGTCCTGCACATGCATCCCAGCACCTGGATGAGGCAGGCACTCATATCACTCCCATTTTTTGGAAAGGTGGTACAGAGGGAGTGGACACAACTCATAAGTCACAGGAGTTGATCGAAAAGTCCAGGCCCCTTCTCTGCCCTACTGAGTTCTGCTTGTCCCATGTCCTTGGGAACCACAGTAGAAAAAAAAAGTCACACTGCAGTGTCTATTATGCCTTCTATGTTTGGTTTAAATGGATGATGGGCAGGAGGAGGAGAGAAACAGTGGGGTTCAATGCTGTTCTCTGAGAACTGGGCCAAACCTAAGAGGGGTCATACATGGTACGGGGCTTGTTGAAGGGGTGAGTACCAGACTTCTACTCTCCAAAGAAGCTAAAAGCATTGCTTCTGCCTCATGTGTGTGAGACGGAAGGTGCTTCCCAAGCCACCTTTTCAACATCCAAACACAAAGCTCTTCTGAGGGGCATCCCACATCACAACAAAGTCTCAGAATCCACCCTGAAGAATGACCCAGACAGGGAATTGGCACTGAATTTAAGACAGATATGAAACTTTTCAGTATCCACCCAAATCAAGGAAATCTTTGCATGACTGTTTTGCAGCATTTTGGCAAAACAAAAACAAAAGAAAGAACGAAAGGATGTGCATTCGGCTTTTTCATCAAAATCTTGTTTCAGGGAGCGAGTATGAAGGTAGGAGACACGGTGGAATTAGATGGATGTCATTACCTTAAGTACATGTATGAACACACGAATGATGTAATTCTACCTTGTGAACAACCAGAGATATGAAAAACTGTGCTCTATATGTGTAATATGAATTGAAGTGCATTCTGCTGTCAAATATAACAAATGAGAATTAAAAAAAACTTGTTTCAAAGCTTTCCAGTGGTGAAACAACTAGAAAAGCAAGGAGTTACCTGATTTGATGAGTTATACCGAGAGAAGAGATAATTTGTCTATAGGCATCATTCATTCATCATTCATTCACTCAACAAACATTTCCAGAGACTCCCCTTAGCACGGGATCCCTTTATAACTGGGAGTATAAGTGTGAACAAGAAGAAAAAAAAATCTCTGCTTTTATGAGATGATGTTATAATGGAGGCTACAACTAATAAACACATAAATGAAGTAACAGAATATCATGTGGCAGGTGACATGTTGCAAATAGACAGCGATAAATATAGGATAGTGACAGCAAATGGCTGGGGGCCTGATTTAAATGGAGCAGTCAGATGCATTTATCTAAGGTTAAAAATGAGACTTCAAGAAGAAAACATGGGGCTTAAAAGGCAGAGCACTTGCCTAGCGTGTGTGAGATCCTGGGTTCGATCCTCAGCACCATATAAAAATAAATAGGCAAAATAAAGTCATTGGATCCATCTAAAAATGTTTTTTAAGTAAATCAATAAGAGGAAGAGATGAAATCAGCCAAGAAGACTTCTGGAAGAAGAGTATGCCCAGGGATAGAAGAGCTCTTGTACAAAAGGTCTGAGGTAGACACAGGCAGCCAGTGTGACCAGCACCCAAGGAGGGAGAGATGTGGCTCAGGAGAGGGAGCTGGGGAGTTGGGACGGCCACAGGACACCCCAGCACATTAACCGTCTGAGCAAAGGTGAGCATCTGATTATAACTTCAATAAGAAACCACTGCAAACTTTTCCATATAATTTTCATACAACTTATGAAAGTTGTAGTCGGCATAGTTTAGAGAAAGATAATTTTCCTGATGAGGACATCAGGACAGAAGACACAGTCTGGGGCCACCCTAATTGAAGTGGGGCGTATGTTCACTCTGGGTCTGCTGAGGTGAGCCAAGATCTGATTGCAATTGTTAAGTGATTGCTGGGTGTGGTCGAGGGTCATGGATGTCTGTGGATTACGGAGGGAAGCAGAGAGAGCCGTGTTTTTCATTAGCCCTGACAGTGAAAGGGCAGCAGCCTTGGTAACCTGGTCACTGTGAAGATTCTATTTCAGTTAAACAAATGCAGATGAAGGAAGCAAGGCAAGGTGAACTTGGAGGTGCAGGTAGGAGTGTCTGCCATGAGGGGCCAGGGCACCCTTGGAGATGAGGCTGATGGAAACAGCCACTCCAGGATTCTGACGTTAGCAATTATTAGGGAGCCACTGACATAGGGACATGGGTGGGGCAGCATCCAGGGCAGGTGGTCAAGGACAGTTTTGTTCATCCTGAGTGACGGACACCTGTCAGACATCTACCTGGAGCCGTCAGCCATCTGTGGGGTATGGGTGTGAATTCAGGGAAAAAAAAAATCTGGAGATGTGAATGTCATCTCTCTATAGACACTCTTATTATTCCACACACCTGGCCTCGGTAGCTTTCTCTGACCTTAAGGATCCATAGGCAGGTTTCAAAAGCCAAGGTCATCCTTAGTGCAAGAGCTCTCAGAGTGTGGCCCACCACGTGCTCCATCGAATCATCCTGCTGTTTGCATGTGACTGTGTTTTTGAGGCTGCCACGCCAGCTACTTTGACAAGGCACGCAGTAGGGCAGTAGCACCTTCATTTTGGACAGGTGCCCCCAGGAAGCTGGCTGGATACTGTCATTCTCCCTGTGGTGACCTCACAAGGCTCTCCACTGAACCAGAGAGAACCAGGCTGCCATGCAGCCTGGACTGGCGGGGTCTCTGGGGATGTGTGGGGGGCAGGTGGGAGGAACCCCATAATGCATCTTTTCCTAGCACCTTAACTCTGTCACCATTATGACTGTGTCACCATAGGACTGCTTGAGCCTCTGTAATGTCACTGTGATGGCATTTTTTTTTAATTTCATGCAAAGTTCTGTAACCCTGTGGTTCTCCAGTTATGTTCACAATTTTGATTTAATCCGCATTTTGGTTACTTCTGAAAAATTTTTTGAATTATTTTGTTGATTTATATATATATATACCCAAATGACTTAAAAACAGCACAGTATTGTGAGGGAACCACATCAGTGTTTATAGCAGCATGATTCACTATAGCTAAGCTATGGAACCAATTTAGATGCCTTAAATAGATGAATGGGGGTAAAGAAATTATGGTATATATACATGATTGGATATTACTCAGCCATAAAGAAAAATGAAATTATGGCATTTGCAGGTAATTGGATGGAGTTGGAGAATATCATGTGAAATGAAGTAAGCCAATCCCCAAAAATCAGATGCTGAATGCACTCTCTCATAAGTGGATGCTGATTCATATTGGGGGGACATGGGAAAAGTGGAGGAACTTTGGATGCAAAGGGGAGGGGAGAAGGGAGCAAGGGGGCCAGAAAGGTGGTGGAATGAGACGAACATCAGTACCCTAGGTACGTATGATTGCACTAATGGTGCGACCATAATTCATGTACAGAGAAGTGAAAAATTGTGCTCCGTTTGTGTACAATGAATGGAAGAGCATTCCACCGTCACGTATAACTGATTAGAATAAGTTGAAAAAAGTCTTAAATTATGTATTTATTCTTTTTTTTTCTTTTACTTCTGACTCTTTCATCACCCACATGATATAGCACTTCCTCTTCTGAGTTTCTCTCCACTCGGATGCTTCCAACCACTCCGTGGTTAAGTCTCTAATATTGGCACATGTCTATTGTATTTGACTTCCATCACATTACAGCTGTTTGTTCTCATTTTATGCTTAAATAGAATTATGAGAGCCAATGTACATTGCCGAAATTGTACATTAAACTTCTGCAAATTAAAAAAAAAATCAAAATTTAATTTTGTTTCATGGGAACCTTACTATGTTCTCTAGAAAAGGAACTCTCTTCCTATTAACCTTTAAGATATTTTCTTCAATGGTACCTGCTTTATTAAAAGGACCTTATCAAATGAAATGTTTAATTTAAAATATTTTTCAAGACTCTGGGATAATTGGCCACTCATTTTAAGCATCCTACATTGCTCTGATTTGTTTCAGTTCTAAGTGAAGTAATTCTGAAAACATGATAAACCTGGATAGATTACCTAATGGAAAAAGAAAAATAGGTACAAAATAGAAATAAACTACTTGATACAAGTGGGAAACTATTCTTCACTGTTATTAATTATTTTTAGGTGCTCTATAATACTAAAAGCTTCTACATATCTGTTATCATTTGTTTTTTGGAGTAGCTCTATAAAGTAGATAAGAGAGATGATTATTTTCATTACATATCCTGAGAAAATTACTGAGTTGCCCAACATCTTACACAGTAAGTACTAGATCAAGGGATTAAACACGGGTCCTTTCACTTGAAATCTGAAGTGTCCTCCAAAGGAATCTTTTCAAAACATGTGACCAGTGTTTTCCCTAACATGATGAGTAAGGTTTCCCCTTTGATTCCCAGCTGTTTCTGAGGTACTTAGAAGAGGCCTCCTGAGTTGATCAATCTGTTTTTTAAATAAAGTCAGGAACTCCATTATTCATAACACTTTTGATGCAAAAGACAAATCCCACCTCAAACTGGCAAAGTCCAAATGGCATTTATTTTGTAACCTAAGAAAACTCTAGGAATTGGAAGTCTTCAGGTATAGTTGGGTCCAGGATCTTAGTGCTATCAAGACCAGGTCCCTCTGTAGTCCTTGACTGTTCTTCTCTTGATGGGGCTAGGACATGTCTCCAGGGTGACCCCTCAGCACTCCTTGTCATGTCTCCATGGTAGGAAGATGCAGCTCCTTCCTCCCTGGCATCTCAGCAAAGGTTGGAAAACACCTTGGATTAATTCTGAATTGATGGCCCTGGGGAAAGGGTGGCAATTTTCTAGCAGTTTAAGCTTTGATCTTGAGCTTGCCTCTTGTTGCCAGAGGTTCTAGGATACTAGACATATGGGGAGAAAGAAAGGACTAGATACTACAGAGGAAATTTCACCTAGTGTTTACTATATTAGTAACTGCAGAGAGTATTTAGCTTAATTCTAAGTATTCCCTGAGAACTAAATGATCCCAGCTTGTTTTTTTTCAATATGAGAAGAATTTGGAATTTTAAATTAAGTAGTGTCAGGAGGCTTTCAAATGCCAGTGGTTAGGGTAGAAGGGTAGAATTGGTTTAACCAAACAGTTATAGAAAAAATGCTTTTCAATTAGTTTATCTCCATCTCAACAGATGAAAGTGATGGGATAGCTAGAACTTAAAATGTTTTAAAACATTGCAAAAGCTCTAATGCTTTGAACTTAGACTGTGGGGGCTATTAAAATCAGTCATCGTAATCAATTTATTATACCATGGTGCTTGTACATGTTCAATGCCAGACAGATTTCAGATTTATGGTCCATCATACATTATGTATCAGCTATAAAAAAGTTTTATGCTATTGCACTAAATTTCAAGAAAATAAAAATTCTGACAAAGAGGATGCTACCTTTAAAAAAATAACCCTCTAGTTCATGACCGACACCTTGTAGTTGCTTCAGCCATCAGCTCTGTGTTTCGATCCTCATAGAAGCACATGAGACATTAATAGCAGACTTCAGAAGCAAAAGTGGTGTTTAGAAGGAAGAAAGCTTTCGTTTAGAAGGAATTGAGTCAATTTTTCATTTCAAAGTAATGAAGCTTTTAGGAGTACTAAACCCAGGAACCACTCCAGTACAGGAACATTAGTCCTGAGAAAAAAAGCACATCTTGGCCTTTCACTTGGATGATGAGAGGAGGCATCGGACACAGAACCACGTTTTAAAAATCATGATTAATAGGGAGTAAAAACTATCATTAAATACTGAATAACTCTTACAGAGGAGGGATTTCTGCATCCACTGCAAACACAGGAAGACGGAGAGCAAAGTGAAATGAAAATACTGCTTGTCACAGATTCATAGTAGGGTGAGCTGTCAAACTTGAAAAGTTAAAAAAAAGTAAGCATTTATAAAATATGCTATGCTGGACCCCAACTTATGCCAAGCTGAAATCTAAGAACTGATTAAAAGACCTCACATACTGCTATTTGAATTTATTTTCATACCTAGATAAATTTTTTTTAAAAAAGGGCTCACAATAAAATGGTTACTTTAAATTTTTTTCTAAGATGCACAAAAATATTTTCAGTATGAAAAGCCTTCTCACTGCCACTATATTTTTTTCTCTAAACATATATCCTAATATTTTTCTATGAGAAGACAAAAAAAAGATTCCATTAAGATACACTGCAGAGAATTCATAAAGAAAAATGAAATTATGGCATTTGCAGGTAATTGGATGGAGTTGGAGAATATCATGTAAAATGAAGTAAGCCAATCCCCAAAAATCAGATGCTGAATGCACTCTCTCATAAGTGGATGCTGATTCATATTGGGGGGACATGGGAAAAGTGGAGGAATTGGCATTTTCTTAAATCAAAAACAAAACCTCCTGAAGGTCAAGGGAAGGAGTTAGTGTAAGTAAATATGGAGCAGCATTTTAATCACACACTCTTATGTTAAAAGCTAAAAAAATCATTCAAGGATGCATTGAACTCTAATTTATAGGCATTTTCTGGCTCTGAATGAATAAGCAATTCTGAGGCTACTTTTGGTGATTCTAGTCAAGTAAGGAGGGACTTTTATTTCTGCCAATGGAGGTTCATGTTTCACCACTGGAGAAATGAGCAACCAATGTGCAGAGGCTATAACAAAACCACTGTATGGCTGATGAAAATTGGAGGTATTCAATTTAAGGTTGGTAACCTACATAAATGATGTGGAAATAAATTCATGCCTATGTACGTGAGTATATTGAATCTGAGAACAATGATAGTCTGATGTAACAATCCAACTCTTGACAGGCTGTGTATTGTTCATGTGTACCCTTTATCACGTAGCCAGTAGCACTCATTAAATGAAGAATTCTTTCACTACTTTTGTAAAGTTAAAAACAAAAAGATGTCCCAATTATGAAATACGATGACATCTATAACATTATTATTGATGATGGCTTTTATGGTTTTCTTCTGGCCTCTCCACATGGGTTGCTCATTTCTCCATTTTTTTTGGCCCCAAAGAAGGTGTTCCTGGGAAGTTGGAAAGGAGGCAAGCATATTGACTCTTAGAGTTAAACCATAAACTGCAAAATCAGCCTAATGAAGATCAAAGGAGAAATATGTAATGCCAACAGGCCTCGATTGCAACCTGATGGAATTTTTAATACCCCTGCGAGTGTGTCTAAAAGAATGTAGAGTAGGAAGAAATGCAAATGAGAAGCAATTATAAATGCATGGATTGTCTGTCCCTGTCTGAAGAACTGTCCAGGAGGGGAAATTGCCACTGTGATACCAAAAATTAATAAGGTCAGTCTCAGTGGGTAGTGCATCCCTATAGTTTGCAGATGCAAGCATTACACACTTAGGTACAGTTAAAATCTTATACCTCCCATCATTAATCCCTTGCCCACCATGTGATTTTCAGATCACAATTTGGCCTAGGAAATAGAGCCCGAGAGCCAGTGGACGACATGTGAGACACCATTAAACATTCTCCAAAGTTACATCTCTCACTACCAACTAGTATATTTGCAAAGCCTTCATCTATACTTCAGTCTCAAGCACTGGGTTACTGAGAGTCTGCCCCCTGCACCCTCATTTTTCTAATGGTAAGTCAGAATTTTAACTTCAAGATTATAAATAAGCAAGCTTTTAGGGAAGAAATAGGCCAAGTTCAGTGAAAAAAACCCTCTGGATCTCCAAATTGGGTTTGTGATAGCCTCCACAATGCCAAAGCCATGAACAACCCATCTTTAGAAACCCGATCTACTGAGTACCCATTCTCTACTATCCACCATCTTCATAGCAGTCTCTAGCACCTCATGTTTTTATTTTTTTTTTTTTGAAATTGATTTCATTGAACCTCTATGCATTTTCTCTGCCTGCACCATAGGAGCAATACCTAAAAGTCTGTATAATTGAAGTATATAAACTAAAATTATCCCAGGGTCATACCTGCATTTTTTCTGCAGAGTTCAAGCAGCAGGGTCATGGTCATCTTTGTCCATATATGACTTCTTCATTCTTCCATGGCTCCTCAGCACTTTTCCTACATATTTGTTGAGCAAGGAGAGTAAGACTATATCCTGACCTTCAGACGTTGAAGTCCATTACCAGTAGATTAGGCAGTTAAAGACATTTAAGGCTTAATATGCATAATTTCTTAGACAAATTGAATTTCAGATCCTGTGTATGTTGTTTTGTTTTGTTTTTGTTTGTTTGCATAATGCATCACAGCTTTAATCTCAATCTTAACAGGGCCATTTGTCTTCATCAATGCTAATCTCCAACCTTGAAAAGAGATCAAAGTCAATGGTCCTTAACACCTGGTTTCTATGCAGCTAAAAATATTTATTTGTTCAAGAAACCAGAAATTTTGATTTATTTCTATTTTTTGGAATTCCAGTGTAAAATACGTCTCTCCAATATTATATGTCAATATTCACTAGCTATAATTTCCCAAGTAGTGGGGAAACTGCAGCCAAGACACATTCCATGTTCCAAAGCAGCTGGACAGGAGAAGGGATTCAGGATCTCCATGCATGTTCTCAGTGTGTAGGTGAATCTTGTGGGTCTATTCCTCCTAGCTTATGCTGTTTCTACTTTCAAGTAAAAATACACAGTAAAGTCATACATGATACAAATACTTAAAATACAAACTAAGAGAACCACATTTTCCTGATCCTACAATCTAAATCTAATCACACACTCTGAAAATAATTAAAGGAAATTGACAGAAAACTCCAGTAGCTAGAAGCAGAAGTCATACTGGGCAGAGCTCTCAGAACTTGAGAAAGATAGCATGATCCGTTTTATTTTTAATCTCCCATATTTCCTAGACAGGGCACCTCAGAGGCGTGCAATCTACCATGCCTAACAGACAGAAGAGAAAACCAGGAACTTCTGCTCTTTGGGGTACAAAGAGGAGGAAAGAGTAAGTCCAACAGAGTACTAGTGGGAAGTCCCAAGCTCTCCTGGACAGGAGCAAGCAGGTTAACCATTCTGTACCATCATCTCCAAAGCCCAAGGGGCATATCCAACCCCTGATTCATCTGGATTCTGATGGGACAGTCTGTGCAGCACCAATGAGCCCTGGTGTCCTCCTGCCCTCAACCTAACATCATAAGAAGAGCCAGGTGTGCTGACTTCCACCTACCTCCCTACTGCAGAAGGTAACACCAAGATACCCAGGGGTCCAGGGAAGCCATGGCTGCCCTCCCAATCAGCACCAGCAGAGATTGAGAAGCAATGGCACAATTATTAACTATACCCAGGTCACAATTATATGGGCCTTCACAGTTAAAGTGTCATGGAAATGTCTGCTACCCAAAGGCCACCGTCTACATGAGAAACCTAACCAGGGTGGACTCCTGATGATTAGGAGACTTAGGAAGGATTAAGGGCCTCCTGACTTCATAACCAGGTATCCAAGGGACAGCCCCAAGTCACTCAAGAGCTAGGAAGCTATAATTTGAATGAGAAAGATAGTCCACTGATATGAAAACTAAGATGAATATGTAGGTATACACACTGGTATAACCCAAGGTGCATTTTTAAAGGAGCCTTGATATAATCATTATCATTACCTTGAAACAAAAAAATTAAAAATTATAAAGGGAAAAAGTCACAAAAATAAACAAAGAGTACTTAGATGAATGAGAAACATAGTTACTAAAATAAAAGCTTCCCCTGGTGGAATCAACAAGAGAACAGAAATGGAAAAGGAGAGATTTGATTAATTTGAAGACAGATCAACAGAATGTTCTCATTCTGAACATCAGGACTTAGGAGCTTGTGAAACAAAAAAGAAAATCTGCTATGTACATGAAAATGTTTGAGAAGAAGAGGAGAGAGAATATAGAGCTAGAAAAATACTCAAACTATAATGGCTGCAAACTTCCTGAATTTGGCAAAAGACGTTAATCTACAGGTAAAGAAACTTAGTCAATTAAAAATAGGGTGCATTTAAGAAATTCACAGAAAATCACCTCGTGATTAAACTTGTGAAACTAGAAATGAAGGAAACCATTAATAACTGTCTGAGGGAGACAATGCATTATTCACAGAGGAGCTGATTCAAATGGCAGGGCATTTATCTTTTGAACCTCTGGAGATCTAAGGACATCAAGGGTGTGGTGAAGGAAAGTAGCTCAGCACATAGCAGCTAGGATGTGGGGGAGGGAGTGAGAGAGGAAGAGAGGGAGGGAGGGAAGGAGGGGGAGAGAAGAAAGAAGGAGGAGGAGGAAGAGGAGGAGGAGAAGGAGGAAGGAGAAGGAGAAGGAGGAGAGAAGCCAGAGACAAGATATAATCCCATGGGTATATTCCCAGTGACCTACTTCCTTCAGCCTTGCCCCACCTGCCTACAGTTACCACCCAGGAATCCACTGAGATTATTCATCAAATGGATTAATCCACTGATGAGGTTACAGCTCACAACCCCATCTTTTCACTTCTGAACTTTGCTGCATTGCCTAACACATGAGCTTTGGGAGAGACGTTCCACATCTGAACCATAACAACAGAGTGTGACCATATTCGATGATTATTTTAAACAAAGCAAAGACTGAGTTAAAGAGAACAAAGAAAAGAAATTTCTTATGAGTTCTTATTATATCACACTAAAATTAGTTTTTATGGTAGAAAAAAATAAATGGAACCTTAAAATAGAGATATCTCATGGTCATTATCTCCACCAAGTTATCATATGGCAACATTAACAGGGTAATAAAAAGATATCATATGCTTCCTGATATGACTTAGTAATAAATACCATTATTTACATATTAGGTTAAAATCTGTGGCCTGGCAAAAAGGATAAGAAACTGCCCAGAAGCTGAGTGTTGTGGCACACAGCTGTAATCCCAGGCTGAAGCAGGAGGATCTCGAGTTCAAAGCCAGCCTCAGCAAAAGCAAGGTGCTAAACAACTCAGTGAGACCCTGTTTCTAAATAAAATACAAAACAGGCTGGGAATGTGGCTCAGTGACTGAGTGCCCCTGAGTTTAATCTCCTGCAAACCATTCCCACTCCAAAAAGAATAGAAACTGCCCAGAAAATTCAGAATGAGAAAAATTCTTCCAAACAGCATTAATCTTGACAATCGCAACAACAAAAATAAATTTGAAGTCTCAAAAATTAAGTAATGCATCTAGTTGCAAAGGCACATACCTGTAATCCCAGCAGCTGAAGAGGCTGAGGCAGGAGTTTGGAAAGTTTTAGCCCAGCCTCAGCCATAAGCAATTTAGCAAGTCCTTGTCTCAAAATAAAACATGAAAAAGGGGTAGGGATGTGGCTCAGTCATTAAGCGGCCCTGGGTTCAATCTCTGGTACCAAAAAAAAAAAAGAAAGAAAGAAAGAAAGAAAAAAGTAATATAAAAATTAACAGAAGCAGCAAGGGGATTGTTGTTTCAGATTAAGTGTAACTAATATATCATAAAAGAAGTTCCGTGCATCCTCTGGTGGATTCTGATGAACTTTTGAAAGGAAAGAAATATAAAAATTATTGGAACTAGATGGGGAAAATTTATGACATTTATGTAAGATATTATTTTACTGATGTTAATTTTTTCATATTTTTTAGTTGCTCATGAACACAAAACATTTATTTATTTTTATGTGCTGCTCAGAATGGAACCCAGTGCTTCATGTGTGCCAGGCAAGCACTCTACCACTGACCCACAAAATCAGCTCTTGATGTTAATTTCTTAAGTGCGATAATGGTATTGTGGTCACAAAGAAAACTCTCTTTTTCTTAGAAGATACACAGAAAAATATTTAGAGATAAAAATCCTAACGTTTGCCAAATACTTTCTTATGATTCATCAGACAAAAGCAGAAAAGTTCCTACAACCAGATAGATATGGGGCAGGGTGTTGATCTGAAATAAAGAGAAGGTGCCAAAAAAACGTGCATTGGAGAAAAAATAGCCTCTTCTACAAATGGTGCTCTCTTTTAATATTTGTTTAGGTTTAAACATTTTTAATGTCAGGAAGTTGGGTAAGGGATACATTTTTTAAAACTAGTCTACATGATATTAACAGGTATTACTCATATACATAGTATTTTACTTTGTTATAAATGACTATGGTCAATGAGAGTTTTCTAATTAAAATAATAGAGCAGTCCAGAAAAAAAATGATGTTATTCTGTACCTTTTGCACAACATAGTTGGAGGTGGTTTCTGTGGGCTCATCAGCTACTAATTTACCCAGAAGCCTTAACACTGTTTACCTTCGATTCTCTATGCTCCTGTCTGCTTGAAACAGCTCATTAAACTGTGAAACATTTGTAGTTGCCAAGCTAAAATAATAGAAATATACATGTTGCAAAACTAATTGGGTGAGTATAAGACTGGCTTATAAGGACCAGGATTTTATGAGGCCAAAGAATAAATGGGTCAGTCTTAAGGAAATCTCCATCAATCGCCTAACTAACTAAAAAAGGTTCTTGGCACTGTCTTAAACAGCAACTTTGAGAGCCAGAGAAGATCCTGGCCAATGTAAGAGCCATGAAACTTCGCAGAAAGGGTAGTGTTCCCTGTGGGATCCAACAGCACAAATGGACTTTATTAACTATGCCAAATGCTGAGCTCCACTACCTGCCTGTTGCCTCAGATTCTATGGGACTCATTTCCAGGAATGGATCTATTTTTTAAGTACTCTTGGATAATTCCAATGCACAGCTGGAAATAGGAAAAAAATACTAACTGCCATCACAAGATGGAAACAGCTTCCCTTTAAAGAATGATCTTCTCCAGGCTTAAAATATTTATGCTAAAATATGAAATATTCAGAATATTGCCTGATAATAAAATAACAAGAATAAAGGGACTGCATATAGAAATCGGATAACTACTTTTAAATCATGTCTTTGCAATTCACCATCTCCTTTATGGAAAACAAATAACTTTACTTCTTCAGATTCCCCTGGAAAGGGGAGAATAGCCATGGGACAACTCTGTCTATAAGGCCAAGAGTTGGCCACGAGTTACATTGTTTATGCTTGTGTAAGAGAGCTGTTTTATGACTTTCTATTAGGGGAACTCGTGTCAATAAGAATTGGACGATGCAGAACAGGCTTATGTGCAGTGCTGTGACATACACGGAATCCAAATTTAAATCTGTAACATTTGACCCAGATAAATAGAAACTGCATTTTCTTTCGCACTTTTCTTACTGCTTTCACTTGAGGGTAAAATAAAACTCTGGGATCATAAACATCTATAGCTAAGTCATCTGTTTAAAGAAAATATTGTGTACACATACCCACTTCCTGGTGATTTAATCAGAGGAATTCAATTGATCTCATCACAAAAATGAGAGGAGGACTTCTTCATGCAAAGTCAGCCTGCTCAAGATGACACGTGGGGTGTGCATCGAGCTTTAACTGCATGGCTTCATTTTGCATTTCTATTTATGTGTTTGTTTGTTTTTTAATTTTTGTTTTTTGGGGTACCAGGAATTACTCAGGGTCACTGAGCCACATCCCTAGCCCTATTTTCTATTTTATTAGAGACAGGGTCTCACTGAATTGCTTAGTGCCTTGCTAAATTGCTAAGGCTGGCTTTCAACTCACAATCCTCCTGCCTCCACCTTCTGAGCCACTGGAATTACAGGTGTTATACTGGGTATTTATCCCAGGTGTTTTTATCACTGAGCTATCCCCAACCTTTTTCTATTTTTTAATTTTATTTTATTTTTATTTTGAAGATAGGGCCTCACTAAGTTGTTGAAGCTGACTTTGAACTTGGGATCCTCCTGTCTGAGCCTCCTAACTTGCTGGAATTATTGGTATGCACTACCACACTTGGCTTAAATTTGCACTTTAAAAAAAATTCTTTGAGTTGTAGATGGACACAATATCTTCATTCATGTATTTTTATGTGATGCTGAGGATCAAACCCAGTACCTCACATGTGCAAGGCAAATGCTCTACCACTGAGATACAGCCTCAGCCCTAAATGTACACTTTTTAAATGTAAAAATAGTAACAGTTTGGGTGCATATAAAGAGATATTAGTGGGGTTTAAAGTATATTGTGCTTTCTAAGGGGGTGCTCTTAATCACAGCCTAAACATCGCTTACAATTTTTAATAATTTCCGAAGTTGTGTCTTAGATTACTACCCGAAATCTCTATATTTTAAGAGTTCTAAGAGAATTCTCTTTGCAATTAACTTCTGGGCATACATAAATGTTGAATAAAATAAATAGAATTCCCTTCATACTTAATGCATTTATTAAAGAGTCATCAAAATGCTGGGAATTCAAATCTAATTCTGTAGAAAATAAGGTTCCCAGAGGACAATGATAAACTGCATATGAATATAAATTTTGCCCTGTTTTGAAAAAATATACACATATTTTGAACAATCAGGTGTAAATGAGAATTAGGTCTTAAAACATGAACTTATTAGAATAAGTTGCTCATTGAATAACAAAATTTAAATGTGTGCTTTAAGGCTAGATGGTGGGGGAAGGAGCTGTGTCATCTTTTATACAGTGTGTAAAACCATGTTGAAAGCCAGTAAATCTCAGCACAATTAAACAGAGAAGTGAAATTTCCTGTTCTTGGGAATGTTTTCTTTCTCCCTATTGCCGCTGCAGACTACCATAAGGCACACACGTTGTCACCCACGTGCCCTATGGTTTACGGACCTCACCTCAGCAGATGCTTTGCCAATCATAAATTAAAGGAAGATTTTATTGCCTCTCATTTCTCTGACATTATTAGTCTTGTCACAGGTGTAGATACAGCATTTTATGAAACCTCTTAAATTCCTGTTGGTCTTTAGTTACATGTAACTCTATTTTTCCTCCCTTCAATAACTTATTAACACGAACACACACACAACACATACACACACACACACCACACACACACACACACACACACACACACACACACACACACACACACCCCTACTTCTATGGTTTGAGCAAAATTTATAGGCCCTATACTCAGAGTGCATGTCGCTAAACTCAGATTGGAAAAAAAAATCTGAATAGCTTTGATCATGATAAAATTGCTAGTTGAATGCCAACTGTCTCTTTGAAAGTGGAAGTAATTCAATCATATGTATTACCCTCTGAGAGTATAAATGCATGCCAACATTTATGGTTCTTAGATGATTTTCACTTTTACTATTAGATGTATTAGAATTGAGGAAAGAACAAAGAAGATGCATTTCCCTTTGAATAAATGAGCACTAAAAAAAAGTGGCAGAAGATCATATCTTGAGTACTGTATTGAAACAGAATGACACAGGACAGAATTTGTGTCAACCTTTAACTTACCAGATGCCTGCTTTCATTCAAAGATCTGAGAGCTTTTAGGGCACTTGACATATAAATTATTAAATAAACTCAAGAGGGTTGAAAGATTCTAACTCAATCAATTCACCATTGTTATGCTGGGAACTCTCCAAACTAGATGCTTCTTCAATTCCTTGCCCCAAATTCCGTAATTCTTTGCTTTCTTTACAACATGTGGTTTCCCTTTATTAAAAGGTTAATGGTAATAGAAACCCATCAGAATTTTTATTCGATGAGAATTTTTACCCGATCTGTGGATCGAAAATTCAGTGAGAAATTTCACAGTCTCTTAGTAAGAAGTTGTCTATTCAAGTTGGTACTGAGATACCTGGCCTCAATGTAGGTATTTTGGAGAAAATAATTCTCAGTGAGTATATTAGCCAGAGTTCTACAGGGCAACAGAATCAGAATAGACATACGTATTCATATAAATATGAGAGACAGTGATTGTAAGGAATTGGTATAAAGAATAATAAAAGGTGCAAGGGCAGAGGAAGCCAAAGTGGCAGAGTGGCTCTTTGTCCAAGAGGCCACGTTTATTTATACCCATAGGTTCCATTAGGTCATCAGTACCATAACCACATTATTGTTTAGAGTATCAGGAAGGTTGCTCTTCTGCAGTTACATTTCCTAGTTACAATATGTAATGTTAGGAGATTTGTGCAGCTCTCAAGAAGGTCCATTGTCTGAAGTTACTGTTGGATGGGCAGCTCCAGGAGCACCAGAGCTTGGTGAAACATTGTATTTATCCAGCCAGCAAGTTCCTTTATTCCCAGGAGTTATGATTAAAGTGGAAGCTAAGATTAAGGTGGAAGCTGATAAGACTCTAGCATGGAGGGCATTGCCATAGCAACCAGGCATCCTATGCCACTGCACATAAACTTTCCCAGGCACCGAGCATGCCACAGCCCTGAAGTCATCAGGGATCCCAATCCCAAACACAGAACCCCTACAAACTGGCTTACCAGATTGTGAATACAAAGAATTGCTGAGGTCTGCAGGTGGCAAGTTGAGACCTTGGAGACCTGTTGCAGGTGCAGCCTTCCTCCAAGTCCTAAAGCCTGAAAACAAGAAAGACAGGTGGCATAAAGTCAGTCCAAATCTGTGTGCAGAGGTACAAGAGCCACATTCCAGCTCCAAACAATCAGAAAAAGAGAATCACCACACTGTCAGCCTCTGTGTTCTATTCAGGATGTCAACAGGCCAGATCAAGAACATTAACAGCAGGAAGGACCGCCTGCGTAACTCAGCAGACCAATTCAGTCTCTTCACAAAACACCTTCACAGACAGATCCAGAAGGGTGTTTTTATCAAACACCTGGGCACCCTCTGGCCCAGTCAAGTGGCTACGTAAAATTGACATCACAGGGAACATACTCTATAGTGGAAGAAATACATAAATATATGAGGACATAGGCTTTAAGGTTGTACAGATCTGAGTTCTTATAGCTCAAAATTAAGTCTCTTGACTACTCATTAGCTGCAAAACTTAAGCCATCTAGCCTTGCTAAATGTCAGCTTCCGAATCCGTAACTGTGGCTGGGTCAACACAATCATTAGTCTGACAGCTCTTTCCTATAGCAACAACACTAGCACCATGATAAATTACTGGACGAAAGATAATATATATATATATATTACAGTATTATATATTATAAGGTTATGTATATATATATGAATGTCAAATAAACCCAGAAAAAAAGCCCCAACATTTTTGTCTATAGATGGACACAGATTAAATCCTAATTAAAGTAACCACATACTCATTTCCATGACAAAGATTACAAAAACTGACCATATAATACATTGTGAAGTAAGAAGTACCCTTGGGCCTCCCAGATACCACACTTAGGAATGTAAAATATGACCACTATTTCAGAAAATAGTTTGTTAGTTTCTTAAGTTGTTAGCTACATACTCCATGAAAAGAGATCTTTGGATATTCTGTATATGATATTTACCAGAAATGTTTGGTGAATATTTTCTAACAGTGACCCTTTCTCTTTCATTACAAATATCTTTCAAAGGGAAAAAATAGTTTTCTTCTTTTTTTTTAATTTTGATGAACTCTTAAAATGATCACTATTTTAATTTGGTAGTTAATTCCTTTTATGCCATATGTAAAAAAGCTTTACCTAACACAGTAATTTAAGACTAAAATATGTTTAGAGTCACTCTTTATTTCTCATTAACTTTTGCACATGATGTAAGGGTCTAGGTCCATTTTGTTCTATGTAGATATGTGAGTTTTGAAGCAGCCCTGGTGGACAGATTATCTATTCCTCAATGAATGTCCCTGACACCTTCACTGGCAATTAATTAGCCATATGTGTGTGAGCTGATTTATGTCCTCTCTGTTCTGTTCCATTAATTTACTGTGTTAACATGACACTGTGCAGATTACAATAGCTTTCTTTCACTCTTGTTTGTTTTGTCTTAAAATTTCACATAAGTGAATCCTACAGCACACAGTATGGAACACTTTTACTCCTGACTTGTTTTACTTGGCATTGGGCATTAGAGGATAATCCACATAATTTCATGTGTCCGAAGTTTGTCCCTTTAAATTTCTGGATATACCACAGAATGAAAAGTAGTTGTCGAACATTTATTTATTTGTCCCATCTTCAAATCTGTCCTGGTGGTAGTTGAAAGGATTTGGAGGTAATGGAAAATGGAAAAAATAGTTTCCTTAATCCCCAGAAACTGTACTCTAGGAACTATACTCAGAAATCAAATTATAATGAAAACAAGGAATCTTGAAGAGCACTACATACTTGATTTGCATTGCATGAATCTATAATGAATTTTGTCTTCAATAAACTCTGCTTTCACTAACAGTTAAAGAACAGAGGTAAAGGATATGGATCATGAGAAGGTAAATTCCAGCAAAATCAACATTTTTGATACTAATTATTGTGCCAATTAGACATTTCATGTAATATCCTTTTTCTTGTCTCTGAAAGAATGCTTTAATATTTCTAGCAGTGCAAATCTGCTAATGGTGAGAACTTTCAACTTTGAGAATGATGTTACATCAATTTTGTTTTAACCACCTAAAAATACTCTACATTTAAAACTATCTATGCATATATCCAGTTCTTAAAGATTATACTCCATTATCTATTAGCTCAGTTAGCTTGGGATGAGAAGGCTTCTGAGATTCTTATCTTTGTCTCCCCCCCACCACCCCTGGCTATTTTAAGGACACTTCCCTTAAAATGTAGATGGACAGAATGCCTTTATTTTATTTGCTTATTTTTATGTGGTGCCGAGGATCGAACCCAGTGCCTGACGGATGCTAGGCAAGTGCTCTGCTGCTGAGCTACAGCCCCAGCCCAAACACTTCTCTTTTTAATCACTGGTTTTCAGCAGTTAGATTAACATTCATATGCATGTACGTTTCTTTTGCTTGAGTTTGTTGAAATCCTTGGATCTGTGGTTTTCATTTTCATACGACCAGACAATATTTTACTATTATTTTCTGTATTTATTTCTGCCCATTTCTCTTCTTTTGGGATCTATAATGATCTACTTCTTAGGCAGAATAATATTGCCCCACCAATCGATCAACATATATATGAAAAAATGTTCAACATAGTAATTAGAGAAATGCAAATCAAAACTACTCAAATATGTCATCTCATGTAGGTCAGAATGACAGTTATCAAGACTATAAACAGCAATAAGTATTAGTGAGGATGTGGGGTAAAAGGCACACTCATGCATTGCTGGTAGGTCTACAAAATGTTGCACCCAATCTGGAAAGCAGTATGGAGATTCCTTAGAAAACTTGGAGTGGAACTACAATTTGACCCAGTTATCCCATTCCTCTGTCTATACCCAAAGGACTTAAAATCAGCATACTACAGTAATGTGGCCACATCAATGTTTATAGCAGCTCAATTCACCATAGGTAGACTGTGGAACCAACCTAGATACCCTTCAACAGATAAATAGATAAAGAAACTGCAGTATATATACACAATAGAATATTACACAGCATTAAAAGAGAATAAAATCATGACCTTTACAGGTAAATGGATGGAGTTGGAGAATATCATGCTAAGCAAAGTAAGCCAATCCACCCAAAATCGAAGGCCAAATGTTCTCTCTGATAAGTGGATGCTGACCCATAATAAAGGGGAGGCATGGGAAAAATGCAGAAACTTTGATTGTACAAAGGGGATGGATGAGAGGGGAGGGAATATGGGGGCAGGAAAGATGGTGGAATGAGATTGACATCATTACCCTAGGTATACGTATGCCTGTACATATGGTGTGACGATACATTGGGTACAATCAAAGAAATGTAAAGTTGTGCTGCCATTGTGTACAATGAATCAAAATGCATTCTGCTGTCTTATAGACCTAATTAAAATAAATTAATAATTTATTAAAAAATATTGCCCCACAACCCTCTGAAGTGCTGAAACATTTCTTGTTTATTCTTTTACTTGGTGCTTCATTTTTTAAATTTTTTCTATTGCTAGAACTTGGAGCCCACTAATCTTTCCTTTCTTGTTGCCTACTCTTCTGGTAATTACATTTGTTATGATGTCTGACTTCTGAATAGTGAATCATTAACTTCTGAAAATTCATTTGTGCCTCTTATTATGTTTTATTTTTAATCATTTTAGTTGTCATTTTCCAAATCTTGGCAATTTTTTATATTTACAATAATTATTTCAAGGTTCTTGTATATAATGAAATGTGGGTTTATTTTTGTAGATTGTTCTGGTAATTTGTTCTTCAATATTGTTAATTTTATGTTGGGGTTTTGGTTTCTTTTGTCTTTCTTTCTTTCTTTCTTTCTTTCTTTCTTTCTTTCTTTCTTTCTTTCTTTCTTTCTTTCTTTCTTTCTTTCTTTTTTTGGTAGTACTGGGAATTGAAACCTGGGCTTCTCTACCATTGAACTACATCCCCAGCCCTTTTATTTTATATTGAGTCGGGTTTTCTGCAATTTGCAATCCTCCTGCCTCAGCCTCCAAAGTTACTAGATTGAAGGTGTATGCCACGGTGCCTAGATTTGGGTTTTTATTTTAGAAAGTGGTGGGTTTTGTTTGCTCACAGATGTACCTTTTTATGGATCAAATTCTACCATCTTTTGGAGACTTTTTCAAAAGACACATCATGGCAGGTCCAGAACAGACTTTAATCTCGGACGAATTTTGCCTCACTAAAATGGTTTGTTCCTTTAGGAAACCTCATGGATCACTCCCCTACAATGCCTTTGTGCTCAGACTGGTAGGAATGCTAATGCATCCAGACCTGTACCCTCAGTGGATTGTTCAACCTAATCTTTCCCAGCTGTTCTTTCCTCAGTCCTAGGAATGATGCAGTTTTGTGCAGATAGCTCTTAAACAAATACTCAAAGTTATGAAGTGGTCAAAAGCCTAGAGTTCTGTCTCTATTCAGCTCTTTTTCGTCCAAACTAGCTCTTCTCCCTCTCAGTCCAATGGAAGGTTTCCCTGGCTCCCCTGAGCCTGAGAATCACCTGAAGGCATTATGCAGGGCACTCCCAGGGCCCACCTCTCTAGATGGCCTCCCCTCAGTCACCATGGTCATGCTCTGCTGTTTTCTGATGCCTGGAAGCCAATGTTTTATTGATTTCTGTTTTGTTTTTCTACTTATTCACAGTGGAAGGGTAATTCTGTTGCAATTATTTCTTCCTCGGCAGATAAGGAAATCCTTCAAGGACTTTTAAATAAATCAAAAAAAGTAAAAGGTAGAGCAAAAGTTAGCTATCTTTTCCCCATTTTCTTCCTCTTCTCTCTCCAGGGGCAATTGCTATCACAAATTGGGTGCCTTATAAGTAAATATTTCACTATTTTTGGAAGATGAGAAATGAGGTAATTTGGTTGGAAGGTCATGAGGTTTACAACACCATGGTGGATCAGAGGTCATAACAGTGTGGATTCAAACAGTAGGGATACAACATAATAATTTTCTTTTTAAAACAAATACAACATTTTTTTTATTCATTTTTTTTAATGTGGTGCCGAGGATTGAACCCAGTGACTCCCACAAGCTAGGCAAGCACTCTACTACTGAGCCACAACTCCAGTCCGACAACATAATCATTTGAAGGAGGAAATTTTAATGAATATAATTGCTTAATAAAGAAGAAATGGAGATAATGATTCACTGGCGAGTAAGAATTAAAAATAATTCTCAAGAGTGTAAGGGCAGTGGATACAAGAAGCAGGTACCACAAAGGGTGGAGAGAGAGAGCACCCACTGAGAACACCCCGTGCACCCCACCACACGAGGCTGAGACCCAGTCCTTCCTTGTTGGAGGGGGCAGCTATGGCTCAATGAATGGCAATCAATACCACCACTCCAGTGCACACCTGCTCTACTGCATGATCAATGAACGGCAGGGTTTGCAGAACTTGCTGAAGCCCGCCTTCTGGAATTTGCCAGACATTGTTCCACTAGGGCCATGATCAAACCTGTTCCCTGGGCTGTGTCTCCATGGAGATGCCCCAGCAAAAGCAACAATACAGGAAAAGTGGTAAGGGGGTGGCTTCTGGGCCTGGGTGCTGCTTACTGCTGTGGTTTCCAGTTGTGGGGCACTAGAGAACCTTCCTAGGCTGCAAGAGCTGGATGAACCTCCAGGACCAGGAAACAAAACCCTGGTATCCGCAGCCTCTCTCCTGCATCCTCTACTGATGAGTCTTGATCCTGTGCCCCATGGTAAAGAAAAAATAATTAAAGGGCCCAGATGTTGGCAGCAGACAAAAGGATGGATTTGGATCTGAAAGGCAATGGATCCACAAGTGACGCAAGGTTGGAGATCCAACCCTGGCTTTGATACCAGATGTTCTTTTGTGTTGTTTAATGTCACTCCATGCAGCTCAACGTTCCAAAGTGAAACAGTTGAGCCCAACAAAAGGAGGTGCCCGTCTCTAACTTATTAGGCTTAAAAGGGAATCTGCAGTGAGGAGCAGTCCCCTTGCCTCTGAGGGAAGGAGCTGTAGATGATGCTCCCAGAAGGATTGGAGAAAAGGCAGGTAGAGACACAGCACACTGGGTACCAGCTGGGACCGCTCCAGTGCCCACCCTGCTCCACTGCATGATCTGTGATACTTGGTTCTGTCCCTTCCACAATCCTGGAACCTGAATTCCAGAATCCAAGGACACTTGGGACAGACAGATGGACTAATTAATGAATGAATCCGTGGTCAAATGTTGTCATTTGCATCTCAGTATTTCCCACCTAGAATCATTATTTTCTTTTTAATATTTTTATTGATGCATTATAATTCTACATGATGGTGGGGTTTTTTAGGATACATTCACATGGGCACATAACAAAACAGTATCATTTGATCGATTTCATTCACCAGTACCTCCCTTCCCCACCTGTGATACCCTTCCTCTATTCTACTGGTCTCTCTTCTATTTTTTTAAAATTTGTTCTTATTCTTCACCTCATATAATCATAGGTAGGATGAAACATGGATGTAGGGGAATGATGATCTCACCTAGAATCATTTGAGATGAAGAATGACAGCATCATGTTCTAAAGTCCTGCAGGAAGAGGAGCAAGATTGGGGCTTCTCCTCCTCTATCACCTAAGCTGCTCCTCCTCACTCCAAAATAACAGATTACAAAAATTCTTTATTGAATTTGTCCACCCGGCTGGACTGGGTGAGGAAATAAACCGTTAATACTCCTGAAAGCACTGAGGCCTTTTCCTGAGCTCCTGAGAATGATAGAAAAATATTGAAGCTACATCAAATACATATTTGGCCAAATGCTGAAAGGCCAGAAGATAAAAATCAATGTTGAACTAAGGCCGAGTTCTAAAATAAATACCAGCCTTCTAGCGTGGAGTTCCAGGTTATGAAGTGAAATCCTACATTTATAAAAATGTGTTTATTAGTAGAATTTATAATTGATCTGCTTGGCAGTCCAATTTTATCAGTGCAGCATTGGATGACAGAAGGAAATGTTCTTGGGGGCCAGGCTCACTGACCATGTAATCTTGAACAGTAGGGTGCAGGCCTGTTGAAGGTGCCTGTGTGTTTGGGACACTGTGCTAGGGCTGGTCACTGAGGATGGTGAGTTCCATCAGCAGCTCCCCATCTAAATACAACGGACTGATCACAGGAGAGTAAGGTCAAGGCTAATATTCCTGCCTTTGAAAATGGGATCTGCAGTAAAGCTGAAACCCCATTAAAGCCACCCCACACACCTAACACTTTCTACCACCTGAAGAAGGTGCTTTGAGCCTGTTTTTAGAAGTTGACTCAATATGCTCTCTTTGCTGTTTTTATTTGTCCTGTTCTTTCTAGTACTTGCCGGTTTGCTTAATCCCATGAGACAATTTTCTCCTTATACATTTTATCTAGAAATCTGGCAAGAGAGTAATACTGTTTTCCTGGAAAACAAGTTCATGTCTAGAAGTGTTTGCATACTGCTTAGATACCAATTTCAGCATCTTCACGGGAGTCCATGAAATGAGGATCTTTAGAGCAGGTGGTCTCCAGAAGTACTGCAGATCACTGAATGCACAGGGGTCCAGAGGACATTAATGATGCTGACTGAGGTAGGCACCCGGCCTTGCTCCTTAAAGGGTCAGTACTCAGCACTCTCAGGTATATTCACATGGGCTGTCCAAAGACTCTAGGCAGGGGGCTGAGAAGCACAGAACTTCACTGAATTCCATGTCCTCTGAGATAGGTACTCTCTTACTCTTCTGGTCAAGCTGAATCAAGTTAGTCTTTTCTAAGGCTAATCCATCATCTTTTCACCCAAATTTTCTGAATATATGAAGTATTGTTTTGCTTTTTTCCCCCTGCAAAAGCACACAGACTTTTTTTTAAAAAAAAATTATGTATTTTCATTAGGTATATATAATAGCAGAATGTATTTTCATTCATTGTACACAATTGCAGCACAACTTTTCATTTGTCTGGTTATATACAATGTAGCATCACACCCTATGTGCAGTCATACATGTACTTAGGGTAATGATGTCCATCTCATTCCACCATCTTTCCTGCCCCCATATCCCCTCCCCTCCCCTTTACCCAATCAAAGTTCCTCCATCTTTCCCATGCTCCCTCACCCCATTATGAGTCAGCATCCACTCATCAGAGAGAATAGTCATCCTTTGGTTTTGGGGGATTGGCTTAGTTTGCTTAGCATGATGCAAATGCCATAATTGTATTCCCTTTTAATTCTGAGTAAATTTTCATTGTGTATATGTACCATAGTTTCTTTATCCATTCATGTATTGAAGGGCATCTAGGTTGCTTCCACAGTTTAGTTACTGTAAATTGTGCTGCTACAAAAATTGATGTGGCTGTGTCCCTGTAGTATAGTAATTTTAAATTCTTTGGGTATAGACCAAGGAGTGAGATAGCTGGGTCAAAAGGTGGTTCCATTCCAAGTTTTCTAAGAAATCTCCATATTGCTTTTCATATTGGTTGCACCAATTTGCAGTCCTACTAGCAATGTATGAGTGTGCCTTTTACCCCACATCCTCACCAACACTTATTGTTGTTTGTATTCTTAATAGCTGCCATTCTGAACAGAGTGAGATGAAATCTTAGAGTAGTTTTGATTTGCATTTCTCTAATTACTAGAGATGTTAAACATTTTTTTTCAATAATTTGTTGATTGATTGTATATCTTCTTCTGATAAGTGTTTGTTCAGTTCCTTAGCCTATTTTATTGATTGGGTTAAATACAGTTATCTCCTACTAGAAAAAGGAACCAAAAACATACGTTGGATAAAAAAACAGCCTCTTCAATAAATGGTACTGGGAAAACTGGAAATCCATATGCAGCAAAATGAAACTAAACCCCCATCTCTCACCATGCACAAAACTCAACTCAAAGTGGACCAAGGACCTAGGAATTACACCAGAGACCCTGCGTCTAATAGAGGAAAATGTAGGCACAAATCTTCATCAGGTCACATTAGGCCCTGACATCCTTAACAAGACTCCTAACACGAAAGAAATAAAATCAAGAATTAATTAATTGAATGGATTCAAACAAAAAAGCTTGTTCTCAGCAAAAGAAACAATCATTAGGTGAAGAGAGAACCTACATTTTGGGAGTGAATTTTGCCACACACACATCAGATAGAGCACTCGTCTCCAGGATATATAAAGAACTCAAAAAACTGAACACCAAAGCACACAGACTTCTAAAACCCAATTAAACCTTTTCCTTTATTTCAGAGTCTCCCCAACCCTGCAACTGTGTTTTATCTTTTCATATTTCATGCTATGTCTCCGTTATGTGGTTTACAGTTCTCACTTCTCAATACTTTCCTTTACTCTCTAATTTGGTTCCTGTATTTGCCACACAGTGGAAAGGGCAACTCAACAACATCTCAATTCCTTGGAATCACTTTTCTTTAACACCAGACTTATGGGCAGGGAGATAATCCTAAGTAAGCCATGGCATTTTTTTTTGCTTAACTGGATACTTCATACCGGGTTCATGTGGGGCACCATGGCCAGAGGATTCTCTCTCCCCGCAAACCCATAGGCTTGATCTCTTTTGAGTAATAGCTTGCTTCCATTAACATATGATACATAGCCTTATAAACCTTAGGAGAGCTGAAGAGAAAACATTATCTGAACTAATCATTTATCTATTTTACTGTCTCTTGAAAATCTCAGGTAAAAATATGACATTGAATTTAGGGGGAAAAATGCCAAATCAAATGTTTTTAAAAATTGAATGCTAAATCTTAATGGAATAGAGAAGCAAATTTTTTAGACATATACACACAGAGAGAGGGGTTTGAAATATCAGTTTGAATGTCAGTTTGGGCCTCTCTCACTCTCCTGAGACTCTGGAAGACAATGCCACAGACATAGGAAGATTCTGCCTGGTGCAAATCTATGCTCTCTGAAAGACGTTAAGGAAGTGTTGTCCCCCTGGGGTGGCCTCCCTGTAGAAGGCACTGCAACAGCTGTCCCAAGCCTGTGTCCCCTGCTTAATACTGAGCACAGGAATAACACTGTCAATAGGATAGTTGTTGACAGCTAGGGCCAGGTGTGCTGAGGTCTCACGGGAGAGCTCAGCTGGAGCAGACCACCAGGGAATGCATGAAAAATAAAAAAAAAGAGAGACCCTAGAGGGTCCTGACTGGGGGCATCAACTTGCTCCCCTTTAAGTAACCAGAGAATGATCTCCAAGCCTGATGTCCTTGAAGTTGTAGGAAAGGGCATGCCCAGCTTGGATATCTGTTAGCTATGGGCTTGGCCCACTGACACCTGGGCTTCTTTAGATAAGTGAAGAAAGGATCCCTGGGGGACAGTGGAGGCTGCAACTTTAAGAAGAGGAGAATTCTAGGTGCTAAATGTTCCCAAGGTAGCTGGGGATTTCACAATGACATGGAACCACAAGTATAGTAGGTGCCATGGGCAGTGACCCAAAGGCACCAGAAGAAGAATGCACATTACATGTGGGTGGAAAAAAAGCATCATTAACAGGAAAACAATGATGTGATCCAGTTACTAGAACCATCAGAACAAAATTTCTTGCAGACTGAGTTGAGCTAGACAGATGATGTGAATTCCAGCATGTTGACTGCAAAACTGAGGCTTGGATTTGGTTCTCCTTCTCCATGTTGCTAGGCACATATTGAAATGTTCACTTGATTTATACATTTGCAAGTCACTAAATCTGAAGGAATAAGCTTTTACTCTCGACTTGGTTTTTGTTTAGAAAAAAATAATTACTTCTTAAAAGGGGAAAGTGATAGAATCTTGCAGAAAGCTAGACTGAAATGGCTGTCAAGTCCTCAAAGTGTTTGTCACAGTCTACATTACTGAAGATTCATTGATTCCCTATGGCATAGAAGACATGGTGTTTATGAGATTCTAGCCCTTGATGGGTGACTGTCATGTGACAATCACGAATCCACGTCCTTTACCATCAAGATTCTCCTTCATCTTCAAAACAATCATATGAAGGAAGAATAACTCCTCATTATCAAGAGGAGGAGATTGAGGCTTAGCAAAGGTGCATAATTTGCCCAAGGTCACAGAGTTTATAGGTTGGAAACAGTGATTCCATCCAGACATTTCTGAATCTACGAAGAAGCTGGGCACGGTGGTTCACACATGTAATCTCAGCAGCTCAGGAAACTGAGGCAGGAAGATAGAGAGTTCAAATCCAAAACAACTCAATGAGACCCTGTCTCTTAATAAAATACAAAACAGGGCTGGGGATGTGGCTCAGTGGTCTAGTATCCCTGGGTTCAATCCCAAGTACCAAAAAGGAGGAGGGGGAGAAGGAAGAGGAAGAGGAGGAGGAGAAGGAGGAGGAGGAAGAGAAAGAGGAGGAGGAGGAGGAGGAGGAGGAGGAGGAGGAGGAGGAGGAGGGCTCTAACTGAACACAAAACCAAATCAGCACTAACTTTGTAGCTTGTATCATCTATGGGCATGGAAGAGGGTCCTGGCCTAGGTGTAGGTGACTACATTTTACAGACTGCATGCTGAGCTCAGAATTGAAAGGTAAAGAAAGTTTGCCAGAGGACATGGCAGTTAATTAGATACTAGAAAGGTGATAAGAAGCTCAATAATTGAAGGGAGACCTTAGGGATGTTTCAGAAAGAAAGAACAAAAAAGTACACATAGCAAGATTTGGAGGAAAATATGTTGATGGATAATGGCAACAGATGAGAGAGGAGAGGCTCACAGCCAAGATCCAAATGGACTTTGCTACATGTCCAAAAATGCTCCTCATTGTGAAAGGGGAAGTGTGGAATGAATTACTCACTCTCTAGGTAACCTTAACCTCCTGGTCCATCTGGGCTCCATCTCAGGGTCTGGATGCAGTTGAAGATGATAGGATTTAAAACATTTTAGCAGTCTTTGAGAGATAATGGGAAATAAAAGAGTTACCCTGAATCTAAAGCTAAGTAAATTCACCATGTAAAAAAGATAAGATATGCCCCCTAGATGCACTGAAATACCTGTTGTGGGCTCACTCTGTGCCAAGCACAGAGAGAAAGCACATACCCATTGACCACCTGAATAGAACAAAACTCTACAACAGATTATTTATATATTTTTTGTGGGCACCTCAATAAGGAATGAGATAAGGAGCACTACAAATTTTTTTTAAAAAGGTTGTAATTAATATCTATTACTTGCAAGGTACTGTGCTGGATTTGGAGGAGAAGAATACACAAGGGCCAAAATAATACCTACCACTTGTTTACTTCCAGATGATTGGCAGTCTTCCAAACCTTTATCCATTCATGTAAGTCTCAAAATGCCATGAAATGCAATCCTGGAATGTTCATGGTGCAAACTGACACACCCAGTGTAAATTCTCCAAGGTCATGTGCAAAACAAATACCTGGGGTGAATTTTTTTTTTGTGGAGTCAAGATGGCACCCCTATTGGGCTGGGCATGTGGCTCAAGTGGAAGCACGCTCGCCTGGCATGCGTGCAGCCCGGGTTCGATCCTCAGCCCCACATACAAACAAAGATGTTGTCTGCCGAAAAACTAAAAAATAAATATTAAAAAATTCTCTCTCTCTCTCTCTCTCTCTCTCTCTCTCTCTCTCTTTAAAAAAAAAAGATGGCACCCCTACTACTTTGGCAGAGGCTGAGATTCATGTTCTACAGAATCCTTTTTCCTTATGGGGCTTCAGGATAGAGTTTTGTGATGGTGACAGTGATGTGAGATCTGGGAGGTGGAGGTGAAAGCCACTTTTTGCCGGAGGGTAGGTCAGTCCAATTTTGTGGCTTCCTCCAGTAAGGTGACTTCACAGAGATCAGGTTTCCACACAGGAACCCACTTTGGACTAGCTGTGGGTTTAGGTGGCTGCTTCACCTTCCCCATGAACTCAGGTCTCTCTGGGCACTGCAGTGCTTCAGGCCAGTGTATTTCTCTGAGCTCTCATGGTAGGTTCCAGGTTTTCTTCCATTCATGTACAACTTTAAACAAAACTATTTTATTTAGCTCTCCATTCTTTAGGGACAGCTCAGTGATTCATCCCAATCCTGAGCAGATTGGCTTATCATTCCTAAGCTCCCTCACACATGTGTGGTCAGGTAGTGCCCTGACTATTAGTGGATGGTCTTGTCCGGGCCCTGCTGATGATTGGCAGCTGACTCTCTACCAGGGTGTTGAGGTTCTCTCCCCATGGCTTGTCATTCCACAATGCAGTGGCTCAGGGTCCTGCACAAGACTGCTGCAAATCGGGTTAAAAATAGCAGCTAAAGAGGAAATATTCCAGTGTCCAAGAACTCTTGAAATATCTGCTTGCAGCCTATTTGATGTTTAACAATGACCAAGTGTGACGGCCAAGCCCATTCTCACTATGAGAGAGTGTATCCAAGGATGTGGCACATTGATGAGAAGACTTTGTGGACATTTCTATAACCGGTACAAGTCATGATTCCCACACAACATCCATTATTTTCAAACAATTTAGTGAATTTGTTTTCTCTGTGAATCCAGACTATTATAGAATAAATAGTTGAATCCAGCCAGACTAACTCTGGATTTGGCACAAGTTTAATTATAATCATTCCCTCTCTAAAAACGTGCTATTAAAGGGCATATAATCTAGAAGCATACACATTTCTGATTATTCAAGGGGTTAGAATGAAATTAGAGACAATTAAATTATTAAATGTACAAGCCCACTTAGTGTAAATCCAGAGGAAGAACAAGTACATGAGTATATATTTCTCTTTTTGTTGTTGTTGTTGTTGTGCTGGGAATTGAATCCAGGACCTTGCACATGCTAGGCATGTGCTCTGCTGCTGAGCTACATCCCAAGCTCATGAATAATTTTGATGGGAGGTGAGTTGGTTAAGAATACATAATGATAGAAAATATTGACCTATTTCCTAAGCCTGTAACTCATCTTGCTATCAGACTGCTTGTTGGAAAGCTCCAAATTGATTTCTCTCTGATATTTTATGATGAAGTTTAAGAAAAGCCGAATCTCTAAGAGGGGTCCCATTGGACTCTCTTCTATGTTCCTGCAGGAACCACAGACTGGTTGTTACAGCTGGGTCTGTTTTTGTTTTGACGGCTGAGATGAACTGTCTCCACAAAGTCTCATTTCCTAATGAACCAAAGAACTGCAAACAAGGAAGGATGAACTATGCAAATAGCAAGCCTTCAGGAGTGGGCTGGGCTGCATTCCTCATGGGCCTAAGTGTCTGGAGTTAGAACCTCCTCTGTTGGCTCCTTCACAGCAGAATTAAATTTTACACAAAGTCTGTGACTCCCTGGTTTACAAATTGCTATTTTTTTTTAAATAAAGCCTTTATTTTTTTCTTGAACTATTTCTTATTTAACTTGGATTGACCTTATGTACCTGTTTAAAAGAAAAGTCATTATCTTCCCATGGTCAAATCTTCTTGCCACAAATTCCTTATTTTGATTCGCTCAGAGATGCACTCAATGTGATTCTTTGGCTGAGTGACTTCTAGTTAAAAAGATAATTTCTGAACTGTGGAAACAAGAAAACAGACATTCATTGTAGCATAAGTACCTTTAGGGAATAAAGGCACTTATACTACAATGAGTGAATGAAAAACTTAAAAGTAAGGACACATAATATAAGAGAATGTTGAATTGAGATAAATGTTAATAAGTTAGTAATCACTCTTAATACTAGTTCTAATTATAAGTCAGTAATAATTGGCTCTTAATATCAAGAACTAATATTAAGCTAGTGGAATCTACTAGTAGGAAGTAAAAATTTAGCTGCCTTAATCAGCAGAGACCAATTTCTTTTTCATTGGAATATTCATATATCCAGTGACCCAGAAATTCTCTTGAGAAGTATGGGCACAAGAGAAATGCTTTCCTATGTACCAAAATGTATATGAAAGACTGTTAAAATTACCATGATCTATAATAGAAAATATCCAGGAAGAAAACCTCCCTGAGGTTTGTTCTTGGAAAAATTATTTCATGTATGTGTTTTTATATATATGAATATACACATATTCTATAAACATATATTTACAAAGTATTTGTATATACATTTCTATAAACATATTCATGTGCATGTTTATATAAATATAAATATATATGTACATATATATATTTGCACATATTTTATATGTACTAGATACATTTTTAATAAAAGTAATTTACATATATTATTTCAGATTATCTTTGTTCATATTAGCAAAATGTTGAAAAATGTGTAAGAACAGAAAGAAGAATGAATAAAATATATTTACTCAACAACATTCCTTTTTGGGGGGGGCACCAGGGATTGAACTCAGGGGCACTTCACCACTGAGTCACATCCCCAGCTCTATTTTGTATTTTATTTAATGATAGCGTCTCACTGAGTTGCTTAGAGCCTCGCTTTTGCAGAAGCTGACTTTGAACTGGCCATCCTCCTGTCTCAGCCTCCTGAGTCTCTGGGATTAGAGGCATGGACCACCGTGCCTGGCTCAACAGAATATTACACAGCAGTGAATAATTAGATATTGGCAAATCTTGAATATAAAACTACTTTGACTTCATTTTCAGCGATTAGAAATTGCTATGTAACAGTCTAGGAGAACTAGCTTAAAGAGAACAAAACAAAATCTGAAGGATCAGTGAGCTGTGGAGGCTCTGAGGAGCTGAGAGGCCAAGATACTAGAGGGAGCTCCAGTTTACTGAGGTGAGCACAGCATCCTTCAGGCTGTATCCTCCAGTAGAGCCTGCGCTAATCACTGGAGGAGGGCAGGAGGCTGAGGACCTGGGCAGATCAAAGTTATTTCTAGGCAGTAAGTGCTACAGGGCATTGGATGCCCTCAGTGTTCTGGGGAGGCAGTAATGTCTGCCAAGCAGTCAGCCAGAGAGGTTAAGATTCTGCAAGCAGAGAAGAAGTGTGTGGAGTGCAGCCGGTACCACTGTGATCCTCAGGGTACTTCTTGAATATTAGCCAAACGGGAAAGGCAAGCTAAACCAAGACTTGCTGAAAAACAAAGTGGTTGTCAGAAATTTCACACTGCTAAGGAGAAAAAAAAATTAGTCCATGAGATACCAAAGAGGAGAAATCCTACTGAAGCTCTTGTTTGTAATCCTAAAATTTCACTCCAAAACTAGGAATAAATCAGCGGCAGATGGTACCTTCCAAAGATGACCTTTCAGACCAGGATTAACTCTTTTCCTGGTTATGAAGCCTTAATTAGACAGGCAGTCTGTGTAGATGGGTAAATCAAGTCAGGTTGGGTCAAGGAGGCCAATCTGATGGGTCCAGAAAGTTAGAGACTGCACCCCCGTGCCCCCCCAGGGACTGAAATGCCTTCAGAGCCCTTCCTCCACCCTATCAAGGTAACTTGCCCCTGCTGCAACCTGTAGCTAAGGTCACCTGTCCCAGGAGTTGCCCCTCCCTACGAGAAGTTATGAAGTTGTTAATTAATGTGTCCTAGGCTGCTCCATCTTATAGAGGAAAATTACATCATCCAGAATGTCTACAATAGTTCATATTCACTACATGCCATTCAACTGTCACTCATCCCAAATGTATTGGTCTGTATACCCAAAGTTATGCTGTGTAACAGGCAACCTTAATCTCCCAGGAGCATACAATGAGCATTTCTGGGCATCCTGGACACCTATAAGTTGGCTGGGTTGGTTCTGCCTGTGTCTGTGACTCTGCAGGCCAGCTGGGGTACTGCTTTGGATTATGTCTGAACATGAGCAAGGGGGCGTCTCCTGGGTTTTGTTCTAGAGTCCAGGCTAAAAAGGAAACCATCACTCCACCCATATTTCTACTTTGATAATGACAGACTCACTATCAAGCATCTACATGTAGACAAGCACATGTCAAGTTTTCCCTCCATATCACTTGGACTAAACACACATTCACAAAGGCAAAGTCCAAGGTGAAGGGACTTTGGCAAATCTTCTCTGTCATCGATGAGGCTATGGGAACTATATGGAAAATTACTACTACTTCGTGGCAGGGAAGGAGAGACCGAAGAAGGGGATCAGGATTCCACCTGGTTCATTCTCTTGGTCCTAATGATGTATATCTCTCCCACAGTCAAAACTGAGCAGACACTTCTCAGAAGAGGATATACAATCAATCAACAAATATATGAAAAAATGTTCATGATCACTAGGAATTAGAGAAATGCAAATCAAAGCTACTCTAAAATATCACCTCACTCCAGTCAGAATGGCAGCTATAATGAAGACAAACAACAATAAGTGTTGGTGAGAATGTGGGGAAAAAGGCACACTCACACACTGATAGTAGGACTATAAATTGATGCAGCCAATCTGGAAAGCAGTATGGAGATTTCTTGGAAAACTGGGAATGGAACCACCATTTGACACAACTATCCTTCTCTTCGGTTTATACCCAAAGGACTTAAAAACAGCATACGACAGGGACACAGCCACATCAATGTTTATAGCAGCACAATTCACAATAGCTAAACTGTGGAACCAACCTAGATGCCCTTCAATAGATGAATGGATTTTAAAAATATGGCATATATACACAATGGAATATTACTCAGCAATGAAAGAGAATGAAATCATGGCATTTGCAGGTAAATGGGTAGAATTGGAGAAGATAATACTAAGTGAAGTTATCCAATCCCAAAAAAACCAATACCAAATGTTTTCTCTGATATAAGGAGGCTGACTCATAGGGGGGTGGGGGGGAGCATGGGAGGATTAGACGAACTCTATATAGGGCAGAGTGATGGGAGGGGAAGGGAGGGGGCAATGGGTTAGAAATGATGGTGGAATGTCATTGACATTATTATCCAAAGTACATGTATGAAGACATGAATTGGTGTGAATATACTTTTTATACAACCAGACATATGAAAAATTGTGCTCTATAGTATAATAAGAATTGTAATGCATTCCGCTGCCACATATAAATTTAAAAAAATCCTCAGGTGCACATCTAGTCTCAGAAACCTCATCTTGTCATCTCCTATAGGTAAATCTAGATGCATTTATCCCAGGAAAACAAGGATTTATATCACTTGTAAAAAAATTAACAGATCTCATTTGTTACATTAACAAAATAGTGGAGAAAGAAATATAATCTTTTCAAAGGATGTGAAATACCAATGACCAGACTCATATATATTTATGAAAAAAATCATAGTGAAGTGGGAACAGAAGGGAATTTCCTAAGTTTGATAAAAGGTAGTTACAAAAACAATGTTGTGGACATCATATCGACAAGTGACATTTTCGATACTCTTCCTTTGAGAGTATAACAGAGGCAAATATTTTCATTATTTTATTTCATTCATAATTGTCCTGGTGATCCAGGCTAGTGGGTTAAACTAAGGGAAAAAAAACGATATATGGGAATAGATAGGAAAGAAGCAAAATTATCACTATCCACACATTATATGCTGGTGCATATACAATAATTAGGATGGGTGAAGTTAGGGAGTTTGCTGACCATTTGATCAATTCTAAGTAATTATTATATTCTATAGAGCCTATAATAAAAGTCAATAAATAAATGAAAGAAAGATATCCTGTCAATAATATTAAGGACTTTAAATATAAAGAGACAAAGATGTTTAAACCTCTGCACAGATGTTATTGAGAGGAATTAAGATCTAAATAAAGAAATGCATGATGTTTGTAGATTGGACGACTGAGTGTTGTTAAGATGTTAATTCTCCCCAAATTGATCTATATATTTGAAATAATTTTAGTTAGACTTTAACAGCCCCTGTGTATGTACATAAATTGGCTCATGGATTCTGCAATTACATGAAAATGCAGATAGTCAAAAACAGCCAACTCCATCATAAAAGAACAAATCTGGAAGACATATGTTTGTTAAAAATGGAAGGTCAGTGCCCTTGCATTAATGTGCCCCCCCTTCCAGCAGAGGAGGTGAGGCACTGTGCACCTGACTACTGTAATCTCCTGGTTCTAGCAAGTACTACACTACTCAAGAGCCACCTGCCCAATGAACATACAATAACTCTTCAAGGGGCAATTGAGATAACAACAAGAAATAATTCCATGTGAGCATGGGACACCATTCTCCAGGATGAAGAATGCATCCTAAATAAACTAAAACAATATGGCACCCTGTCCCCAGTAGGAAGTGCTATGGTTTGAATTATGGTTTATCCTCACTAAAGCTCATGTTGAGACTTCACCCCAATGTAATCCCTACTGAGCAGTGCTGAGACCATTAAGAGCTAATGAGGTCACTACCCTTGTGCAGGGATTAATGTAGTTCCAGAGGGTGTGGACTGGTTATTCCTAGAGCTGGCCAGCTCTTTGTACCCCCTTTCACTTCCTTTCTCACCATGTGACCTCCCTAGGCTCACTTGCCTTACCATCTTGAGCTCCTCCCCCAATGCCAACCAGATGCTAGCGTCAAGTTCTCAGACTTGCAAGACCTCCACTCCAAATGAATCATTATTATTTTTTTTATAAAATACCCATTTTTGTTGTTTCTGTTATTGTTTAGGAACGAAGAAAGGTAAAGTCTCTGGGTTCAGTTTCCAAGTGGTAAAAGTATGTTTGATTCCACTTACTCCATTCTCAGTAACCTACTTAGCAAAGGTGTTTCATTATTTCAGCAACTCTAGGCTCTGTGGTCCTAAGAGTATGGCCAAATTACCACTGAAATTGGTCACGGTCATGTTTGGTCACTTTGTGCTACTGTGCCAAAAGATTCAGAGGCCAGGAAGGGGGTCAACCCATTGACAGGGACCCTGATCATGAGGATATCTGACTGCTGCCAGATAAAGATCCAGGGAGGAGTGTTTGGCAGTTGAGATTCACTGGGACACTTATGCATCCCCCTGCTGAATTCAACATATCAGTACACAAGGCAGGTGTTGTGGCCCAAGGAAGACATGCTGAGTGGGCGTTCACATATGAGTCCGAGACCACCAGTGATGGGGGAAGTTACAGTTCCCCCTATTAACTTTCCTCTTGTAAATTTCACCAGGAAAAGAGACTAACTGATTGGAGAAGATGGTCACAGACAGGCTGAAGATACCATAAGTAGTACTTACCATATGTAAGTAGCAAGAATTGTCCAAGATGGTGTCAGACAGAGAACCACCCAGACTTGGCCTTCTGTACAAGCTATACCTACCACCACTTCTCAAAAAAGCAAGCTGCTGTGGGCTTATGGTTGAAACTTCTCTGGACTTTGCCCCTAGGAAATGAGCTGGCATGCCCAGGTGAAGACCCTGTCCAGGACATGGTCCTTTATGCCCCATTGGGACCACACTGAAAGGATTTCCTGTGTTAAGCCTGTGAGATCAGCGGTGTTTCATTTTTCCCAATCCTGATTTCTTTGCTTCCCAATTAAGTTCGTTCCAAATTACACTGTCCAACAAGCTGTCCATCTGTGTCATTTTGTATAGTTTCAGTCCTAGGACAGTTTTCATCTTTACAGCACACATAGCTGAGGTCCAAAGGTCAGGGAGGTGAAGAAGGAAGAATCCCCTTTCCTGCTGTATTTCTGGGCAATTGCACACACTCGACTTAAGAATATTCAGTACATCAAGAATTCTCCTTCCCAACACACTGCCAACCTTCTGAAAGCACAGGTACAATTAAAGACTCTTTATATTCCTACATTTTCTATAATAACCGTTCACAGGAGACTTTAAATAAATGTGCTCTGTTCTTTAAAAGAAAGAATCAACTCTTCCCTAACAAAAGCAAAGTTCATCTATTCACACACAGTGAGAAGTGCTGTCTTCTTTTGCCTGGTGGTATCTGCTCCTCCTTACTCTGGTCTCCCCAGGAGCATAGATGGGGGAGGAGTCACTCCATGGGGTTGGTCATTCTCTCTTTTAAGTGGTTTTGACATCGATGCCAAGAAATTGACAGATGAGTGATGAGAGATGTCAATTTTTGGACTCGACTTTTGGGTGACGAGAGAATGTCAAGTGTTAGATGACTTTTCAGAAGCAATACAGATAAGGGTGGAAAGTAACTGTCATGCTCGTCATCCTCGAGTCCAAGATTCTCAGCTGGTGGCGTACTTTGTGGCCAAATGAATGAGGTCAGTCTGCAGGAGGGGAACATCAGGGAGCCCTGATTCTATCAACTAGCATCACCTGGTGTTTCTGCTCTCCAGTACAACATATTTTCCATGTAGTAATAAATGCCAGAGCACATTACATTGATTTGTGATTTCCCCTAAACAACAATATGTTTAGCTGCAGATCTGTATGTGACTTTAGGAAAGAAATAGAAGTCAGGGAAGAACAAGGGAACGAACCACTGGCTCATCTCCCAGGAAAGCAACTCTCTGCCACCCGATGTTCTGGACCCAATCTGCTGCAATTAGCTCAGTCAAAGGCCTGCCCTTCCGTGGGTCCCAGATTCCCACGGGAAATCCTTCTGGGAACAGAGGTTAAGCCAGACCCTGAAGCATTTTGCTGGCCAGCTGTGATTCCTCTCTGGAGGCACGGTGCAGTCAATACGTCTCAGCCTAAGTCGGGGACTTGAAATTCCAGGTACTGCCCTGGAAGCAGCTTGCAATATGTCTTGGTGCTGGCTGCTCCTGCTTGTGGTGTTCCAGCAGTTTCTCAGCTGGAGCTTCTGCAAGAGGACAGGAGCATCTCACGACGACACTTCGGAGGATGAATATTGGCAGAACACTTGTACATCTGCTGATGCACAGCGAGGGAGACTTGTAGAAACACAGTCGAACAGAGCATTTCCATTTGCAGTTACCTATGCAATGAACACAGGTCTCCCACAGCTATTAAACCTGCAGGAATTAGTCCAAGGCCGAGGGAGATGGGACGAACGGTATTTGACATGGAATTGTGATTTTATTATTATTGGCTGCCATAAAATATGTACTTACATTCCAATGCTATGCACTCATTTGGAAGTGAGACCCACATATTTAGATGTTTCCCTTCAGTGCCTACATGCATGAGGGGCTAACACCATATGTAAGGAAATTAGAGGCTGTCTTGGAAGATTTAGCAATACATAAAAATAAGTTCCTCTTCGCCAGACAGCTCTCATTTGCCCTTCAAAATCCATTTTCTGCCATTCTCTGCCTCTTGTCCCATGAGGCTGACCTGTGCCTACAATCTCGAATCCTCTGCCTTTCTCTCAGCTCACACAAGTGAGGGCGAGAGGGAAGAAAGGGAAGGAAAATGGAAAAGGGATTTTAATCACCATGACATCTGTGTATAAAGTATCCTTTGAGCAAGTTGTGACTCTTGATTGGCGATAGCTCCTCTTAATGATGTAGCCACATTTAGGAAACAAGGGAAATTAATTGGAGTAGTCCATTGCATTTAACCCACTATATCTAGATGCCATGCTAAACTCATCACACACATTGTTTCATGTGATTGTAAAGTTGGTCTGTGAGTGTTACACTAACCTCTTCTAGGATTCAGAGAGGTTCATTCCTTGATTTGTTAGCTCATGCATAAATATGTACTGGGTGCTTCTGTATATGAGGAACTATTCTATGGTTGTTTTAGTCATATTTTATGTCTCCATGACCAAAAGACTTAACAAAAATCAACTTAGAAGAGGAAATTTTTATTTTGGCTCAGGGTTTCAGAGATTCAGTCCATAGTCAGCCAACTCCATGGTGTTGGGCCCAAGTTGAGTCCCAGCATCATGGCAGAAGGATGTGAAGGAGGAAAGCAGCTCAGGACACAGCAACCAGGAAGCAGAGAGAGCTCTGCTCACCAAGGACAAAATATAAACTTCTAAGACACACCCCCAGTGACCTACTTCCTCCATGTGCACCCTACCTGACTATAGTTACCCCCCAGGTAATCCATATCAGTGGGTTAATCCACTGATTAGGTCCGACCTCTCATAATCTAATCATTTCACCTCTGAACATTTTGCCTTCTCTCACACATAAGGTTTGGTTGCACACCTCGTATCTAAACCATAACCAGGGTCCAGGACACTTAATGAGCAAACATCTCCATTCATGGTTTTGTAATCCAGTGAGGGGGCAGAATGGATAGGGAACACACTCAATAACCAAATCAGATTGACTATTAGAGAGGAGAAAATACTTCCAGCAAAAAGAAAAAAAATAAAATAAATAGAGAAATCCCAGTGAGGATGGAAAGAATACAAGTGACAATGTTGTACATGTCGATTGGGTCACAGTCCACCCACTCGGTAGGAGACTTTTGAGAGCTGTCCTGAAAACACCAGCCATGTTAACCATTAGAAGAGAAATAACTCAGGTAGACAAAGCACAGGGGCAAAGACCCCAAGAGGGGTGTGCTTGAAGTGGTCAGGGAACAAGCCAGGGTGGTTGGAATTTGCAGAGTCAGCTCAGGGTGGCAAAGCACAGGGTCCCATGAGCGATAAGACCAGGAAGCGGGGGCCATGTGAATATTGCATATGTCTCTTCAGCTCATAGTAAGTTTTTAGTTTACTTGGAGTGAATTGGAAGTTGTTCATAAATTTTGAGCAGAGACACAGCAGAATCTGCTTTCATTTTTTGAAAGAAAATCACATTTGTGTCTGAAGAGAAGATGGAAAGTGGCAGAGGAAAAGGTAGAAGTCTCCTCGGGAGGTGCAGCAGTAATTTAGCCAACCTATTGGGGAGGATGGGGTTGGACTTCAAGGTCACTGTGAAGGGCATGCTGAGAGCTGGAATATGAATTTACTTACATGTGTGCAAGATTAGAACAAGGAGAATCTAAGTCCAGATTTGCCTGAGCCCAAAGCCCAAGCTCTTAAATTTCATTAATAAGTCCTTGGTTTTCTATTCACCTGCAGATGCCTCTAAAACATAAATTCCAATGTTTTCATGGCCATTTATGAAGGATCTACAAACTATAGAAGCTAAATTCTAAGATTAAAAGATTTTGAACTCTGGCTTTAAGTACCTACCCAAGTGCTAGTTAAGTATCTGACAATTTGGAATGGAACCACCATTGGACCCAGCTATCCCACTCCTCAGTATATACCAAAGGACTTAAAATCAGCATACTACATCGCCACAGCCACTTCAATGTTTACAGCAGCTCAATTCACAATAGCCAAGCTATAGAATCAACCTAGATGCCCTTCAACAGATGAATGCATTAAGAAAATATGGTACACATATCCAATGTAATATTACCTAGCCATAAAGAAGAATGAAATTATGGCATTTGCTGGCAAAAAGATGGAACTAGAGACTAAGCCACTTCCCCAAAGTAAAGGCTGAATATTCTCTCTGATATGCAGAGGCTAACTTACAACAACACAGGGGAAGATTAGAAGTTCATTGGACTAGACAAAGGGGAATAAAGGGAACGGAGGGGGAATGGGAATAGAAGAAATAGTAGAATGAACTGGACATCACTTTCCTATCCTTATATATGAATACCTGACCAATGTAACTCTATGTTCTATAAAAACCACAATAATGGGATTCCAGTTGGAACAAGTTGTACTTATTCTATGCATGAATATGTCAAAATATGCTCTACGGTAATGTATATCTGGAAAGAACAAATAATTTTTTAAAGAATCAGAACTCAGGGGATCTTCATTTTATTCCCAGTTCTCACCTCATGATGTCCTCAGTCAACTTAGGTAGACCTTTGCTCCTTACATTTATCTATCTAGAGATGAATGCATTTTCTTAAGTATAAGATTTTTTTAATTATTTAAATTTAGATGTTAGAAAAAAAATCATGAAAATCTTGGATTACCCACTCTCCAAAAGAAGGGATGTTAGAGTCTCTCAGCTTTGGACCACAGCTTGTTGGAATGAAGGTTTATTAGCAGGATAGCCTGATTTTTCAAGAGAAGATACGCAGTGGGGTAATGGTTATGGGATTTGTCATCACTCAGTGCCTACCTGTGTCAGAACACCACAACTTACACTGAAATAACTATGATTTTTTTGTTAGTGATTTTTTTATTTAATTAAGAAGATAGGATGGAAATCTGTTTATGTGAGACTCTTGTGAAGGTTTCAGTCTTTTCCAATTTGGGCAACTTATTCAATTCCAGTTTTGTGTTTTAAAGATGTGAACGATAGCAGTATATGATTGCCATCTTCTAACCTTAATATCAGAACATTAAATTCCAGGAAGTGAACTTCTGGTCACTTAGCAACTTTATGTTAACCAGATACATTTATAGTTCTTTTTTTGAAGGGTGGGGGATACTGGAGATTGAACTCAGGGGTGCTTGACCACTGAGCCATATCCTCAGCCCTATTTTGTATTTTCTGTAGAGACAGGGTCTCACTGAGTTGCTTAGCACCTTGCTAAGTTGCTGAGGCTGGCTTTGAACACAGATCCTCCTGCCTCAGCCTCCCAAGCCTCTGTGATTCCAGGCATGCACCACCACATCTAGCAGTACCATCCATTCTTGTGTGAAATAGAAGATGCTTCAAATTGAACATTGGTCCAAATTAGCATCATAGAGAAAAGCAGATGATTTATGGGCATGTGAAATTTTAAGTAGACTATCTGTGCTCAAAGAATTTTGTCTTTGCATAAAAGATAAACTAGTTACTAGATATGTCAAACCCTGTTAATAAAAATATTTCAATTACTACTCAGTGTATAGATGCAAGTATTGTAGACAAATAATAACATACCTATCATTAACTGAAATGGTGATTTTAGAATCATGTTAATGCAGTGTCAAATATTTATGTGTTATTATGGAAAATTTTATTCAGTGAAGAGAAATAAAAAGGTGTTGGTGGTGATAAACATTTTGCAATTAAAAATACATAAACAGGCAATTTATGTTTGAACTATTATGAGCAGGCTTTTAAAAATAAGTAGTATTGTCAACAGTAGGTCTTTGCTGTCCAAGGGCTAGTGAGTTTTCTTTTTAATTGTAAGGTGGTACATTGATATAGAAATGGAGCTTTCCAAAAATGTGTGCATTGCTTTAAAATATCAACTTTGATCTGATTTCTCAGATGAGGTATCTATTTTAACTGGTTGACAGCTGAATTAGTCCATCAAATCCAAAAAGCCTATTAATATTTAGCCAGAAATGGACATGCCCTGGGCTGGTGTGAGGGCAGAGAGAGTACTTCCAAGCTTTAACGAGTGGTTGGTCTGTTAGCTGTCACTGGTGGGAGAAGACTGACATAGAGGAAGGGGAAGGGGGTACTCAGGGCACCATGAAGGTCATGCATGATGCCTTATGCAGATAGCACGGATCACCTACGACAGAGTCAGAGGCACACAGGGAAAAGGATTATTTTACCCAGGCGAGGACTCTTTTCTCCGGCTACATATCACCATCATTAAATAGGAACTTCCAAAACTGCAGGATGTCGGTATTTAGATACTGTGATATGAACCAAAGGGGTGGGTTTAAAAGGAGCCTGAGAACCTTTTCCTGGAAATCTCACTGATGAAATGGCATATGAACAGCCCTTTTTTTTAAAAAAAAATATATGACAGATCTATTCATTTATTCCATTTTTTAAAAGAATTTATCATATGATACATATCACATTAATTCTAAAATACCAAGCCTCATTTTGTTCAGGGATATGTATTTTAAAATACTTCATCGAAAGACAGCAGAATGAATTGGACATAAGTGTCCTATGTTCATATATGAATACAGGAGCAGTGTAACTCCATATCACGTTCAACCACAAGAGAGGGATCCTGATTTGAATAAGCTATACTCCATGTATGTATAATATGTGAAAATACACTCTATTGTCACGTGTACCTAAGAAGAACAGATTAGAAAGCACTTCACAACCACTAAAAAGATCAATTAAATATTGAATCTACAAATAAAAATTTTGTGTATTCAGTGTATGTGATGATTTGATATATGTACATATTGTGTGATGATTCTCACAATCAAATAAACTAAAATGACACTGATTACATCCTATCCTGTATATCAGATCCCCAGACATTATTAATCTTATCATTGAAAGTTGGTACCCTTCGCCCAGCGTCTGACAGTTCTTAATTTAATCATTTGTACTCAAGCAGACAGAGACTTCTTTAAGGCATTGAACTGAAATTGTATAATTATATGTTATGCATTTAATTTATTAGGATTTTTAAAGCAGTAAGACACAAAGCAAACACATTTAGGAAAGTGCTATCTGGCTTTAGTTGTTCCAATTATGATTCCCTTCAGATATCAGTACTTAGAAATGTGAATCAGGACTACCAGGTGAGTCTACTGTGCATCACTGAGATGAATAAAATCAAAAGACTGAAAATATGGAGGCTCACAAATGATTTGGAGCAACTGGAACTCGCATGCAGTCCAGTAGAAGGGTAAACAGGTGCAGCCACTTTAGAGAACCATTTGTCAAAATCAGCTTGTCAAAATGAAAAAAAACCTGCGCTTTATGGATTGTGCAAAATTGCCTGCATGTGTCCATTGAAACCGCATACACAAAATGGTCCACAGCACTCTCGCCATTATCCCCCATGGAAAGGACATAAATGAAGGTGACCATGGAGTGGATAAATGGATTGAGACATGTTCAAAGAGAATGACAGCAGAGATCCAACTCCAACATGCATCTACCTGATCCTCTCGTAAGCAGAATATTAGCTAAAAGGAGCCAGACACAGAAGGCTCATTCTGAAGGATTTCACCGGAATGGACTAGAACAGGAAAGTGCAAACTGTGCTGCTAGAGGACGGGCAGGGCTGTCTGTCAAGGGAGCTCATAAGCAGGAAGGGAGCACAGGGATCCTTATGGGTCCCTGCAAATTTTCTAGATCTTGGATCTGGTGAGTGTCTGTATAAAACCATCATCCTGTGCATTTCCTGCATCAATTTCTTCCTGCAGGTAAGATACATGAAGAAGAAATATAAAATTCACAAAAAATAACCACTCAGAAAAGATTGTATGGCACCTTGTTTTGGAATGGCTAAGGTGTTTCCATTCCCAACAGATACTTTCTATAATAGTTTACAGTTTAGAAACCTATTATGGAGTCAATCATGCATCTACAGGGCTGGAAGGAAACTCTGAGATTATCTAATGCTCCTCTTTCCTGTTACAGAGGAGGAAGCAGGAGCTGAGAGAGGAAAGTCTTGTGCATGAGGCTACCCTGCTAGACAGTGGCTGAGTGAAGTCTCACAGTATGTTGGCTTCCAGTGGGAATGTCTTCCACCACCTGCTGCTTCAATCCAATCTTCACAGGGGCTTTTAAAGGTGACACAGAGAGGTTCCCTGAGGACCATTCCGCACCTGACCATCCAGGTCTCAGTCCCACTGTCCTGCACAGGCTGCAAGCTATTCTCCCTGTCTCAGGGCTCCTTTCCTTCCCTTTCAGCCTGCCTCCTGGGGCTGGCTTTCCTCTGACCTCCTGAACACTAGGTGCCACCTGCCTTGGGGCACCCAGCACCTGTCACCTGGGATCACCTCCAAAGGGAGCAATCCATATTGCCTTCCCTCTGTGGCCCTTGAGAACACACATTTCAGAGTTCTTTAAGAGTCTGTGGTTTTGACACTTGTAGAAATGAATAAAAGAAAACAAACCATTTTCTTGAATCTCACCAAGTATTTTCTGAAGAAGTCTCAGTAGCCTCTTTTTTGGTAGAGGCAAATGCAGAAAAGAAAGTCCACAGGAGTAGAAAGCAAGTCATTCATCTTCAAATAATTATCAATATTTAAAAGTAATGCAAGTTTAAGATAATTTATGAGCTTCCTTTAAAACGCCACGATCCAGTGGCAGGTCTTAAAATTACCATAGTTACAGTAGTTACAGATAATATTTGATATATGTGTCACATTTGTAATGTGGAAAGCAAATGTCTGATTTCTATTGTTGATAACCAAGATCAATATTGTTTATGCTTCTGTATGTGTATTTGCTTCATTCCTAATGGAAAGAAATGATAACCTATGAAAACAGGCATTTAAAAAAAATAAGAATTTTCTGAACTAAGTAAACAATGCTCCTGGAATTATTGGTTCTGAAAGATGATTTCTATTTATAAACAAAATGGCCCGAAGAGATTCTTAAAGGAAACAGATATATGATATTGAATCAGCCTTAATGGTAATAAATACCCCAGGATCTACAGTAGGGCTGATTCTTTCCCCCGACCTTTACCTATGCACTCCAGATTCCTGTACATGCCTTTGGAAGGACTCATGGGGGAACAGCAGGTGCCTGTAAGCAATGAGGGAACCCGGCCAATACACAGGAGAGGGAGCAGCCTGTTAATAAGGAGGTGTAAGAAGGTGAGAAGAGGTGTTCTCTGTTTACAAAGAGTTTGCAGTTGGGAAGCAAATCTTGTAATCCATGGAGAGATAATTACCAAGTAATTAAGAACAAACCTATGTAGACTGTGCTATAATATAAAATAATGGGAAAAATGAATTTTCATTCACAGGTAGAAGCAAAAGTACATTGGATTTTGTAATATTCCTCTGGAGTTATGAAAATTTACCAGGCTTTATTTCGGTTATTATCATGATGCATAAACCTCCAAACTCTAGGGAAGGTCATCTTTGGCAACAGAACTCCCAGGTTCTTGGGATTTGTGGTCTCTTCTCCAAAACACTTCAGCTTTCTAAAGGCAGGAGGATGACTCGGTACTTTGATGTGGCTTTTTGGAATTATTCAGGTCACTGATTTTATTATATCAAATAGTGTCCCAGGAAACGTTTACAGAGGGTTTTATGGAAGGGATCTTTGATTGATTGGCTGTTTCTCATTTTGAAAAATTTTCAATAATGGAAGTCAATTAAACTTTGGGGATAAAAATTAAAAAGTGCTTTATGTATGGAATATACTCCAAGTAATTTAAGTAGGATATTCTGTGATAGCAGAAATAAGATTCATGAAAAATGTTTTTTTTTTCCTGGCTTTTGTATTTGGGTTCTATGGCATGTTAAAAGGAAAATTTCAATTGGCTTTTGAGTATATGTATTCAGACTGAATGCTTTAATCTTTCTCCTGCAGAGCAACTCCTTTATCTATATCAAATATTCTATTTTGGTAAAGTTAAATTCACTAAAACAAAGTTTTAAAAATAAATAATGTATTGTTGCAGAAATATAGAATGTGATTTTTTTCTTTTTGTTTTTGATGCATTATAGTTTACTTAATTGGATTTGTTGTTACATATTCTTACACACACCCAGTATAACTGTATAATTTTATAATATCATTCCTCAATATTTTAACTTTCCCTAGAATGGGATTTTTTCTCCTTATTTTTAATTAAAAATTAGTTATGGCATATATACACAATGGAACATTACTCAGAATTAAAAAAAATCATGGTATTTGCAAGTAAATGGATGGCGTTGGAGAAGATAATACTAAGTGAAGTTAGCCAATCCCCAAAAAATAAATGCCAAATGTTTTCTCTGACATAAGGGGGGTGACTCATAGTGGGGTAGGGAGGGGGAGCATGGGAGGATTAGATTAATTCTAGATAGGGAAGAGGAGTGGGAGGGAAAGGAAGGAAGAAGGGGATTACCAAGGATGGTGGAATGTGATGGTCATCATTATACAAAGTACATGTATGAAGACACGAATTTGGTGTCAACATACCTTATATACAGAGATATGAATTGTGGTGTATATATGTATTAAGAATTATAATGCAAAAAAGTACATGAATTTCTTGTAAGATGATTTCTCTCACAATAAATATGTTAGTTTTTCTCGATTAAAAAAATTAGTTATGCATGACAGTAAAATGCATTTTGACACACTGAGCTCAACTTCTCATTCCTCTAACTCTATGTGGTACAGAATCACATCAGTAGTGAAATTATACATGTATATCAGGTAAATTTAGAATGGATTTTTTTTCTTTTTTGGGGTGGTGCTGGGGATTGAACCCAGGGCCTTGTGCATGCAAGGCAAGCACTCTTCCAACTGAGCTGTCTCTAGCCCCTAGGACAGGATTTTTAAAGCAACTTTAGTGTTCCTTGTTTTAGTGGGTTCACCCTCAGACATGCCAACAATGGCCACTAGAGGTCCCTCCAATCTGAGTTATTTCTAACTCCTCAAATGAGATTGTGTTTATTAAATGTGCAATCCCTTGCCTGTTTCTGAAGGCTGCTGAGACTTTACTGCATCTGACATGATAGTTTGTCATGACCTCCACAGAGAAGAGGGGCACACACTTCCAAACGGCTAGACTGTGATTCCGCTTTATTTACATACAAGAACCCTAGTTTCAGCCCTTGCTCTACACAGTTAATTTGACAAGTTTTCACACTTCTGAGTGAGGATGGAAACATGAAAGCCCTTTATAGATAGTGACCACATGCTGGTACGGTTTCTGCAGCTTGCAGAAAACCCTGATTAGCCTATCGACTGGAAATAATTATTATGATAGGCAATTTTAGTCCTGCTCTTATCAAATCACAGAAAATGTAGAAAGGTTTCCATTCAAAGGAATCCTAGGCAGACTCTGGAGACAACTTTTTGATCTTCTGATACATTTATTCATTATGCCAAATAAATTTCATGTGCAGGATGCATAGAGAGATTTGTCACAGTGTGTAATTTTAACATAATGAATTTTGTGCCTATGTGGGTGGAGATAAAGAAATTATGAGACTGCTTCTAGTAAACATACAAATTGCTCTTTATTATAGAAGTGTTAAAACAAGCAAAACTTTAATTTTGATTGAAAGTCATCAAGGATTAGTCATTTAAAACCTTCTCCACATCCCTTAATGCCAGACTCTGTTTCAAGGGATGACAGAATAATTGACCAATGGACAGGGTTTTCTATTGACCAATAGACAGGGTTTCCTTCCAAGAAAAGTCAACAGTAGAATGATCTGAGGCCACTGCCCCTGTATGAGATGTAATTAATCAACTTATGATCCAATCCTTGGAAGTTAGATTAATTCTCTGATTTGCCCCCCCAAAAAAACTGCTAGCCAAATAAAGAAGAAGAAAATTTAAAAAAAAAAAAAACCTCCTGAGTTTTTTACTCCTGAGTCAGCTGGCCTTAGAAATAAAGACCTGGGGACACAAACACCTTGATGTTTCCACCACAAGAGATGCAGGAATCCTAAGTACCTGGTGTTTTGTTGCTATATTAAGGTAGCAATGACATAGGCCCAAAGCAGAGTACAACTAATTTCCCAAAATATTTTAAGCAGAAATGAAATGGTTTGCAAACTATTTCTCATGATGATCAAAATCAGCAGAATCTGTGGAAGTTTCTTACAAGATGGAAGTGGAATGGGATTAACAGTTGAAACAGCCAAGACACCCTCCAAGCTGAAAAATTCTGTCTCCTCATCAAGCATACAAGAAACTTTGGATGGCCTGCTCGAAATCTAATACCACACCGTCTAGGCACAACCCAAACATTCACAGCTGGAGATCCTTAGCTTCTTTATTCTTCAGAAATAATTGGAAATATACACATAGATGTTCACCATCATGCTGCATATAACCACAAAGCAAGAACTAACTGAGTGCTCAACAGAAGGGGATTCACTGATGAAATGTTCAGGAAGAATTAAAAATGATTCTGGATGCCAATACTGGTTTAAAAGGGTGTGCTTTCACAATAAATATGAAAAGGAGATAGGCTGTAGTACTGATTCAGGTATTTTTGCTGTCAATAAGAATGAAGCCCACCATTTTGTATCAATAATATTCAATCATTCAAAAAAGAAATCACTTCACACTGTGACTCCAAACACAACTGTGCACGTGTGTGCACATGTATGTACAACTGAAAAAAGATTCCCCTTTGCTCCATTTATTCTCTTACTTTATGTTCCAGTTAAATTAATTATTTTAATGCCAGCCATTATCCACGGAATTGATTTTCTAACCCACTAATTGTTCATAAGTCACAGTTTGAAAATCCTTGAATGGAAGAATAATGTAGAGTGGGAATCAATTTTTGTAAACACATAAATTCTCATCAGAAAAGTCACAAACATCACACATTGAAATATAAACAGCTTTTGTTGCTGGGTAATAGAGATTGTGACTTTTTTCCCCTCTTTCTTTCTTACCTTTTGTTAGCTTATCTTCCCTATGGAAATAATATTTCTTGGGTAATTGGTGAAATGAATTGTCTCCCATCACAGAAACATTTTATACTCTTTCAAATTATCTCAATGTTCCCATTTCTAATATAAAATTGCGTTCTCTACGTCAATGGGGTTAGCCAGTGCAGTTTTTACCAGCAACCATAACCATGTCCCCATCGTGCCACTGAAATTCAGAATGCCTTAAGAAGGAGGAGAGAAAGAACTGGAGGAGGGAAGAAGTGAGATGGGAAGATGAAAAGAGTCTTATGAGTCTACTCCAAGCCTCTCCAGTGTATTTGCATGTGTGTATGTATGTGCAGGTTTGGGGGCTAGCACTTATTTTTCTGTTTTCCTAGAGACTAGCATTGGATTTTTTTTAAAAAAAGCCATTGAGACACTCACTTCATTAACCCCATGAAGTTGAAATACTCACATTGTGCTTTTCTGCCCCTCAGTTTTCCTACTTGAAAATAAATGAGCTCAGATGCCTACATCCAAGAGTTAAGGCCCAGAGTTACATTGGCTCCAAGGAGTCACCCAGTTAGCTACCTTGTGTTCCACTGGCAGATGATATAATTTTGGATTATTGGTCACTCAGATTCATACTTCTTACCTTACACCACATTCTTGCATTCAGAAAATGTTGAAAATGACTGCACATTTTATGCATTAGATGTAGCTCAGTGGCTAAAGCAGATGGGATGCTCCTTTCTACAAAGCTATGGATAACATTACTTCTACTATCTAGAGGGATGTGACCACTTCAACTTAGAAGTCCATAAAAATGAAAGGAAAACCTACTGACATGGAGATAACAATGTCCCTCGGCTCCCACGGGGATGTATTTCTTTGAACAGTCCACATACCCTTTAGAGAATTTTTAGTGTCAAAGGTCATCATAAGTTATCTCTAATGAGAAGTCACTCAAAGGGCTCTCAATACACTTTGGGATGCTGAAGCTGCTCCCCATGATCAACAGCTGCCATTCAAAGATTTCACTACTAACATCTCGAGTAGGTTCAAGGCAAAGATTCTCTCCAGGAACAGACTTCAGGATCTCTTTCAGTGGAAAGAGGATTGGTAGACCATTCTGAATATAACCAGAACTTTTAATACTCAGGCAGTTGGTTGTAGGTGGTTGGGAATTTCAATAGGTGTGCTGAATCCACTTTCAAGACATTTTTTTTTTTTTGGCCTTTGGGTGTTTTTTATAATTTTTAAAAATTCTAGTCACAAATATTTCAAATGAGAGCTTCTGTGTAACATTCGAGTATTCCTGACCAAGGACATCACCCGGGGACCCTCTCTTGCATTCCTGCAGAGGACCTTATCTGCAACTGGTAGTGTCCACTCTAAGAGAGGCTCGGGCTTCTCACTGAAGCAGAGCCCGGGCCACCCGCCTTTCTGGTCAGGCCGTCTGCCGAGCCTTTCTGGGCCTGTGAACTTAAGATCCCTTCTGTAAACAAACACACTCATGATACCACCGTCGTGAGTTCATGAACCAACATTTTTGATGTAACTAATTAAAAAATAAATAACACAAGCAGCGGGAAGAAACTAAAAACCCGACCATAGATGTTTAATGCAACTTTCCTCCCTCTAAACACACTCAATTTCTATCTTGCTTTTTACAAGGCCCATTAACCTCATAGGCTTGCATTTCCAACCATTCACCTCTTCCCACATGCTCCTTGCCTCTGGGAGGTATTTCTGTAAAACATAGATAATAACACCTGCTCAGCCCACCATTCTGGGTTATTGTGAAGACCCAAGTGTAAAAGGGCTATATAAATGCAAAGTATGGCTACATCTGTTTTTATTCACATTTCGGAACCTGTGGGTTCTTAGTCTTAGCTGCTCTGGCTGGCTGCCCCTGTGATGTCTCAACAGGAGGAGGCGAAGCTGGGGAAGGTGCCTTTAAATTTATTCACTGTGGTGCCCGACTCTTGCAAACCTGTATTGAGGCAGCTCTTTCTCTCTGACAGCTCAACATGTCATCCAAAGATAAAACCTAAAATTTCCCTCTGATCTGTGATAGCCACTGAGGATGCGGGGCTGCTGGCCCTTTGTCTTGGCCGAGGCCCATTCTGTCCGGGTTGAGCATGGCTGTGGCCCCAGCGTGCAGACAGGACTCAGCAGCCCCAGCCGCACCTTACTCAGGAGTGTTGGAAGCAATCCTTCAGTTGAAGGACTTGAAATCTCAGCATGGCCACTCCCCGGCAAGCTTCAGACCCTACACCCCACACCCACCCTCTGCCATCCCACAAGGACACGGAAGGAATTTCATCCATAGATTTTAAAACTGCAGTTGGCCAACCATGACAATTTGGAAATGAACAAGGAGGCTTCCTAGAGCCCTGTGAGCAGAGTATCATCTGTTTCCACCCAGGCAGGTTTACGGGCCTCAACCCAATTCAAGAAGCATTGGCCAGGTGTTTACTGAGTTAAACAGAACTAGGTTAAGTGGCAGGCCAGGGTGTCCTACCCAAAGTACCAATCCATAACTGAAGCCAAAATATTTCCGTAATAAATCTGAAACAGCCCACCTCTGAACTCAGTTTCATACATACGTATTTTACATACATGACAAAATACAATTTCCTGAAAGTGAAAACCTCAGCCTGGGTGAGGTCTTTTTGAAATTTAATACAAAATCATAACTGGCACCTCTCCCACCATGAATGATTGCACAGAAAATAAAGTATTTTTAAATAGACAATGTAAATATTTAAACGTTTTAAAGGTCACAGATTAGTTTCATGCTTCTGGATCCCACATAACTTCAACTTGCCCTAAACTGGAAACAATGTGAAAAAACACCCCCAAACCCAAAGAATCATGATAGTTCCTCCATGTTGCCAAGAAGCTTCTCCTTATTATCCTCAACTTTCACCTGGATGAATATTAATGACCTATTGCACTTTATCCCCAAAGCCACTACTTCTGGAAGGTTGACTGATCCCCTCAATACATGTTGGTTGCTATAGGTTTCTAGTATTTATGTTATTTGTTTATTTGGTACTATGGATTGAACTCAGGGGCACTGAACCCCTGACCCACATCCCCAGCCCTATTTTGCATTTTATTTTAGAGACAGGATGTCACTGAGTTGCTTAGTACCTCACTTTTGCTGAGGCTGGCTGTGAACTCACAATCCTCCTGTCTCAGCCTCCCAAGCTGCTGGGATTACAGGTGTGCATCACAGCACCGGGTTTCTACCTATCTATTTGAAGTAAATGTATGTTATTTGTTTGCTCATATAGATATTTACCTCTGTATTTGCACATGGAATTAGTGTCTGCTTTCTATCTGAGAGAGTTAACCACTTAACACAAGGTTTATGATCCAGATGAGTGTTGCCTCTAGCATTCATCTGATGCTCAGTCATTACTGAACATGTGAGGAAGTGCTTGCATAAATGTGGTAGACCTTAAAGGAAGGCAAGTTCACGGCCTTGACAATTCAGAGGTATTTCCATTTTCTCCATGACTTTCTATAATGCATGGTGCACACATTTTTTTATAAATATGATAATCATATTTCTGAGACTCCAAAAGTCCACCTTTGGGTGAGTGGAGAACAGACAGGGAGGAGATGAAGGTACCCCTGGAGTTAAAATTCATTTGACACAGAGGGTAGGCTTTCAGCCCACAGCATTCAGTTTAAAGCTTACATGCTGGTTACTGGGAGGAAAAAAATCAACCACATGCATTTAAAAGCATAGGGAAATACAAAAGTAAGACTCTTTGAAAACCTTAGGAAGCCTGTTTTCAATCCTGATTCTAAAGATGCACAATCAGATACCCCTTCATTAGATCCTCATTGAGGCCCTTACAACTAGGTCCTTGGACACAGGGTGGAGTCAGGCACAAAATCATCAGCATACAGCAAGTGTGTTCCAGATATCCTGCAAATGCTTTCTGTTTCTGCAACAAAAGGCAGATTCTAGCGAGATTTCTTACTTGGCTATTTGTTCCCAATGAGGATATCTCCTTGCCACTGATATTTCAGCACAAACAAGAAAGATACACCTGCCCCCTAACAAAAATATTTAGGCCCTGCAAGTTTATATATTACATAATAATATATTTCCTACCAAAAGACACAAAGAGCCCCATAATTGGCTGTGATCAACAAGATCCAGGATACTGATTCTAGATTCCTGTATATTGTGAAAGTAGTTTTCCAACTATTGCAAATGGTGGTGAAATGATTAGGCTGGTGATGAACAACGCAGATGCCATATACTAATAAGAAGAGATTTGTCTTCCAGGGGAAACCCTAAAAAAAGGGAGCTCAGAGCATAGCAAGGAAATAATACTTCCCAGCAAAAGTAAAATGGTAAACTCAAAGAGTTATAGTCCTGTCAATGATCTCCACGCTCACAGTTGTCTGAAATAAATTGAAAATAAAATCAAGCAGCGTGTTTAGCTGCATATCCAGTATACCATTATGAATATTGCTACAAGACAAGATGCATACAATCTGACTGATGATATAAAATTATTCTCCATTGAAACATCCCTCCAATTTAACGGTAGTTGATGTCTTCATTGAGTCGTCTATCCAAATACGATGGGGTTCAAAGTAATTTTAAGATAAAATTTCAATCTGTAAGATAATGAAAGATTTTTTTTTGAAGCTCATGAAAGTAATATTGGAGAATTCCTTTAAACTTAAAGGCATTTGTAAACAGCCTTAACAAAGGTAGAAAAGGTAATGCTGAAATATTTAATTATTTTTAGGACTGATAACATAATCATCACCCCCAACGAAAATTATTGTAATATAAAATGATTGAAAGGAGTCTTAAGAAAATCTCAGGAAGCTCTTGAATATTTTTTAAAACTAAAGAATTCTGTATTATTTGCAGTGAAAATGAAAAAAATGAAGTGAAAAATGTTCTTTCACACTATTCGAAAATTTCCTTGCAAAAAGAAAATGTTCTAGAAAATTTTTTTTTTTTTTAACTCGGTAAGCTTGCTCATTCTAAGTATCAGCTCTTAGCTGCCATCGCCACCAACATTTTACAAAATAAAATGTATCACAGATAAAATACTTAAAGTAATGCTCATATTTATGTTTACAATGTGGCAAAATGTGATATATGTAAATAAAATGTAAGATATATTTTAAAAATAAATGTTAAAATTTATAAATAGGCCTCAGTCTCCAAGATAAAATGCTTCTTTGGAAATTCTGTGACACCTTCGTACCCACAGCGAGTAGATTCTCATTGAGGAGGCTTCCTAGAGCCTATTGTTCTAGGCAAAGAACCAAACCTAGTGCAGCTCTCACCTCCTGCATTTCTGAATGCCTCTTCTTTCCTTTCCTTCTTTCCTTTTCCTTCTGTACCCAATACTCAAAAGTAGAGCATCTACAGGTTTTATTGTTTTGTTAAAACACACACACACACACACACACACACACACACATAAAACATGGATAAGTTTCCTTGTTATGTGGGGGGGCACTAATTAGCAGGCACTGGTTGATTCACAACAGGGGTTCACTGCTGGAGTTTCAATTTGGGGGTCTCAGTTGTTCTCGCTCTTCATGCTCCTCTCCACCAGTTCACTGTCAGCTAGTCAACCAAGGACCTCTTTCCTCAATATCCCATAGTGTCTCTAGGTCAAAGTCTGGACATAAACAAGATAATTTCTTCAATTTTACCATTTGTTTGTTTATTTGTGTGTGTGTGTGTGTGTGTTCATGAATTCATTTTCTTTATATTTTCAATACTGTTGTGAATAAGACCCTGATATGTTCATCTTTACCTCCTGCCCTGAACTTCCATTGGGACTCTGTTTTTCTTGACAGGCTCTTAATGTACACATATGCACAGCCAAAGATGGTCTCCTCTGACAGCTGTCCGGCCGAGGCCAATCTCCTTAGCTGGTCATGGGGAAGGCTCTAGTCCCTGTGTATTCTTCCATAATTTAGTCGCTAACAATTTTTCTACTTCATGCTTTATTGTAAAGCAGTCACATATCCAGGGACACAGTGACCCTTGGACAATATGAGACATAGTTGACGTGTACATTGTGAACATTTCTTTTGGTCTGGAATGTCTCGATTCTAATACGGTTCAGACCCCCATCACAGGTGAACAGTAAGGACCTTACCACACTGAAGATAGGATGTGTGGTCTGTGGATATGGCTGTGGATCTTGGAGAGCCGCCAACCCCAATGGATCATATCATGGTCACTGCGGGGGTTGGTTAATTTTCTAAGCACAGTTCCACATATCTAAAACAGGACTAATGATTTCAACCATGTAAGGCTGATTATAAAAATTAAATGAGAAAGTTTCCATCAAATTCTGGTGAAGTCTTTCCATCACTGGTAGTTTAACATCAATGCTACTGAGAATGAAGGTGAAGCCAATGATACATCCCCAAGTTTCTCACTTATAAACTTCTGTTTGTTATTCTCTCTGCTGAAAAAGATTCTCCAGTTTTACAAAAGTCTTCATTATTATTCAAGGTATCACTCAGACTTCATCTACTAAACAAAACCTCTCCCTACTTGCCCCAAACCAAGATAGCTGCTCCATAATTTTGTCTCTGGATATCTTTCTTCAAGAGAAAGTACAGTATTACATTAAAATGATTCATAAGACTCTTGTCCCCATTTAGAGTCTATGTTCTCCAAGGTCAAGTACTTTGAAACCTCAGTTCTCTGATCAGTACTTGGCACATACATTTAAAGGGGTCCCAGGGAGTTGGGGGCTGATCAGCAAAAATTGATGTCCACTGGCACATTTTCTATTCACCAAATCTTGTTGGGCAGTAACAGAGCCACATGAGAAGGGAGGCCTTTCATAGAAAAAGACAGTAAGACAGTCCCAAGGCTATGTATATGCATGCATGTGTGTGTGTGTGTGTGTGTGTGTGTGTGTGTGTGTGTGTGTATAGGGGTGGTAATTAGTAGCACTGTGGGGAATCTTCTATATTAAAGAGCTTCCAAGAGCACTTTGGGGTGTTCTAAATACAGGATTGCATTTTACCGATTGGTGTCGGGGGTCAGGCAAAGTTTCATGGGAGATACAAAGCAGGTAGGCCCTAAGTGACTAAAGAATCGCATTTGAACTACTTTAAAAAGTCATCACTAGTGAGAACATTTGAGTTTGGTGTAAGCCGGCTTTTACTCGGCCTGTAATGGCCTGGAAGCCAACATATAGAAGCCGGTTTGGGTTTGTTTATATGAAGACAGTGAGTTAGTTCTTCCTCACTGTGAACCTTACATGAAGTCACTAACGACAATTTTGCTGGATTCTCAGAGGTGCCCAAGGGAATATCACATTTGAACTAGTGCCAAATTCAGATTCTAGAGGTAAAGAACTAATTTACTTTCTTTTTTTTAAAGAGAGAGTGAGAGAGGGGGACACAGAGAGAGAGAGAGAGAGAGAGAGAGAGAGAGAGAGAGAGAGACAGAGAGACAGAGAGAGAGAGAGAGAGAGAGAGAATTTTAACATTTATTTATTTTTTCCTAGTTCTCGGTGGACACAACATCTTTGTTGGTATGTGGTGCTGCTGAGGATCAAACCCGGGCCGCACGCATGCTAGGCAAGCGCGCTACCGCTTGAGCCACATCCCAGCCCCCTAATTTACTTTCTTCCTTCCTCCCTCTCTCTTTTTCTATCATAAACAGGACCTTGTCACTATTCAGATTCTTGGATTGAGATGGTTCATATGAGTCAGTGTAGATCATTCCTTATTAGCACCTGCCTCATCCCCAGAATGACTATCTTCACCAGGAGACTTCATGGGCTCCCAGTTCAAATATGGGCTCCATTAGTACTTTTGCTATTCTAATGAAGACATCCTGGAAGAAGGAAATACATTGGCAAACTTTTCTGCATCTTTCCTGATGCTGTCTGGAATCAATTCATTGACCTCTTCTTTTATGTCATTTGTATGCATCTCTTGGGACATGACTGCTGTCATATTTTTCTGAATGGGGTGTACATGGGGCAATCTTCTGTACTTGACTGTTTCATTCAAACAACAACACAGAACCAGCAGAGCAAATAACCATCAGCTCTACCAGTGCCATCCAATGCCAAAATGAGTTTCAATCACAGGGGACCGTGTTTTTGACCCTGGAGTACATTGTTTTGTAAGTAAGATCCATGCCATGGAACTTACTCAGGCAGCATTTACCCTCAATATCTTCCGTAGTTAGCTTGAATTTCCTAAATATAATTTCGTTATTTTTCAGGTCAGCAAGGCTTACTTCAAACACATTACCTTTGAGGACATCAGATGCAATTTTGGTCCCCTATGTCCTTGGGCCTAGCATTTTCCCAGTATTTCTGATATTGAACATAAGAGGTGTTTTTTACTTCATACCAATCTTCTTTCTTCTTGGCTACCATTTTTCTTCCTATGGAAAAATGTTCTTGCTAAGCACCATGGTACTGCCCAGAGAGCCAAGAGGACAGAAATGCAGTTCACTCAGGAACTTAGGCAAAAAGGACCCTGTGTTTCTTAAATATGTCCATTGATCTATTCTGCTTCAGAATTCAGGGCATAAAGAGATTTTTCTGGTAGCTGGAGGGGTATCAAGACTGTTTTTTTTATTTCTACAGCATAATATCTGGTGTGTATTATATGCTCAAAAAACATCCTCTGATTGGAGTGAATTAAAATTCCAAATACTTACAGAATGCATCCTTTAAATACAATAATCAAAACAGAGAACATCGTTTTTTAAAATTTAAACATTTTTGTCTTGAAAAATAAAGCTAAATAAATCCAATCAATTTGGAGCTATTTGTTTAGATTCATAAAAACAAGCTATGTGGGTATTTTTCTAGGTGTAAACTATGGAATACAAGTTTTATAGTTAAGAAATGTCAAATAATGCAGACAAGTCCACTTAATGAAGAGAAACACAATGCCTAAAGAATCATTTAATATACAGGAATTCCTGCTTTCCCTCTGCAAGGCCACAAATAATAAGGATAATAAGAAGTAGGATTGAACAGATGGTTAGAAAGATGAATAGATGATTGATTAGATAGATAGATAGATAGATAGATAGATAGATAGATAGATAGATAGATAGATAGTATTGCACATTGTTATCTGCTAAAGAAACTGCTTTACCCACATCATTTTATTTTAGAAGGACCCTTAGTGGAAATTTTGCTATTATTATATTTTAAATATAGGAATTTAAGGCTTAAGAAAGTTATTTACAAATGACAACTGAGCTCCTACATGGTGTTTGAATGCAGGTTCTCTGACTTCAACATCTGTGTGGCCAGTTACTAAACAAGCACATGACATGCTGGTAAAGGTAGGTTTCAGTTTTAACACTTCTATAGATTCTGTCCCTAAAAGAATCCTAAGCTATTTCCATGTTGGTCTTTGAGCTGGCCTGCTAGGAATACCATTTTATTTTCAAAAGTAACTTCAAACACTCTGAAAATACAATAAAATTAATGAGGAATTGTATTCATGTTCCAGATCAACATATTCTAGAGGAAAACAAATGAAAACCACCAGAACACTCTGCTTATTTATGCACTAATTGAATTACATAGCGCCCACTCACTGTTCAATTAGTCTAATTATGGTCAAGATCAGTTTCTGTTGTTAGAATGACAGAAGAATGTGATTCTGCCCCTTTTTCGGAGCCGGACTTGTCCGATGAATAACCGATAGGTTCTGTGTATAACACGGGTCATTTTCATGCATCTTGAAGGCTACTGTACAATTAAAATGATTGAAATTATCATTTTTGCATAAATCTCTTTTGAATATTTATTCCCTGTGGTCATTTAAATATGAACCTCCATTGTTGGCTGAATGTGGTATGATTTTATGAGATTTTTATGTCTTTGTTCAATGAAAATAAAATCAAGAAATTCTTATAGTTCGGGTCTGAACTCAAGCCATCTTGAATACACATCCCTTAACATGGCTAGAATTAATCAGATGATGGAATCTCAAAATTTTTTAAATGTGGCTCCATTAAGGAAATTGTTCAAGCTCAATATGAAGTTCATGCCCCATGTGCATGAACACCTGCATTTGAATATGCATGTGTGTGTGTGTGTGTGTGTGTGTGTGTGTGTGCACGCGCACGCTCACATGTGCGTGTGCACATGGGTATTTCAAGTATAGCCGGAGAACTCAGCAATAAAAGTTGTAAAACCTGGAACTTTAAAATTAGGTAGCAACCAGGAATTGACTTCCAGCACTTCAAGGACTCCCCAAGGAGCAAACAATCTAAATTTTCTGCAACTCATGCAAATGTTTGTGGTTTACATACTTAGAGGCTCATAAGATAAACTGGAGCATAAGACACTATTTTCTTTCTTTGGGTGGTGCTGGGTATTGAATCCAGGGACTTGTGCATGTGAGGCAAGCACTCTACCAACTGAGCTATACCTCCAGCCTAAAATAGTAATTTCTGGCAAAATCACTAGGAGTTATGTGCCAGGAAGTGCTAGACAGGGTAAGAAATTATGTAATTCCAGTTATGCAGGAGCCCTGCCAAGCTGGGCAGTGGAGAGGAGGCCACTGAACACTCTCCTCTTAGAGGATATCTCTGAGAAATAGCAAAGTAGGAGTTGATGGACACATTTGGTCCCAGAAATATCTTCCTTGGTCGGCATGATAATCTGATGAAAAAATTTGAACAATGACAATACAGCATATTTTTTGAGGCCTGTGGATGCAGAGCTCTTACCTCCTTGCTAATAGATCATTGCAGAAGACTTCAGGTGTGTAGATTTTTCGATGATGAATCCTATAAGGGTGGATCATTGGAAAGGCCAAACATGGCTATAGCTACTCTGTTGTTGATGCGTCCAACAGGTTACTGTTATTATGATGATGATGATGATAATTAATATTATTATCATTTATTTAAGTAATAAATACCTGGATTTAGTGTATGCATTCATTGTCATAAACATTTTCTTCTGAGCATGTGTTCACTATGTAAAATATTGATCATGCATCTTTGTTTTCTGGCCTACATATGAAAAGGCCTATGGAATGATGCAGGAGTCTGAGGGCTGAATACTCTGGGATACCTGGGAGCTATTGTTACCTCTGCATGAGTATGACTACACTGCCAACTCTTCCTCACATCTCTCAATTGCTAGAGACCCAAATTTTACATCCTGAATCTCAACACCCACACAGCAACTTGCATAGTCTATGGATATTTGCAGGTGAGAGATATCTCAGTCCTTATAGATTAATGGAGATTTTTAGAGGAATAGTGGCACCTATGGACAAGAAGAAGCATACAACACTTAGTTGCCTCCGTCCTATTACAGTGAACTCCTGTGGAGAGCTGTGACATAATGAGATTAGTTCCTTGTAAACAGAAATAAGGATTCTGACTGCACTGTGTGAAAACATGAACTTTGGAAGTTGAACTATCAAAGAATTGCTGAAGCCCAGGTCCCAGCCCCTGGCCAAAGAAAAAAGTGGCAGCAGTGGCATAAATGATTTGTAGAAGTAGTCAAATGAGTCATGTGCAGCTGCTCTGGCCATTGGATAAATAGTTTCTATAGATATGACAGCAAAAACTGATGCAAGTGTATGAGAGATTACCAGAATGAGAAATTGCAAGATAATCAAGAAGTATAGGAATCCAAAGTATATCCAGTAGGGTAAGATCTCTGTATTTTGAAAATACCCATCAACCTTCCCCATTGTGATGGTTGAGTCTAGGGAGAAGAAGAAGGATAAAGGCCTTCAAGTCCAGTCAATGGATGATGCATAAAATGAAACAACAGCAGCCAATGGCTCCAGTGAATAACTGGCATGGCCAGCCCAGGTATCCAAGTTTACCCCATTATAACGTTAAGCAGAACTGGTGGACTTAAAAAATAATTTACCCAGGTGGCAAGAGAGAAAGACTATTATTTTTTTCTGTAAGAATTAGAGATAAACAGCATTCTGTGTTGCACCTTAAGAATGGAGAGGTTAGCATTGCTCCTTATCGTAGAAGTTGTAAAATGCTCAATGCCATGAGGCATTTAAGGACAAAAAAAGACCAAGTATGTTAGTACCTGGCCAGGCTTCCACAGGGCTGTATTTTTAGTGACTAGCCAAGGTTATAAACACTCATATTCAATCTATGTACTCAAGGTCAAAAACATTTGTTTGTGAGCATGCTCTTACATCAGTAAAATGTTGTTGATGTGCCTTCTTTGTCTGACCTGCATAAAAAAAAAGTTCTATTTAATAATTTGTGGGGCTGAGGGATAGAACCTAGAGGATGTTTCTGGGCTATTGCTGCCTTCAAAAGTAGCATGCCTACCATCCCAAAAGTTCCTCACATCTTCTTTCAACTGCTTGAGCCCAAAACCTTGCTTTTTTGATATGAGCCCCTGCACAACAGCCACAGATGTGAAATCATTATTAATTTGAGACTATCACAAATACTCTGCTTTATGCAAGGAGTATTGTGTTGTTTTGTAGACATACACCCAGATAAAATTCATATAGTGGAGATTTAGTATATTATTTATTTCAGATTACACATGTGGCCTTAATGTTGTCTCGCCCTCACTTTTTTTATGTAGTGTTTCATATTCTTCATTTACAAAACTTTTGTGATACAGATATAGTTCTTTTGATGCAGTTTCCATAGCATCCTGCATTTTCATCATAACTGAAATTAAATATGCCTATATTCAAATTTCTCCTGATAAGCAATTTAAAAAATATTGATTGTTCTTGATTTTTCAATTCAATTTTCAGCAATTTCCCATGTTTATTTTGAATCCTTGCTATAAGCTTAAAAGTTTTTCTCAAACATATTATCCCCATTGAATAAAAAGTTTATCAGATGTAAAATTTTTTTTTATTCTTTCTTTTTTTTAAGGGGTGAGGAATGAATACATAACCCAGGGTAGTTCTCCTAAACGCCTGTATCACCAGGCTTTTTAAATTGTATATTATTTCATTTTTAGTTTTCACACAAAGTCTTGCTTAGTTCTTAGGGCCCTCTTATATTATTTAGGCTGAATTTGAAATTGTGATTCTTCTGCTTACGTCTCCAAAATTATCAAGATTGCTGACATGAGCCACATATGTGCATAACCCCCCTCACGTTTTTGAATAAATGTCACTACATAAAAATGTCACTACTTAAAAATAATGATGAATCATGGCTTCTAAAGGAGGTAAGTTTTGCCTTTGGGTCAGGCATATTTGATCTTGATATGTACTTAAAAATTATGGGCACACAACAAAACATCTTTGTAAGATCCTGTCTCAAAATTAAAAAAGAAAAGAAAAAATTGAGGATATAGCTCAGGAATAATAATTCTCTCAGTTTAACCACCAGTACTACACTCATATAAACACACACACACACACACACACACATATACACACAGTACTTGTGGGATTTTGAAAATATTTTTTGACACTGAAGAGCTGTATAAACCTCATCTATTACAAAAGGCAGAATTAGTGACATAATATTAGTAGTCCTTTAGCCTTATCTGTGTACAGAAATTTGGTAATGTGATTTTACTCCTACTCTAGCTATATGCAGAATACATTCTACAAAATTTGGGTCAGGGCTCTTCTTTTTTTATGGCTTATATAAAGTTGTGGCTATGAAAGAGTACTAGTCAGGTACCTAGTCAGGAAATATTTTTTAGTGTTTTTGCTTTTGCTTTTAGAACACTGTTTCCTCAGTGGGAACAAGCTCATATTAATTTATTAGATTCTGAGATATCATATGAGGAAGATTCAGGGTGCTTTTTTTTGGCAGCAAGATCACCCTCTGAAGTTCAGTAATCTTAACAGCTAAACATATGCAGCAAAAATATTGCAGATGAATGCAGTTCAATCCAAATGTGAACTAGTAAGTTTTAGAGGGACTTTTTATACAGTTATATACAACAGTATACATACTGGAGGGAAAATGTCAGGTTTTAAATCATATGTGGTACAGTGAATATCTGGAAAACAGCAGATATCTTATAAGAAGTATTTTAATTTCTCTTATTTAAGTCCATATCCCCAGCCCTGATCCTTAGTCTTATAAAAATGAAAATGGAACATCTTGCCTTTTGGACTTGATTCTGGGTCCACTCGCTTTAGGTTGGAGTCAGTGCCTGAAGAATTGTCCAATCAGTCTCTTAGGTGCCATTCTTTTAATCATTTTGTAGGCTTTCTGACATGGATCAGGAGCCCAAGTTTCTGTGCTAAGAAGAAATTGAAAACAAATCACAGAGAGAACTCTGAAAACCCTGAAAGCAAGAAAATGATAAGTGTGTCTTGTTATCTTGAGACTGGATAAGTAGGTTGTTTGAAGCTGGCAAGAGTGGCAAAGGCGGAAAATGAAAATTGTGGCTAGGGACTTGTGAGGGGGCAACAATTGTGATATATGCAGTACAGGAGAAAAATAATTTCCATGCACTTCTGCCACTTTCAATGCTTTATTCATTCAATTACTCAACATAATTTCACTCTATAGGTACTTAATCAAGAAAACAACAATTCTTAATGCTAGGTACTGCAATAGACATAATCCATTCATAGCTAACAATTATAAATTAATTCGGCAGACACAACATCTTTGTTTGTATGTGGTGCTGAGGATCGAACCTGGGTGGCACGCATGCCAGGTGAGCGCACTACCGCTTGAGCCACATCCCCAACCCAAGAAAACAACAATTCTTAATGCTAGGTACTGCAATAGACATTATCCATTCACAGCTAATAATTATAAATTAATTCTAAGCACTGCAAAGCACACATAATAATGACAGGCTAATTACAGATATTCCCTCTGCATGCTAATTTCAAAAGTCTCAAGCCTTAGGCTTTATGTCCAGCATATGCACACTCGCTCAGACCAGGGTGATCAGGACAAAAACCAAGGCAGGCCTTTCCTGGTGTGGAGCAGATGACTGCTTGAGGAGAGGATGATAGGGAGAAGTTGCAGCTCTCACTAGGGTCCAGACAAGGGCACAGAGTTGCAGAGTGGTGAGGATTATGCAGAGGATTAGGAAATGAAGACAAGTGATGGGATGTCAGGTCCTCATCAGGCTCTCCAGCTCAAGTGTATCCTTGTTTTGGCTGGCTGAATCCCTGTGCATTAGCTCTATTATTCACATAAAATTGTGGGCTTTTTGACCTCCTTGCAATCTTTTTCAGCTACCACCAGATTTCTCCTTATCATTTACCCTGGGGTCAGAAACATCTGGTCTGGTGGTCTCCACCCTGATCTTTTTGCCTTTCTCTCTTATCAGGCTAAGACAGCCTGCCAGGGGCTTCACTCTGTTTATCAGGTTGAGGGGAAGTAACTCATTTGAGGTCATACTGGAGTGCTCTGTGTGTGTGCCTGGAGAGATTGCAGGATTGAAACTAGAGTTTTTAAAATAGAGTTGTGTAGGCTCAGGCCTAAGGACATCTTCACAGGACTCCTCAGAGGGTCTCTGTGGCAGATCAACCTCCACCCCTTCCCCTTACTAGTCTAGAGAAGCATAGATTAGCAGTTAAAACCCTGGGCATTTTGTTCCATAATTGTATGGTGTTTTCAGCTTGTCTCTAAAGCCCTTTGTGGGCATCCATGTGCCATGAGTTCAGCATGTCCCCACATTGTGTGGTGAAGACTGGGATAATTATCTGGAGAGAACCCAACTTCTTATGTTGTTTCCATGCACAAGAGAGATTGTACTTTTAGAGCTTGTAACACATGAGGTTTTTTTGTTTTGTGTTTGGTTTTCTTTTTGGTACCAGAAATTCTACCCAGGAGTGTTCAGCCACTGAATCACATCCCCAGCCCTTTTTAAATATTTTTGTTTGGAAAGAGGGTCCCTTTGAGTTTCTTAGGGCCTCATTAAGTTGCTGATACTGGAATTTAACTCAATGCTCCTCATGACTCCTAAGCTTTTTAAATGTAGAGGAAGCAGTATCACAAATTCAGAACAACAATATAAAATCCAGAACTTCAGCTTAGCTCTTCCTAGGTCTGAGAATAAACCTCTAGTTTTCTAGCTCTCTGTTCACATATTCAAATCTATGGTTCTTTTTTCATAGTGAATAATTATAAAATAGAAGGGATAGTAAAATGACAGTGTAATCAGGATAATGAACCTCATTCTACCACAGCTGGAGGCTAACTGGAAGATATGTTAATGAGCATCATTAAGGCCTATTTCAAATGTAAAAAACCTTAATGCCCACTTTTGGGAACACCTTCAACAAAGTCCTTTGTCCAGTGGTGAAATTGCAAGAGGAAAGATGGGTCAAGGAAAAGATGAAAGTGAACAAATATAGTAGTCAGGATGCCTTTTCTAAAACCTATTTTAAATAATTTTTTTCCATGTCTGCTGAAAAACATCTGTAAACTTTTAAGATGGCAAAAAATGAGTTTATCTGGTATCATTCCCCATCCCACATGGTGGAATTTTATTTTGACTTGCTTAAATAAATAGATTTTATTCTTCAATATTTGTGAGACAAGCACCCACATGCAATTGGCAAAGTGAGAAATTTTGTTTCATCTCAAAACTCCACTTTCAACATTATCAATGACTATTTTCCCATATTTCATTTCATTTTTATTCAAGAACTAGAGAGCATTTTTAAAAGATTTGATTTATCATCTGTGTAGGAATGGTGGAAAAGCTCCATAAACTCAACAAGCAGGACTGTAGAGGCCAGTCACAGAAGAGAAGCGGGAAGGGGGAAGGGAGAGAGGAAAGGGGAAAGAGAGGGGGAGGGGGAGATGGAGAAGGAGAGGGTGTTTATATTTATGAGCTCAACGTGGGATGAGGAGGAGCAGGGGGGAGTGGGCTCTTACTTCTTTATTGGCTGAGAGTTCACGCCACTTTGGAGATTTGGAGGTGTGCCATTGTTCCATTAAAAGTTTGCACCATTCAGTGTGTCATGCACCTGAGCTCCTGGAAGAGAAATGCTCCAGGCATCATCTTTTTTTTTTTTTTTTTACGAGAGAGAGAGAGAGAGAGAGAGAGAGAGAGAGAGAGAGAGAGAGAGAGAGAGAGAGATTTTTATTTTTTATTTATTTTTTTAGTTTTCAGGGGACAAAATATCTTTGTTTGTAGGTGGTGCTGAGGATGGGACCTGGGCCACACATATGCCAGGTGAGTGCTCTACCACTTGAGCCACATCCCCAGCCCCTCCAGGCACCATCTTTAGCAACAATCTGAGCTTTTTACATATGAAAAAGCAGAATAAAATTAGGTGACATTAAAAATAATTAATCTCTTCTAAATGAGGTAGTGTAGTATACGTGTCCCAATAAAGGTCCTCAATTTATTTTGTTTTCATATGTAAGACCATTTTATTAAAATGGCCATGACCCATAGAAACATTCCAAACATTTCAGTAAACACCTTTCTCTGGTGTGGCAGGAAAATAAAAGTGGGACTAACTTAAATTCAAACTACATGAAAGATCAATCTCTCTCGTTCTTTCCTTTTTTTGTTTTTGTTTTTTATGGTACTGGGAATTAAACCCAGGGCCTCCTGCTTAGAAGGAAAGCACTCTACCAGCTGAGCTATATCCCCAGTCCCACATTTTGGGAGGCAAAACCAGGGATTGAAGTCATAGGCACTCTACCACTGAGCCACATCCCTACCCTTATTTTTAATTTTTACTTAGAGAAATGTTTTCACTGAGATGCTTAGCTTTTCACCATTGCTGAGACTGACTTCAAATTCAATATCCTCCTATCTCAGCCTCTGAAGCAGCTGAGATTACAGGCATGAACCACCATGCATGGCCAACTTCAATCAGTAAATTAGGTCATAGGCTGTCAACAAATAGATATACTATGTAAAAAACTATTTTTAGTTGTTGATAGACCTTTATTTTATTTACTTATATGTAGTGCTGAGAATTAAGCCAAGTGCCAGACAAGTCAGCTACCACTGAGCCCCAGCCCCAGCCCCCTGGTACATATTTTTTTTTATGGTGGATACTAAAGATTGAACTTAGGAACACTAGAATACTGAGACTCAGTCTCAGGGTTATTTTTACTTCATTTAGAGAGGAGGTTTCACTGAGTAATTTAGCACCTCACTTTTGCTAAGGCTGGCTTTGAACTTTTGATCCTTCTGCCTCAGCCTCTCCAGCAACTGGAATTACAGGCCTACACCAACACAGCCAAACTTTGGTATATTTTTAATACCTTTTTTAAATAGATTTTAACCAGTAGCCTGAAGTCTTTTCTAATATATGTTTGGATTGAATCCATAACCCATAAATCAGTGAAACAGAGAATCTAGTTTTATCTCCAAAACTGTTTCATCTATTAGAGTGTCTGAGTTAAGATTACCCATTGAAGAATTTACTGTATATTTTGGTTTCATCCTGACCTCCCATATGTACCTCATTCTGAGTTTTAACACAGTCTGAAAAAAATGTGCCCACAGATACCAAATATCTTGGAGTACTTAAAAAAAAAAAACACAGTATCTGAGTCTTGCCTTCTACAGACCAGTTTTAATTTTAAGTGCGTAGTTTCTAAAGGCACTATTTGAATAATCTGCAGCTGGAAGGCATTTTCTGATAATACCTTTTATCTAAAAGGCACTTAATTTGTTTTCTTTTATTAGATACTGTGAATAAAGATACAATAAAAATAGAAGTGCAACAATATCTTCAACAAAAGGATTTCAATTGCTTTACATACATACCCATAATTTTAAAAATTTATTTAGAATTTAAATTACATGTAAGTTCAATCTATCACTTTCTCTCTTTTATTTTATTTATTTACTTATTTGTGGTACTGAGGATTGAACCCAGGTATTAACCCATTGAAAGGGTGAAGTTTCTAAACTGCAAAGCATGGGTTAAATTCCTGAGGCAGTTAGGACAAGGCCCCACTGGCCATTTAGTTGAATTATGGTCTGGAGTCCTGTGCAATTCCTCACGTAGATATTCAGGGTCCGAACCAATCAGTTTAAATGTAACCCCCTCCTTAGGAAAGACCTATCACTCCAGCCAGCCCTGTTCCCACCAATAAATGTACTAATCAAGTCTAAGAATTATTGTTTGATTTTCCCATGGTGTAAGGTGATTTGTTAAAGGAGACTGTGATATATGCAAAGCCACCACCCCCCTCCTCCCCAAAAGGTGTACTTAAGCATTGTTCAACCCCTGCTCTGGGCTCTGGGCTGCTCTTCTTTCTCCAGTGGGCACGGAGCCCTAGCATGCTGGTTCAATAAATCCCCTTTTGCCAATTGCATGGACCTAGTCTCTTGTGGTCTCTTCCTCCGACGTTTCACCGGTCCCTTACACCATGAGCATTTTACCAATGTGCTACATACCCAGTCTCCACCACTTTTGTTTATTTATTTATTATCGAGACAGGGTTTACTGATATACTTAGGACTTTGTCAACTTTTTGAGTCTGGTCTCTAACTTGAGATCCTCCTTTCTCATCCTTCAAAGCCACAGAGAGTACAGGCATGTACAACCTTGTGGTAGTACCTCAAATTATTACTAGTGGATTATGTAGCATTTTTATTTTGGGCTTTTAAAGAACCTTAACACTTTTATCAAAAATATATTTATTAAATTTATGCTGTTGCCAACATTTTTACATGTTTTTGTACCCTGAATCCTTATGTTTATTTTTTTTAAATTTTTGGTTTGGTGCTGAGTATTGAACCCAGGGTTGCTTTCCACTGAGCCACATCCACTGTCCTTTTCATGTTATATTTTGAGAAAGGCTCTCACTAAGTTTCTTGAAGCCTTGGAGGCTGTCTTCAAACTACCAATTCTCCTGCCTCATTTTCCTAAAGTTCTAGGATTTCAGGCATGTGTCACCACACATGACAATTTTAGATTATTATAATAGCCATTACAACGTCACTGTACAGGCTGCAGAAAATTCATTTGATTCATGAATTAAATCCCTGAGGCACTTTTATGTGAAGTAGCCAGTATAAAAGTGTTGTATAAAGATTTCTTGGGAATAAACAGGGATTTTTTGTCTAACCTCTTTTATGAATGACTGTTGGAAACCATAGTCTATAAAAGTCCTAGAAAAAATAATGCAAATTTATTTGTTTGCAGTTTACAGATATTTGCACATGCCCAGTCGCCTTTGCATCTAAAACTTTAAACTTCAGAACATAGTAACTCAAACAAAATTTGTTAAAGTTGAAACAATGCACAAACAAATTTCTTTTAGGAACAATTGGTAGTTGTGGCGTTGTTACTGTGGTCAGCACAGTTGGGCCAGGGCTCTGGAAGGTCTCATGCAGGGTATAAGTGATTTACTTTATTCTACACTATTACACCCGCAATACAATACTGCCAGCAATAGTAGTTGAGAAAATATGCTGATAATGTCTTGAGCTAAACTGGCACCTTTGATATTTGCCTACTTCTCTGCACTGATCCTAGCTAAGTAATTAACATGGAACCAGAATGTGAATAGGGTATTTCCTCGGCTTATTGTTTTGAGGTTAGCTGCTCCATTAAGGGGGGGGGGTCCAAAACCAGGCTGGTGCAAGTATTTTTGTATATATATTCCTTTGGTCTGGCTGAGGTCTATCATTTTAAATGACAAAAGATTTAGAGTAATGTGCTTGGAATTATTTTTCATACACTTCACAGTTTACATGAAGAAGAAATGCTGCAGTCTGGCTGGGCATGAATAACTGAGCCTCCACAAAGCCTTGTAGGTTCAAACAGCAACTACTTTATTTCAACTTTCACTGGCAGTGCATGCACACTTTTTCGCCAACACCACTCACATGGCCCTACCAGCACCCCCCCACACACTGGAAATCCCTCCTCCGGCACTTCCCCAACCAATGGGAACTCTCCAGGAATCCCCAGGAGAACTCCAACGTAGAGCAAAAACTTCAAAGTAGTGGGCGCCCATGGCAGCAAGAGCCACCCCATTGCCCGACAGTAAAGGTCAAATACACAAAGCAATCAATCCAGCATCACAGCAATTAGATATAGCTTAACTCAAATCATCATCTCAATGGTTCCCTGGCATCACCTTTCAAACATTCCCTGTCACCTTTCAAACATTTCCTCTGGCAAATGCCAGGCATCATTCTGACTGGCTGTGGATCTCAACAAAGACACAAGAGCTAGAATTTTTGTATAGTTTTACCTCTTAAATTTAAATCTTTCCTGTATTTTGAGTTAATTTTTATATATGGTGCAAGGTAAGGGTTCAACTTCATTCTTTGGCATATGGATACACAATTTCTGCATCATCTATTGAAAGTATAGTTTTAACCAGATGGTAAAGTGGCACTCTTGTCTTGGCACTCTTAAAAAAGTCAACTGGCCTTCAATATATTCAATTCTAGATTATTAATTCTATCCCACTAACCTATATCTCTGTGTGAACACTACACCAGTTTGAATACTGGAGCCTAATAATGGGTTCTTTAACATTTTCTTATTCAAAATTATATTGGCTATTTGTAATCAATGGTACTTTTATATGATTTTGGGGTCAGTTTTTGCATTTCTTGAACAAGGAGTATTGAGATTTTGATAGCTATTCCCTTAAATCTATAGATTGCTTTAGAGAATGTTGCAATATTATTAAAGTTAAGTATTCCAATCCATGAACATGGTGTGTGATTTCTTTTTTCTAGGTCTTCTTGAATTTAGTTCAGGAATGTTCTACATATTTCAAATCATAAATCTATTAACTGCTTAGTTAAGTGTATTGACTATTTTATCCTTTTTGATGTGTGTGCACAGAAAATTGTTTTGTTTTTCTCCCCTCAGTTTACAAGAGGTCTGATTGACCATCAAAAATCGTATATATTTATTTTGTGCAACATAATGATTTTCTACATGTATAATTGTGAGATTGAAAGACCCCCAAATTCCCCAACCCGGAATGGACCACACGAGACACTGGATGCAAACCGCAGGAGGATTTATTCTCACACAGGTACCCGTGGGTGCCCAGCAAAACCTCGGCCGGAGCTTCGGTGACTGGCACACCCGGGCTCGGGGGTACAGAGTTTTTATAGGGAGCGGGGGTCAGTTTTCAGCTTAGCACAGCAACAGCCATTCTATAGGTTCCTCAGAATTCAGTCCTGGGGTCACCTGGGGGGTAAACTTGTTTTTCTTCCACTTTACGTTCTCAGAAAAGAAACCCATAAATTACATCCCATCCTTATTGTTCCCGTTTTTACCCTCATTGTTCCCGTTTTTACCCTCATTGTTCCCGTTTTTACCCTATTTCCTCAGGCTTGTCTTTCCCAGGATTATCTATATGGAACATCTGGCGGTGGCATTGTATAGCGTTTGGAGTGTTACATGCAATCGGGGAGTGCTACGTGGGGGGGAGTGCTTGTGCATGGGGACTTTTTAGATGGCACGGGGGTTAGAATTCTTAACGTTGGGTGTGGGGCCCTGCAGTCTTTCAAGATGATCACCAAAATAAAAGCAATAACATAAAAACCCATCTCAAAAATTTGCCTTGTGAGGCCTTAAGATCAATTCTCTTGGCAAATTTCAAATATACAAAACAGTATTACTAACTGTAGTCACTACATTATACAATGATCTCCAGAATTCATTCATCTTTTTACTTATGATCAACATCTCCTAATTTCCCCCACCCTTCAGCTTCTGGTAATCATTGTTCTACTCTGTTTTTATACATTTGACTTCTTCAGAGTCCAAATATGTATAATAAATACAATATTTTTATTTTTATGCTTTGCTTATATCACTTAGAATAATATCCTTAAAATTAACCCATGTGGTCACAATGGCAGGACTACTATCTTTTTTAAAGTGAAACAATATCCATTGTATACATGTATACACACAATATTTTTATTTATTTATCCATCAATAGGCACTTAGGGTATTTCTATATCTTCGCTATTGTAAACAATGCTGTAATGAACACAAGAGTGCAGAATCTCTTCAAGATAATGATTTTATTTCCTTTAGATTATATATCCTAGAGTAAAATTAATTATCATATGGTAGTCCCATTTTAATTTTGGGGGAACCTCCAAGTTGGTTTCCATAAAGGCTGTACCAATTTACACAATTTACATTCCCACCAACAATGTACAAATGTTCCTGTTTCCTTGACAACAGTTGTTATATTTTAGAATTTTGATAAAATCATCCTAAGGAAGTAAATAAATAAATATAAACAAAATTTTTAAATGGTTCAATTTTGTTCTTTCATACGTGGATATCCAGTATTACCAACATCATATATTGAAGAGGCTATCCATTGCCTATCATGTATTCTTGGTACCTTTGGTGAAGATTAGTTGATTGTATATATGTGGGTTATTTCTGGGATTTTTATTCTGTTTCATTGCTCTGTGTGTCTTTTTTTATGCCAATACCATGCTGTTTTTGTTACCAGGATATTTGTGGTATAATTTGCAATCAGGAAGTGTTTTGCCTCCCGGTTTGTACTTCTTTCTTTGATTGTTTTAGATACTCGGGATCTTCGGTGGTTCCATGAATTTTAAGATAGTCTTTTCTATTTCTGTGTAAAACGCCACTAGAATTTTCAAATAGATTGTATTGAATCTATAGATTTCTTTGGGTCATATGGGTATTTTTGAATTTTTTTAGTTGTATATAATACCTTTATTTTTTTATTTATTTTTATGTGGTTCTGAGGATCGAACCCAGTGTCTCACACATGCAAGGTGAGCACTATACCACTGAGCCACAACCGCAACCCCTAATGTGGGTATTTTAACAATATTAAACCTTCCAATTCATGATATTTTCAATTATTTGTGTCTTCTTTCATTTCTTTCATGAATGTTCGGTAGTTTTCAGTGTCCACCTCTTTCACTTCCTTGGCTAAATTTATTCCTAAATATTTTATTATTTTGATCCTATGATAAATGATATTGGATTCTTACTTTCTTTTTGGATAGTTATGTTTTTTTATTTTTTATTTTTATTTTTTAGTTTTAGGTAGACACAACTTCTTTATTTTTTTTAATTTTTTTATGTGGTTCTGAGGATCACACCAAGTGTCTCACTCATGCCAGGCGAGCATGCTACCACTTGAGCCCCATCCCCAGGCCTGGATAGTTGTTTTTGTTAGTGTATAGAAACACAACAAATTCTTATATGTTGAGTTTGTACCTCGCAATTTTACTGAATTTGTAAATTAATTCTAGCACTCTTTTGTGAAATCTTTGAGTTTTCCATAGATAAAATCATATAATCTACAGATAGGAACAATTTCACTTCTTACTTGTTTCTTGTTCTTGCCTAATTTCTTGCCTAATTTCTCAGGTTAAGACTTCTACTTCTATATTGAATAGAAAAAGTAGCAGGCGCCCAGGCACAAGAGCCACCTTATTGCCCGACAGTAAAGGTCAAATATACAATTCAATCAATTCAGCATCACAGCAATTATATACAGCTTAACTGAAATCATCATCTCAATGGTTTGCTGGCATCACCTTTCAACCATTCCCTCTGGCAAATGTCAGGATCATTCTGACTGTGCTGTGGCTCTCAACATCCTCTATGTTGTCTTCATTTTCTTGATAGCATCCTTTGCAGCACAGAAGACTCTATTTGGAAGAACTGTAATTTATCTTTTTCTTTTCTTTTGTCCACACAAAAATCTGTGTATGACTGTTCATTCCCAGCAGCATTATTTATAATATCCTAAAGCTACAATCTATTGATCTCATGTTTAATAACCCATTGTCTCATCCAGGGTCAAGATACTTTACATCTCTATTGTCTTCTAAATTTTGATCTTGGATCAACTTTGAGTTAATTTTTGTTTGTAGTATGAGATTGAAATCCAAATTCAGTCTTTCACATGTGGGTGCCTATTTGTGTCAGCACAATTGTTAAAAAGACTATTAATTTCCCATTGAGTGGTCTTGTTGCTCTTGTTTCCAATCATGTTTTACATGTATGAGTTTATTTCTAGGTTCTCAATTCTATTCTATGTCTATTATTGTACCAATACTATATAGTCTTGATTTGTGTATGTTTTGAAGTCAGGAATTGCCAAAGAACAACTTGTTTTTATTTGTGTTTATTTTTTAGTTGTAGTTGGACACAATCCCTTTATTTTGTTTATTTATTTTTATGTGAGTGCTGAAGATTGAACTCAGGGCCTTGCACCTGCTAGGTAAGCACCCTACCACTGAGTCACAACCCCAGCCCAGAACAAACTTGTTTTTAAAAAATTATTTTGCTTAGTCTCATTTTTTTTGTAATTTCATCTACACATTAATATCATCTGGTCAATTTCTAAAAACAAAAAAGCAAAAACAACAGAGATTGATCTGTAGATCAATTTGATGAATATTGCCATCTTAATAATATTGTCTTCCCATACAAAATAATGGCATGTCTTTCCACTTATTTAGGTCCTGTTTAATTCAATTTGAATTTTGTAGTATTCTGTCTTTTTATTCTGAAGTGTTTTTTTTATGATATTGTAAAGAGAACTGGCTTCAGACCTGCTTTCCTCTTCCTTCCCTCCCCTCCTCCCTCCTGTCCCCTCTCTTTCTCTTTCTCTCCTCCTTCTTTTCTTCCTCTCTTCCTCCCCTCTCATCTCCCTCCTCACCTATGCTGTCTCTCTGTGTTGCCCAGGCTTCCTTGATCAAACTCTCGGTCTCAAGTCATCCTCCTTCCTTGGCCTCCAAAGTTGTTGGGAATAGAAGCACTTGCTACCTCAGCTGGCTATTGGAATTGTTCTGTTAATCTCATTTTTTGGATTGTTATAGCAAATGTATTGAGAAAAATAATAATATTTATCTTGTATCCTACAACCTCTCTAAACTAGTCTATTTGTTGTAGTAGTTATGTTTTGTGGCTTTCATAGGATTTGTTGAGTTACTTTCAGTCTTTGTAGAAGTTTGTCCAATTTGTCATCTAGGTTTTCTCAATTGTTAGCATGCAGCTGTTTGATAGATATCCATACAATTGCATTCATTTCTGTAAGGCTGCTAGTAATGTATTCTTGTTCATTCCTCATTTTACTAATTTGAGGTCTCTCTTTTTTTTCTTGCTTAGTCTGCTTAAAAGTTAGGTAATTTTCTTGATCTTTTCAAAGTGCCAATTTTTTGTTGCTTTGATGTTATCCACAAATTTAACTATTTCATTTATTTATGCCCCAGTATTTATTATTTCTTTCTGTCTGCTTTTCTTTTTTGTGTTTATCTTGTTCTCCTTTTTCGAGTTTCTTAAGTTTGAAAGTTATTGATTTGAGATCTTTCTTCATTTTTTTAATATAGGCATTTCAGTTAAAATTTTTTCTTTAAGTATTGTATTAGGTGCACTCCATAAGTTTTGGTGTGGTGTATTTTTGTTTCCACTTATCACAATGCATGTTCTAGTTTCCCTTGTGAGTTCTTTGACTCATTGGTTATTTAGAATTGTGTTTTCATATGTTTGTGATGTCATCAAATTTCTCTCTGTTATTGACATTTTTTCAAATTTTTATTGTGCATTATAGTTGTGCATGTTCATGGGATTTGTTGTTGCATATTTGTACATGCACACAATACAACATTATAATGAGGCCGATATCACTCCTCAGCATTCTCCTCCTCTTTTGCTCTCCCAGTTTTTTCTTCTTTTCCTCCACGGATCTCCGTTAAATTTTTATGAGATCCTCCCACTTTTCCTTTCCCTCTTTAGCTTCCACCTATGAGAAAAATACAATCCTTGGCCCTCTGAGTTTTTCTCAATTCGCTTAATGTAATGTTCACAAGGTCCATCCTTTTGGCGGCAAATGCCATAATTTTATTTTTCTTTATGGCTGAATAAAACTTCATTGTATATATACAACACATTTTCTTCATACATTCAACCATTGAGGGACACCTAGGTTGGTTCGATAGTTCAGCTATTGTGAATTCTACTGTTATAAAACATAGGTATGCATGTATTGCTATAGTAAGAAAACTTTAATTCTTCAGGATAAATACCAAGGAGTGATATTGTGTGTTCATCTGTTAATTGGTTTTTAATTTCATTCCATTATAGTTGTAGAATATACTTTGCTTTATTATAAAAATTTTAAATTTATTAAGACTTAATTTATGGCCTAACATAACATAACACTGTGCACTTGAAAAGAGTCTGTATTCTGCTATTGTTGAGAAATGTTCTATAGATGTCTGTTAGGTCTAGTTGATTTATAACATTGCTGAACTATTCTATTTTCATGTTTAATGTCTGTTCTATTTGTTATGAGAATTAAGTTATGGAAAGTCTTGAATTATCACTACCTGCTTACCCCCTTAATTCTGTCAGGTTTTGATTCATGTACTTTGGGACTCTGTGTTAGATGTGTTTATGTTTATAATTATTATATACTCTTGATAGATTGACCCTTTTATCATTATTAAATATTTCTCTTTATTTATAACACAAGTTTTGTCTTTTTTTTGAATTTTTAATATATCTATATATTTTTTTTTAGTTCTCGGCGGACACAACATCTTTGTTGGTATGTGGTGCTGAGGATCGAACCCAGGCCGCATGCATGCCAGGTGAGCATGCTACCGCTTGAGCCACATCCCCAGCCCCAAAAGTTTTGTCTTAAATCTATTTTGTATTCATATAGTCACTCCACTTCTCTATTGCTATTTGAATGGTATTATTCTCTATCATGGTTCTTTTAACCTATTTGTGGAATCTAAATTGTGAATCTCATACATAGCATGTAACTGGATCATGTTTTTAAAATATATCTCATCAATTGCTCTATTTTTAATGGAGTATTCAATTCATATACCTTTAATACAATTACTGATATGGCAGGATTTATTTCTGCTATTTTGCTATTTATTTTCTATATAACTTGTGTCTTTGTTCCTCTATTCCTCCATTATACCTCTTTTGTGTTATATAAGTACTTTCTAGTATGTTGTTTTGATATTCCCTGGCTATATATATTAGACACAATACCTTTATTTCATTTATTTTTATGTGGTGATGAGGATCAAACCCAGAGTCTCACACATGTGAGGCAAGCACTCTACTGCTGAACCACAACCCCATTCCCTGTTTTGCTATATTTTAAAATTATTTTTTATTGGTTTCCCTACAGATTATAATTGGCACCTTAGTATGTAATAATCTAGTTCAGATTAATACATTTCAATCATATACAAAAACTTTGTTCCTCTACACTTCTGTTTTTCCCTCTTCTTTTATACTTCTATTATTGTACAAATATCTTTATACATTGAATGCCCATCAGCACAGATTTTAAATTTTTATGCATTTAAATCTGATGAAAGGAAAGAAAAACATTGTAAACCAAAAATATTGGTGTTCTTTATCCATATGGATCCAAAATACCGTCTAGTTTCCTTTGATTTCTTCTCAAATTAATCTCTTCAGGATTTCTTGTAGGGCAAGTCTAATGATGAATTATCTTGATTTTAGTTTTGTTTTTGTTTATCTTAGAATGTTTTAATTTCTCAGCATTTTCTGTTTTGTGTTTTTTTCTTTTTCTTTTTTTTTGTGCAGTACTGAAAATTGAACCCACTTGCACTACTCTGAGTTACATACTCAGCCATTTTAATGTTTTTTTGTTTGTTTATTTGTTTGTTTTTGTAAATGGTCTAATAAAATTACTGGAGATCTTGCTAAGTTGGTGAGGCTGGCCTTGAATTTTTTATCCTTTTGCTTCAGCCTCCTAAGTGGCTGGGATTTTGGGCATGCACCTCCACATCTGGTTTTCTATATTTATTGAGAGATAGTTTGACTGGATACAGAAATCTTGGTAAAAAACCTTTATTCTTACAGCACTTTAAATATGTCATCTTGCTCCATTCTGGCTTCCATTATTTCTAATGAGACATTGGGTATTAATCTTATTGATAATTCCTTTTGTGTAATGATTCACTTCTCTGACTTTTGTCATGATTTTGTTTTTGGTTTTGGCTTTTGACCATTTGATAATATGTCTATGTGTGAAACTTTTTGAATTTATCCTACATTGAGCTTATTGAGATCTTTGAATGTTTATATCATTGTTTTTAAATAAAATTTGGGACATTTTAAGCCATTGATTTTTCAAACATCCCCTATGACTCTTTCTCATTCATCTTTCTAGGAGACCCATGTTGAGTATGTTGATGTGCTTTCTGGTTTTCCAAGGGCCTCTGAAACTCCATATATTCTCTTTATTCTTTTATCTTTCTGTTCTTCAGACTACATCATATTACCTAACATATCTTCAAGTTTGCTGATTATTGTTTTTACTTTCTCAAATATGTTATTGACTGATTTTTGTGAATTTTTTTATTTTACTGATTATTCTTTCATCTTTAGAATTTCTATTTTGTTCTTTAATGTAATGTATCTTTTTTTCATATTTCCTATTTGGTGAGACATCTTTGTTCAACTTTTTTCTATTGAGGCTTATTTCCCTTAAATCTTTGATATGATAAAAATCTTTGTCTACCAAGTACAATATCTGGCCTTCCTCAGGAACAGTTTCTATGGACTGCTTTTTTCTATGTGTAAAATATATTTTCATGTTTCTTTGCATGTTCACATTTTTGTTGAAAAGTGAATATTTTAAATCACATGATATTTCAATTATGAAAATCAGATTATTTCCTTTAACTAGGCTTTAAACTACTTCTGTAAATTGTGCGCTGTCTATCTTGTGTGGTTATTGAAGTTTTTGCTCAGTTTGGTGGTCAAATAATGATACAAAGAGATTTTCTTAAAGGACTGAAGCTCTGTGTTTCCTAGTCCTTGTGTGCATGTCAATGGTGCATAGAAAGTATTCAACCAAACAGTTTATAACTCCCCTTGGCCCGCTTACTTATGCAGAGCCTGAAAGTCAGCCAGAAGGGAAAGCTCAGATCTCTCAGGAGCACAGGCAAAGCCTTAGGGTGGCCTGCTACATGTTTAGGAATATAACAGCTTTCTCAACTCCTTTTCTGACCATCTCATCCTCCAGCTCATCCTTTTAATATTATTGGTTAGGGTATCTATCTCCAGCTATATCCCCCACCTCAGCCAGGATGTTAATTATTTTCAGCAAAAACCTATTGCCACTGGGTGAGCTTTAGGTCTGGTTAAATAAACACAAGTCTTATGAGTCGTGTCTTCATAGGACCCAACGAACACATCAAATGATGACAGTTCTCTGGGAATGAGAAAGACCTTTAGCCCTATTCTTCCTTCTCCAGTGGTTACCAGGCTGCTGATTATCACTGTGATTTCTGGCTATTCACTTTCAAGACAACTGTGGAGCTAAGGAGAATGGGTGGGGGGGGGAAAGGCCATTTAAAATGTCACAAAGTTTGCTATATTTATCAGAATTAATTCTCTTTGCTGGAATATAATCTTTAGATTGTTAGAATCCTTTGGTTAATTTCTATTGTTCTGAAAATTGATCCTGACCACTCTTATCAGTGTTCTTGTTTTATGAAAAAAGGTATTTTTGTAGATATTGTCATTCCTGCTAACATCTCTCTGTACTCTTTGCAATTTCTAATGGATCTACAATTATTACAAAGTCAAAAAGCTAAAGGAATGTTAAGAGAGGGCTAGCAAATGGCCTGTCACATGACTTAGCTGCCTTGAGGTCTCTAAAACTATCACTTGTTCCAGAACAATGGTTTTTTACAATAACTCTGGTGTGAAGTAGGCTCTTCTAAGCCCAATTAACAGTGGAGAAAACTGGGGATCAGAGAGGCTCAAGGCTTTACCCAAGTTTACAGAACTAGAAAAGAGGCAAACTGGGAATTATAATCTATATGGACTTCATTTTCAAGTCACCCTTTCATTTACTTTATTTATTTATCTAAGAAGTTTTTATTAAATATCTAGTACATGCTAGGCAATATTGCAGATGTTAGCAGTATAGTAATGCACAAGATACAGCCCCTCCTCTCATAAATCTCTCTTCCTAGTGAAGGGAGACAAAAAAATCATATAAATGAATAAACAATATGACTGAAAGTTACAAATTCTATAAGGAAAACAAAGGAGGGCAATGATAGAGAGTCCTGGAAGTTATGGGAGGGGCTACTTTAGCGGAATCAGGAAATATCTGAGACAGTGACATGTGAACAGAAATCTAAATGAAGTGAGGATGGTAGACACACAGGTGGCAAAAGAAAAATCATCCCAAGCAATGGGGACAGTAAGCACAAAGACATTCAGGCAGGGATGTCTCTGGAGTATTTGAGGAAGAAAAAGGAATTGGATGGGGAGGAGTAGGCAAGAGTAGGTGATAAAGTCACAGAGATGGGGTGGTGATGGTGACTGGTCACATGGGCAGTAGTTCTCAACCTTGGACACATCTAGCTTCATTTGTCAAATTCCACACACAGGATACACCCAAGACCAGTGACATAAGAACCTCTGGGCCTAAAACCCAGGTACCAGTATTTTTAAAAACTCCTCAGGTGGGGCCAGGGATATAGCAGAGTGGTAGAGCAATTGCCTGGCATGTGGGTTCGATCCTCAGCACCACATAAAAATTAAAAAAATATAAAGATATTGTTTTCATCTAAAACTAAAAACTAAATATTAAAAAAAAAACTCCTTAGGTAACTCTGAAGTGCAGCCGAGATTGGACACCCATGATAGAGAGTCTTTTGGATCATTGCAAGACCTTTGGCATTGATCATGGTTTATGAGAGGCCAAGAGATGGTTTTGAGAAAGGGCATGATATGATGGAGTTTATGCTCTGATAGGATGCCAGCAGCCTCTGCGCTGGTGGTGGACTGTATGCAGGGAACAGGAATGGAAGAACAGAGAAGCAGTGGGGGCCAGTGCAGCCATCTGAATGAGAGATAATGAAGGCCTATGTTATTTTAGAAATTGAAAATCTAAAGATCAGAGTGAGTAAGGGACTGGTCCACGGACTCACTGGCAGTCATTGGTCGTGTGAGAACTGCTGCTAGGCCTTTTGCCTTGCTCTGAAGGCCTACCTCATGGCAATTCTTTGAATGTGAGGCAGAAGTTAGAAAGAGCACAGGGGTAGGGCTGGCCCAAGTTGGACTGAAGAAGCATCCTGGATCAGGCCACTGAGAGATGGTGGGCTGCCGGGGTACATCTAAGGAATTTCTAGGGTTTCTGCTCTTTGATCCCAATGGAAGTGTCTGGAAGGAAACTGCAAGAAGGTCCTGAATCAACAGTCATCCCTTCATAATCAATAGCAAATTCCATTTTAAGAAACTTAAGGGTGGTCAGTTGTGGTGGGGCACACCTGTAATGCCAGCAGCTTGGGAGGCTGAGGCAAAAAGTTTGAGTTCAAAGCCAGCCTCAGCAAAAGTGAGGTGCTAAGCAACTCAGTGAGACCCTGTTTCTAAATAAAATACAAAATAGAGCTGGGGATGGGGCTCAGTGGTCGAGTGTCCCTGAGCTCAATCCTTGGTAAACCCCTCCCCAAATTTTTTAAATAAATAAAAAGGGCTGGAGATGTAGCTCAGTGGTCAAGGGCCCCTGTGGTTCAATACTAGCACCAAAAATTAAAAATAAATAAATAAAAGGAACATAAGGGCAGCTGGACATTGTTGTGATCAGCTCTGGTTCCTTCTGTGAGTGTTAGACCAGGGAAAGACAGGGGGATTACACAGCCACCTGAGTGTCAGGATATGGGATGGAACATATGAAATAGCTTGTGAAATATCTCCCAGGCCAGAAGCAGGCCAAGCCTCAGCCCTTAACCCCACAGGGCTCCTTTCTAATTCCTTAGCACAAAAGATTATAAAGTAGCAGGTCCCATTGGGTGCCAAATCCTTCTAAACCCTCTGTCAGGTAAGGATTACTTTACTGTTTACAGGGAGACTTTGAAATGTTTGGTTATTTGTCCAGAGTTGCACCACTGGAAAAATGGCAGGGCCAAGAATTCAGCTCAAGTCAGTCTGATGATCTCACCTGTGCTCCACCCTCCCCCCCATCCACACTGACTGCCCTCGAGGAGTTTCAAGGCTATGCAGGAACAAATGCACATAACCCACTGAGAGTGTGAGGCTGGACATACATCCACTAGAAAGAATGGATTCAAATCCTGGTGAAATTCCAAGGCAGAGGATTTCAGCAGAGCCTTTCTGGACAGGGTATCCCGGAATAGCTGAGAGCCTTGAAAGCTGGGTAGGACTTGGACTTACAGAGAGAGACAGAGAGGACACTGCAGGCCAAGGGAACCTGGGAAGCAGAACCCTGGAGGTGAGTGCAGATTCTTCAGGCCCGCATATTTGTTTTTGTGTCTGCTCACCAAACACCACTATGGCACTTGTCCATGCCAGGTACTCTGCCAAGGGATTGACATACAGCCACTAATTGGATCCTCACAACAACTCTCTGGAGCTGGAAATCAGTCTCTGATGAGTCCGGTTTGGCTGACACATAAGATTTTTAAGCAGAAATATAGAGTTAAAGCTGCAAAAGTAGATTAAAGCTTTATGTAGATGACCCTGGATGGCACAGGTGTTTGGGACTCATTTAGCAGGCATAGGAAGCCATTGAGGGTCTTTAAGCAAGGAAGAAAGAGGATCAAAAGTGTGCACTTGGAAGATTCATCTGGATCTGATCTGCCTCAGCTGAGCCAACAGCATGGGGGCAGTAGGAGGGAACTTGACCCCAGGAAGGCATGGAGTAGGTGGAGAGTTGACGCTGGTGGGTCAGCAGCATATTTAGGAGACACAATCAACACAGTGAGGGAGGTGTTCAAGGGGAGGAGATAGTGTACCAACCCAATGGACCTGGGTAAACTGGGTCCCAAGCCGAGAATAGCTAGAAATACACTGTCTGACCTTGGGAATGTCCCCATCCTCTGTGAGTCTCAGTCTCCCCACCTGCACCATCAGAAGACTGAGTATGTGTATCCCCAATGGCCCCATCAGATCTGCTGGCCTGTGCCTGGGATTCTCTTGCCCTTGGGCAATAGCTTCACAGTCAAGTTTGCTTGGGCTTAACTTTCAGTCAGTAAACTGCTCTGAAGATCAGATCCTGTTCTGTCAGCTGAGAATGGTAAGAACAATCCATGTTCTATGGGGTTCTAGTGAGAACTCGATGAGATAAGGCACATGATCAAGTCCAGGAGTTGCTCAATTCATAGGGTGGATTCTATTATCGTGACTTCTGCCTCCTCTGATTGGTTGGTGGAAATACAAGATATGAAAACCAGGCTGCCAGGTGCTCAGATTCAAGAACCCCCAGGAGCCTATGGCACGACTTCCCAGCCTCAAGTCCCAGCTGCCAAGCACAGCACTTCACAGTGTACAAAACTCTTTTCCACCCCAACAAGTCTACAGTCCAGGAGGTTGAAATGATCATCTCCATTTTACATATGAGGTCCAGCTGGGCTATCAGGGAGCATCTTCCCACAGACTTGCTTCCCACTAAGTAATGCGACATCAGGACAAGTGTTTTCAGAGCACCAGAGCTTTGAGGGTCCTTTCATGGTACAGATGGGGAAACTGAGGCCTGAGACAATATCCTCTTGGCCATTCCCAAATTCAGTTGGGACACTAGAACATGGACTAGTGCCACCAGGAGCCTAGGCCTGGCTTTCATTTGTCACTCAGCTGGGAGCCGTGCAGCTTGCCCAAGGCCATGATTCAGGCCCAAATTGGGGTGTTTGGTTCCTTTCTTTATGTCTCCTCTTGTAACTCCAGCTTAACACTCCCCATATGGCCATTTCTGCCGGCTCCCTGCCAACGCCGCCATTCAGACGGAAAAGCAATCATTTTGCAGCCCCATTCATTGAAGACTAATTGCTGGGCTGGGGATATGGCTCAAGCGGTAGCGCGCTCGCCTGGCATGCGTGCGGCCCGGGTTTGATCCTCAGCACCACATACAAACAAAGATGTTGTGTCCACCAAAAACTAAAAATAAATAAATAAAAAATAAAAAGAAAAAAGGAAGACTAATTGCTGATTGGAAACACAGTGACTGGTCCCTGAGCCGGTATCATGTTGTGGGCCCTCTTGCCCTAAGGAGACTCTGGACCCCAGTGGCTTGCTCACTCACTCTGGCAGCAGAATTGGACCTGGACTTAGGCTAATGAGGTGTCAACTGACTATTAGAACCACATGGATGGGGGGAGGCTGGCAACTGAACCAGATATGAGCTGCCACATGCAGCAACCATTAGCCCTGAAGTTGCAGTGCTTCCAATAACAGCTCCCTGGGCGCCCCATCTGCCCAGTCCTCTTCTAGACAGTAGAGAGGAGTTCATCTTCCAGCTAAGCCCCTTTCCAAGAAGCCTAGTGGCCCCTGACCCAGGACATTCCCAATCACTCATTCAACCACCAAATAAATGGCTTCTTTGTACCAGGTGCTGAGGCTATAGAAATGAATGAGCGTAGCTGCATTTATTGAACATTTACTACAAGACGGTGCTTCTCTGAGTGCTTCATATGGACTTTTCTGTCTCACAAAAGTCTGCTGGGAGGCTGAAGTTCTCCTTTTCCTCATTTCACACAAGGAAACTGAGGCCTAATAGGGCAAGGGTACTTAGTCAAGTGTACACACCTACCACATGGCAGTGCCAGGTTTCAAAGTCAAGCAGTAAGAGACCAAAGTCCGTGCTCATAACTGCTGCCATCTACTGCCCCTCAGCCCTGCCTGTCCACTTGGGGAGACCACTGAGGAAGGTGCTGCAGTAGCAGGCATCTGGGGAAAGGGCCAGGGTGGGGCAAAGCCCAGGAGATTTGGGAGCCCCGGGGAGGGCCACGAAGCCAAATGTGAGAGAAGGAGAGAAGTCAGAAACTCAGACAGTTTCAATCCCTGGTACCCATCCCCCAAATACTCTCAGCCAGCTGGAACTCAGGGGCACTCGACCACGGAGCCACATCCCCAGCCCTATTTTGTATTTTCTTTAGAGACAGGGTCTCACTGAGTAGCTTAGTGCCTCACCATTGCTGATGCTGGCATTGAACTCATGATTCTCCTGCCTCAGCCTCCTGAGCTGGTGGGATGACAGGCACAAGCCAGTGTGCCTGGCCCTGAACTCTTCATTTATGGGCAATGAAACTGTTTGAGTTCCTGGCTTATGTCCTTTGCCTATATATAGGGTGGAGGGAGACAGGCCTGGAGAGGTGAGTAGGCAGATTATTGAATAGCGTTACTCATAGGAGAAGCATATGTGGTATAGACATCTGCCTAGACCTCTAGAGTTTCTTTTGGGCTCACTTGGTTCCAGGGGTCACCAGCCCAGATGCCCGTTAAAGGATGGTGCCAGGTGTGGTGGCCCACGCCTGTCATCCCAGCAGCTCAGGAGGCTGAGGCAGGAGGATGGGGAGTTCAAAGCCAGCCTCAGCAAAAGCAAGATGCTAAGCACCTCAGTGAGACCCTGTCTCTAAATAAAATATAAAATAGGGCTGAGGAAGTGGCTCAGTGGTCAAGTGCCTCTGAGTTCAATTCCTGGTACCAAGGGGGGGAAAAAAAAGTCCAGGATGAAAGTGAAAAAGTACAAGTGACAAGAAACAACAGTATAAGTAGGTTGAGGGGTGGCTACTGTGGGGACAACAGAGGGTGGTGGGGCCTGTGAAGGATTCATCATGTGCCCTGTGTGCAGCAGCAGCTGCTCCATGAACAATGTTGAACAAGTCTAAGGTTGGCAGGACTCCAGAATTTTTCTAGAAGACCGGGAAATCCGGATTTTTATGTCAAATGGCCTTATTTTGTAAGCCTGGTGACTCATCCTTGGCTTCCTGGAAGCATTCTAAAATAAACAAAACATGACTGTAGGTTGAGTCAGGCAGGTTTGCGATCACTCACATTCTGCAGGTGTCCACTGGGCACCCCATTGGGAACTCAGCTCTGTGCTAGACATTACTGGGCACTGCTGGGAAAAGGGATGCAGAGATCTAGCAAAGCTTGGACTTCCCTGGGAGAGGAAGACGTGTCCACAGACTTACCAGGGCCATGATTGGCATGATTATGAATGTGGGTCTTGAGTCACACAGTTGTGAATTTATGCCCTGGCTTTGACATATATTAGCTGTGTGTCCTTGGGCAAGTCGCTTAACCTCTCTGAGACTCAATTTTTATATGCAAGGGGGAAAAAAAGATTAAAAGAAATTCAGTCTCCCAGGACTGTCATGCCTGCCAAATGAGCTAATGGCTTTTCAACCCTTTGGGAATCATCCTCTGTGCAGGTGTACCGGGATGTTCCAAGGAGCTGAGATGACAGGGTTGGGGCCATGCCTGGAATGGGCTGAGTGTTTGGTGTACATCCAAACAGGTGTTTCTGGAAGCAGAATAGTCCAGGAGCTCTGAGAAAAAGATGGCGGAAACCCCAGCTGGGGGCCAAGTGGCCATGTGCAGTCTGCTGTGTGTCTGTGCTATCATACCACCAGGGTGTCCAGGGCTGCTGCAAGGGTTTCCTGACCAGATGCTAGGGGCAAGTTGAAATCCAGAGATCAGAAAGTGCCCGTGTAAGGTGGGCTTAGATCCCACAAATCCCCAAATGCCATGTGTACTCCACAGCCACCATCCTGCTCGCTCCCCCCACTTCTCGCACTTGCTGTGTGGCAAGTGTGGCTCTCAACACTTTTCCATAGATTGGCTCATTTAATATTTGAGCCTGGGAGCCACGTACTGTTACTGTCATTTCCAGTTTACAGATAGGGGCACTAAGGCACAGATAATTTAAGCAACTTTCTTAAAGTCACATAGCAAGTAGACAACACAGTCAGGCCATCTGGCCCCCAAACCTATGCTACCTGAATCAACCCTCCTGGATGGAATTCCCTCTACTAAAAGACTTCTGGCTCTGCTTTTCCTGACAACACACTGACAGACAGCTCCCAGCTGTGCCATGGGGGAGAACAGAGTGGTTAGATTATTTCAGGACTGTTAACCCTCCCCATTCTGGGCAGCCAGGGTGAGAGTCCAGGCCCCAGGAACACCATCATGCTAGGTCTCAAGGCCTCATAGGTGCTTATCTCCCTCACCATGCTCTTTGCTTCCCCAGGACAAGCCCTGAAGGCCTCAAGGGAGAGGCTTGGAGCCAGGCAAGGAGTGAGAAGAAGGCTGCAGTTGAAGCCTGGCGCCAGGTGATCTCTGATGTGAGCTGCAGACCTGGGCCAGTAGGTGCGCCTGTGCTGGACCAGGCAAGCCAAGGCCAGCCAGATCCAGAGAGTGGCCCAGAATCCCCCACCGCCGTCTGTACATGAGCACGTCCTTCATCACACACACACACTCCCACGTCCTCATTCACCAGCAACAGTTACTCATGTGCCCCGAGAGGTCCATCAATCCAGACACGCATGGGCAATCTCTCGCGGCTCACTTTCAGGCAGGCACACATGTGAATAAGGCAGGCGCATGCGTGGACACTCAGGCCCCAGGCAATATCTTTCTAGATGCTTTTCGAGGTTGGGACAGGCCTCTATGAATGTCCTGAGCAGAAAGGGCTGCATGCAGGGTAGGCTTCCTCAGCCCCTGCCACTGGGCTTGTTGTCTGAGCACGCAGGCTGCCTTGCCTCTGGGCCCTGGCACTAGCTGTTCCGTCTGCCTTGAATGAGCCTCCCCTAGAGGCTCTTGTGACCCATTTTCTCACCTCCTTGAAGCTTTTGTTCAAAAAGCACTTTCTCCATGAGGCCTATCCTGACCATTTAGGTAGTTTGAGGTTTTTTGTTTGTTTTGTTTCAATTCTTTTTATTTGTTTTTTTTAGGTACACATGACAGTAGAGTGCATTTCAACATAGTGTACATACATGGAGTACAGCTCCCCATTCCTGTGGTTGGACAGATGTGGAGTTTCATTGTGTGTGTTCATATATGAGCATAGGAAAGTTCTGTCCCATGCACTCCACCATCTTTCCCTTTCCCATTCCCCATCCCTTCCCTTCCTGCCCCTGTGTCTACTCCATTGAACTTGTATTCTGCCCCCCACCCTTATTGAGAGTCAGCATGCACAGATCGGGGAGAACATTCTGCCTGTGGTTTGGGGATTGGCTTATTTCACTTAGGTAGTTCCGCATTGTTCCTCACACCCTCTCTGCCCCCCATCTCTCTCTTTCTCTCTCTGTCCCTCTCTTCCTCTCTGTCTGCTCCCCTGCTCCTCCTCCTCTCCCCTGTCCCCTCCTTGCCTTTCTTCTGCCTCCTGCTCTGGTCATCATAAGCAGAGGATTAAGGGAACTTCAGCTGATGGTTTGGATCAAGCCACAGGAACTGAGGGTGACCTGACCTGTGGGCCAGGGGGAGGGGGTGGGATGTGGGACATCTTATATAAAAATTTGGCTCTGATTCACCTGAACTTGGACACTCCAGGCTTTAAGCCAAACATACTGGGAACTGGGTGGGGGCTCATGAACCTTAAGCCACACAGGTTACAGGCATAGACATGTAGTGACACCCAGCATATCCCCACCACACATCAGCACTGTGACACCCAAGTCTCTAAGCACACCCATGTCACACTGGCAGCTATGGGACATGTCCCCACCACAGCGCTCTCCTACAATGTGGGTAGCAGCAGACCTACACACATCTCTCTCTCTCTCTCTCTCTCTCTCTCTCTCTCTCTCTCTCTCTCTCTCTCACACACACACACACACACACACACACACACACACTATTTCCAAAGCATGAACACACTGCATAACTCCAGTTTGCCGCCACACAGCGCATACCATAAGTGTGTTACCGTGACAGTGCAGCAGACACCCTTGTGGCACCCAGCAGTTTCCAACAGAGGGAATGACACACACGTCACCACCTCCCCTCTGCCCACTCCCTGGCCACATGCACACACACACATGCACGCACATGGGAAAGAACTCCCCTCCCCCCTCTCCTAGCTGTCACCTCCCTGTGCTTCCCCGGGGCTGGGCCAGGCCAGGCTTGCTTTGGGACCCTGGCTCCAGCGCTAGCTGAGCTGGGGGTGCCCTTTCCTGGAAGGGTGTGGGTTCGGCCTCAGCTGATCAAACCCATGCTCGGAGGTCCCCGTTGGAACGGCAGCTCAAGGGGTGGCTGGGCTGTTGTCCCCAGCAGCAGCTGGCTGAGGCAGGACACCCCACTGGGGAGGGCTAATGGGATGGAGCTGGGTGGGTGGGGACCTGGCAGGGCTCAAGCAGAGTTAGGGTGAGGGGGCGTCCAGGGTCCAGGCTGCTGGGGTTGGGAGGGGGAGCCTCCGAAGGCCTCACCAGCAGGGGCCCGAGACAGAAGCAGAGTCATGAGGTGAGGGGGGTGCTGTGGCGGGAAGGTGGGTGGACAGAGGGACAGGGTGGAAGGAGAAGCTGCAGGCTCCTCGAGGCTCTCACCTGAGGAAGATGACAGCAACAGGGATTGGGAGGTGAGACAGGGTGAGCCACGGCTGTGAGGTGGCCAAGAACAAGGTTTTCAAATGAGACTTTCAGGGAGAGGCTGGGACAGCAGACAAAGAAACACACTCAGAGGCGAAGTGGTGACACCCAGCACATCCCCACCACACACCAGCACTGGACACCCAAGTCTCCAAGTACACTCACATCACACTGCAGCTATGGGACATGTCCCCACCACACTGCTCTCCTATAAAGGGGGCACATTGTAGGCACAAATGGGGCACCCTGGTTGGCCAGACGATGCAGTGGAGAATTAGACATTAGTCAGGAAAAAGAAGATCCACTGATAAGAACTGAAGGTGTGAAGCAGTTGGCCATCTGGGGACAGTATCCAGGCTTCAGACACAGGGCCTGTGTGCATCCTGCAGGTGGAGGATGCCAGAAATATATGCAGCTCTTCCAAACTCCCAACTCGGACAAAACCCTCCTCTGACTCTGGGTCATCCAGAAGGACGGGATCCACAGTGCCCTGTGATGGGTGGGAAAGAATCAGCCTGGTCAAATCAAGTTCAGGTCTCAATAGGACCAAAAGGTGGGAGGACAAGAAGGAGGGGGGCCTTTGGCCTTTTGGGTCATCACCTGGTTCAAGATGTCTCCAGGCAGTTGAGGCAAACCCCATAATTGACATACATACATGTGACACGGCCAAGGTACATAAATGAACTCTCCTGTCCCATTCCTCACAAGCAGAACACAGATGGTCTCAGAACTGAGCTTTAAATCTCTGTCCCCAGCCACCCCTGAACCACCAAATACTTTGACAATGTTATCTCCAAGAGGCAATCCCCAGAGTTTGGTGTTGACACAGTCTCCAAGGACTGAGCCTCACCTCCCTCACTCTCTCCCTCTCTCCCTCTCACCCACACATATCCAGCATTTTCCAGTTCCCAAAGCATGATCTCATTCAAGTCCAATAATAACCCTGTGAGGCTGGCAGAGCAGGGAGTATTAACCTTATTTTCAGATGAGGAAACGGAGGCCCAGAAAAGCAAAGCAATCACCAAGGTCATACTGCCTGCAAGTCCACCCACCACTTGCAAATCCAGCATCTGTGTAACAAGGATGCCTGGGCTCCTTAATCATAGAATGTGGACTTTTTCAGACTCAGTGATAAGAGACTCAGGTGTCATCGTAAGGTAGGAAGCATCCCCTCCTGGGAAGGTTCTTGGTAGGGGATTCAGGCATGTTTGCTCTCTTCTGAAAGGGATAGGAATATGGGAACAAAGACAAATGCTTCTCGAACATCTGTCTACCAGGGGCCAAGTAGTGTATTAGATACCTTGTGTATATTATCTCATTTAATCCTGATAAACTCAGTAAGAGAGTCTCTCATTTTACAGAGGAAGAAACTGAGGTTCAGAGAGTGACATTTCTAGGTCTGAAGTTACACAGTGAGAAAGTATTGGAATTAGGACTTGGCTCTGCTTATCATTTTAAAACCCACGTTTTGAGGCAAGATTCTGCATCCCCTACCCTCGCCATGTGACCAGCTGCCTAGGTACCCTTCCACTTGGTACAGAAAGTTTGTCCCTGCAAAGGCTTTAGGGAGTGGCCTTCAGAACTGAGGTGAGGGCCTAGAAAGGGGAACTGCAGAGTAGGCAAAGCTCTGAGAGTTTGTGGGAGAAATCAGATTCTTCCCTGGAAGTGTCAGCAGGGTCCCTTCTGTCTTTCCTTCCTCTTCCCCTCCTTCTGATGGCAGCCTGCCAGGGGAAGGGAAACAATGTCCCTTGAGGGCGGCCTCTTGGCAGATGCAGGGCCAGAGGCAGCGCCACAGAGGCCCACATCCCCGGTCGCCTCCCACTCACAACAACAAGAAATCTGTACAAGAACTCCAGCATTTCTCCAAACCACGAGGCTGTGTTGCCTGTTGGCTGCCCTGACCTCCTCTTCTCATCTCCTTCATGTTGGCCTTGGAGATGGTTCCCAAGTTTTCTTAAATATTTTTTAGTTGTAGGTGGATAGAATATTTATTTAGTTTTTTACGTGGTGCTGAGAATTGAACCCAGGGCCTCATGTGTGCAAGGCAAGTGCTCTACCACTGAGCCACCACACCAGCCCACATCCCAAGGTTTTACTAGACAAATCTACTTCCTGTCCCTGCCTGGCAAGGTAAATGTTCAGACTCCCAAAGCCATTCATCATCCTTCCTTGGCACCAGTGTGGGCCTTCTCTTGCTCTAAGCCATCTCAAAGGCAAGACATTCCATAGCCTTCCTGACATCACCTTCCAGTGTGGCCTGCCCCACCATCATGACGCTCTTCATAACTCCCAACTTGAGTCTCTGAGGCCAATTCTTCTCCGTTTCACTTTAGTGAAAATGGGGGACACCACTTTCTAAATTCAGAAACCCCCGATAACAAATGAGATCAGGGGAACCCAGCTTCTCTTTTGAAAACCAACAGCTGCCCAGTATCTTTATTTATTGGCCCCATTTTCTAATTCCACAGTAATTGTGAAAAATGGAAAGTAAAGTCAAAGTAAGATGGAGGGTATGACAAAAGTTACTGGAGGAAGAGGAAAAGGGATGAAAAGAGGTGTAGGAAGTGGACTTCTTAGATCCTTGGTTATCAGAGCATCACCATCATTGCCCTCTGTAATTGCTCTGCTTGTCATCACCACTGCCACTACCATCTCTCTCCTCAATGCCATTTGTATTGCTATCACAACCATTCTCACCTCCAGTTCCACTATCCTGACACTGTCTCATTCACTGCACTCAATGTCCCAGACATCGGTGTCAGTCAGCATCATCAGCACTGCTACGACAACAAGCACTACAGCCGCCATCACACCACCTTCATGGACACCATCACCACATCTGCACTCTTATCCCTGTCTGTCATCACCACGGTTGTCACTATCTCAATCATCATTTTCACCCTCCTCTTTTCCCTTGCTGCCATTTCTACCTCTAACATCACTGTCATCACCTTCAGCACCATCATCTCTTCTACCTTCATCACCTCCACCACCATCATCCCTTTTACCTTTATCACTTCCACCAACATCATCTCCACCAAATCACCTCCACCATCACCTCCACCATCATCACTACCTCTGTCAACGTTACCAAGTCTATTAACACCATTACCACCAGCACACTCACCACCACTCTCATCATCTACATCACTGACTATTGTTATCCTCACCATGACCTTCATCACCACCGTCACCATCAATGCCATTGTTACTGACACTTTCATCACCACCATTGACACTTTCAGCGTGTTTATTGGTGGTAATCACCGTCATTTCTGAGAATGACAAAAATCATTACTATTTTTTATCATTAATGAGATATATCAGTTTGGTCCCTGCATTCAAAGGCCTAGAGAAAATTGATAGGTTCTAAGACAGAAAATAAAGACAGTGAGGATCAATACCCAGAGTGCAGGAGTATGGAGGCCTCTGATGTTCACATCAACTATGGCCAAAGAAGGCATCCCTTGCCGGAGTGCAGTTCTATCCTGGAGAGTGCGTGGAAGTGGGACAGGACTGCAAACAATAAAGGCAGTGGCCTCCCATCCAGATGACCCTCAGCAGAGCCTCAGAAGTGACGAGGACCCCTAGTCAGGCTGGATGATGCTGCCCTGAGACATGGAAGCCCCAGGAGAGGGCCTGACAGCGGGACAGTGTCCTGGAGGAGAACTGGGGCTAGAGCTAGGGTATCTGGCTCTCACATTCTTTTCTGGATTAAGGATCATGTCTCCCACATATTCTGGCACCCCTCAGTCACCCTGCAGTTCTGGTTCCCTTCCATGTTCTCAGCTGAAGCTCAGGCATTGGAGGTGGCCCTTAAGATTGGCCCCGTGGCCTTGGGGGGTTATAATGGAAGCCTATAAGGGACAGCAGCAGGTGCAGGGGGAGGGGGAGGGGGATTTCCTCTTCCCTTCCATCTCCTCCCCACCCCCTGCTCCCTGCTGCTCCTTATTGCTCTTCAGCCTTATGCAGCCCTGCAAAGTCTCTACCTTCACCAGCCTGTGCTGCAGCCTGCCTGCCAGCCCTCTCTGGCTCTCCTTCCCTCTCTGGGATAAGCCAAGGTTTGACGTGCTCCGGAAAGAGCCACGGAGGTCCTCGGGGGAAACTCAGGCTGCCCTGCCAGAGGCTGCTTCTTGAGTCTCCAGCTTAACAGTCCTCAGCCCCCTTCACCCCATTCCTTCTGCTACTCAGGGGGAAGACGGTCCGTGAGTCACCAGATGCTGCTGGACGCAGTGGCACACACTTGGAATCCCACCACCTCAGAAAGGCTGAGGCAGGAAGATGGCAAGTTTGGGGACAGCTTCAGCCACTCAGTGAGACCCTGTCTTAAAACTAAAAGGTACTGGGGGCTTAGCTCAGTGGTGAGGTGTCTTTGGAATTCAGTCGCAGTATTAAAAAGAAAAGGTCATCAGACACTTCTTGCCAAGCCTCAGCAGCTCCCAGATCACCCTGTACCTGGAGAAATCTGTGCCCCTGCTTTTTGAGTTTCCCTTCCCAAGGGGGGTCTCCAGGGGCTACCCAATCCTTCTAGACTCGTCATCATACAACATTCCACAACAGCAAGCACATGCACACGCTTGCATTTCCATTTGGGCACCGCCATGTGCCCCTGACAGGCAAGCTGCTCCACATCCTAATGATCATCCTCACCATCAGCCACTGTCTCCTATAGGGCACTCTGCATGTGTCGTTCACATAGTAGGAGTTTGATCTACACTGGAGCATTTAAGCTCCCTACATCCCTGTGCGTTTGGTATTTGAAATGTGTTTCCCTTTTTGACAGGAAGCAAAGCTAGGACTTCCATAGATTGATGGACCAAGGTGATACCATGAGAAAGTGCAGAGCGGGGACTCACATCTGGGTCACTCTGACTTCTGAGTATGCGCCCCAGATTCTGACTGTGCTTTCCTGACTGCACCCAACCCCCTGGGGACAAACAGCAGCATGTCATGCACACTGTTGCCCACATATAACACATACTCTACACACACTCCATGCCCAAGGTGCAGCCATTTCACACACACGCACACATGTGCACATGTAGAAATGCACAGAGGACACTTTTAGGAAGAACACACTTCGTCAATCTAGTCATTTAATAAATGTCTACTGTGTGCTGATCTGTCTAGTTCTGCTGAACCTTAAGCACGATGGTCACCAAAGAGAGGCAGGAAATGCCACATCCTGAGTGTCTAGCATATGCCAGACTCTATGCCAAAGGAAGTCTGTGGTCATGGGGACGTGTGCAAGACTGCACATATATGCATGCATACACACACACACACACACACACACACACACACACACACACACACACAGCACAGTCTAGGTAGAATTTGTCCTGGGCTATCACTGCTGGGTTCATGAGACTTAGGGACACTGGGACAGGTATCTGAGAGTGCATTATTTGTTATAGGTGGCTGGGGAGGTGGAAACTTTGGAGGTTATTGATCCTACTAGTTCAAAAGAACCTAGATTGCCCAAATGGGAGGAAGGACCCAGAAACCCAGCGCTGCTGTCTGCTCATGATTTCTGGTTTGGAGCAGAGAGGGTCCAGCCTGGGGGTGGTATATCCTGCCAGCCTTCACAGGCTCCGGGGCCCAAGCTACCTCTCTGGGCTCCAGGGACCCAGGGTGAGCATCTCTGAGCTTTCCCATGCTACTCCATCACTGTGGGCCTGACTCAGCTCCACTTAACTCCCCGATATGGGAAATGGACAGGAAATTAAAGATAACTAGGTAGTTTGAGAGGATTAAGGATAAGGGAAAACAACATAATCATGTCATAGTTGCTATGGGACAGGAGAACACACCAAAGGAAATGGAAATGGCCTCAGAACAGTCCATTACAAGGACAATGGCAAGGCCAATAAGCAGACCACAGAGTCCTGAGGGGGGAACAGAAACATCAATCACCAGGGAGTTGTCCAATGCAGTCCAGCCTAGCAAGGCCATGGGCCCAAGGAGAGGAAGGCAGACAAGGCTGTTGAAAGGCCTAAATGGGGCAACAAAGCTGTTATGTGCCTGCTAGCTGGGGAGAGCCTTGGTCAGAGAGAGAGAGAGGAGGTGTTCCTGGGCTTGGAGTGGGCCGTCCTTGCCTAGGGAGCTAAGCCAGTTCCTCCTAAGTACTAATTTGGGAAGAACTCAAAGCCCAAGGACTCCAAGCATGGGAGAATCCCTGGTCAGTTGTTGAGAGCCATGGCCCAGTCAGAATGATGCCTGGCATTTGCCAGAGGGAATGGTTGAAAGGTGATGCCAGGGAACCATTGAGATGATGATTTGAGTTAAGCTGTGTATAATCGCTGTGATGCTGGATTGATTATATATTGTATATTTGACCTTTACTGTGGGCAATAGGGGGGCTCTTGCTGCCTGGTCGTCGGCTACTTTGGAGTTCCCATAAGTTTCCCCGGAGGTTCAGGGAGATTGGATGGAGCCTGGTGGAGGGAATGTGTTCCCATGTGGTGTGTGCAGTGCCGGTGAGAGTTGGGGAATAAAGAGTTGCTGTTTGAATCTACAAGGCTTTGTGGCAGCTCAGTTATTATGCCCAGCCAGACTGCAGCAGTCAGTATCACATTCTAGAAAGTTCCTGGAGCTGAAAGTTCAACTCCCAGTCCTGAACCATCCTAGCTGTGTGGCCTTGGACAAGTCACTTCCCCTCTCTGGAGTTGGATCCTCATGTTCACAATGAATGAGCTGTTGGAAGAATTAAATGAAGTGGAGTAACAGCAGCTAATATTTACTGGGTAATTCACCTATTAACTAGCACAAGGGTTGGCAGACTCTTTCTGCCTGGGACCAGAGAATGAACATCTTATGCTTCGCAGGCTATAGAGTTAATGTTGCAACCACTCATCTCTCTTTTTGTAGCACAAACCATCCATGGATGATGGGTAAGCTAATCAATAATGGCTGTGTCCAATAAAACTTTATTTATAAACACAGGCAGCAAAACAGACTTGCCCGGCAGTTGTAGTTTGTGGACCATTGAACTAGCCACTGCGCTAAGCACTTTTAACTTATCTCATTTGATTCTCACACAACCTTGGTAAGTGGATACTGTTATTATTCCCATTTAGCAGGTGGACAAACTGAGGTTGCAAGCTAACAAGTAACTGGCCTGCTGTTATACAGCCAGGAAGTGGCTGAGCCAGCATTTTAACCCAAGTGGTTTGGCTTCTGAGACTCTGGTATTAATCTTTACAGAATACCCTCCCTCCCAGAATAAGAACAATGCTAATTATAAGAACAATGCTAGTCATTGCTCCCATTTGCATGAGACTTTACACATTCCCGAAAGAACAATCAGAAACACCAGCAGTTCTCCCTGAGGAGCCGCAGTACACTGGGGTGTCCTCATTTGTATAGTGTCAAAAGTCATTTGTTGCTTATAGTTTTTAAAATGATTTGCTGCTGCTTTAATAAACAACAGTTGACCCAACGTTATCCCTCTAATAATGTCCCTCTCACTCCCTTGCTTTCAGATATATTTCCTGGAAAGAGCACAAAAGGGTGGGGGTTTCAGCTACCTCCCCAAGAATGCCTGGAGAATGGCAGTCCAAGGCACACGGTCTAGGAGTCACTCAGAGGGATGGCAACCAGTGGTCAATCCAATCTGGTTGTCATCAAGGGTGGGGCATGTGGGATAATTGTTCCCATGAGATAGCTGAAGAAAGCAAGGCCTTTAGAAATATAGAGAAGAGCCTGACATCCCAAGGCTAGAGTCAGACAGAAGCTGTCATCTGTGGGAAGGGACAAGTATTACATCAGAGAAAAACATGAGGAACCAGACAGAATGCTGTTCAGACCCTGACTCGCCCATTCTATGTGACCACAATGGCTCTCATCTGGCCTCAGTTTCAACATCTATAAAATGAGGATCTTGCCAACACCACGTCTGATAGTGCTTGTTGGGAGGATTACAGGAAATAATAAGGAATGTCTAAGGCTGATGGAACAGAAGACTCAGAGAGAAGAAAGGGGAAAGAACAATATTTAAACTATGCACCAGGACAACTCCCAAAGATACCTCAGGAAAATGACTCTCAACAACTTAGCGATGGAAACAACCATCTCCATTTTGTAAAGAAAGAAACCAAGTCCTGCCATCCTTTAGCTAACAAGCAATGTGACTAGAGTAATGTGGCTAGTCAGACATAGTGACATAGGCCTGTGACTGGGGAGGCTGAGGCAGCAGGATTGCATGTTGGAGACTAGCCTCAGCCACCTTTTTTGAGGTCCTGTCTCAAAATAAAAAATAAAGAGTGCTGGGGATGTGTCTCAGTGGAAGAGCACCCCGGGCTCAATCCCCAGTGCTGAAAGAAAGAAAGAGCAAGAAACAGAAAAGAAAAAAGAAAAGAGGGAGGGAAGGAGGGGAAGAAGGAAGGAAGGAAGAACAGAGGGAGGGATATAACAGAACTCCCAGTCCAGAGCACCAGGAGAATTGTCAGCTTTTGGTGATGTGAATGGAAAATCAGATTGGAACGCAGAGAGAGTCATACACCCAACAAATATTTATTGAACACTTACTTTGTGCCAGGCATGGATCTCATTTTTGAGGACACAACCCTGATCAAGACAAACCCATTCCCTACAATTCAAGAGGGTAACTAAATCAACTCTAGGGTCCCTTCTATGTTATGGTGCCATTCTAACTCTGCCATGATCCTGAGCCAAGTATCTGCTCCTTACCTCAGTCTCCTCTCATTCAAAACCCTTCCCAAGGGAAATCAAAAGGGAAACTATCTACCCAATGCTTGCCTTTCACCCAGCCCTAGTGTCCTTGTGTCTTCCTGCCCAGCCAAGAACAAAGGCTGGAAGGACTGTTTCTCTGGGACAGCATGTGCCTCCCTATAGGGTGTGGGGGCCGAGGACCCCAGCCTGTCCTAGGCCTGACCCGAGTGAGCCATCTCTGGAAACAATGGTCAGAGGCATCTCCCCCAAGATCTCCACCAAGGATGGGAAGTGGGACATAGGGTGGGCTGGCCTGGGCATTGTTTGGAAGGCACATTTACTGGTCGAGTTGGCAGACAAGCTCCTGGGATACTGGAGTGAACCCAGGAGAGACAGCATCTTTATTCCTCTTCTCTAGAACAAAGCGACTGTTTCTGTTCCCATCTTACCTTGCAGGAGGCCTTAGAGCTGCTTTCTTCTCCAGCCAGCCCAGGCCAGGGCACAGCCCTCCTGCCACACAGGAGTCCCTGTCCTGGTCCAGGAGGACGACACCCCTGCCCCCTAGCACAGGCCGCATTTTATGCACGCAAGGGGCGGGCAATACCCAGGCATGGGACACGTCAGACACTTGGGCCATCAGGGGCAGCAGAAGACTTCTCCAATTGTCAGCCCAGGAATCGAGGGGCCCCGTGGGTGCACATCCCACCGAGAGGCAAGGGGGCACTCGGGAGGCGGAGTGTTGCCAGCTGCTCAGGGGGTGGCCTGCTAATGCACTCTGTGGCCAGCCAGGTAGGTGGCCTGCTCTTCTTTCCTACTGGGCCTGAGTGGGGGCTGTGGGCACAGCTCTGCAGGGAGCACAGGGGAGGGGGTGAAGACCAAGGCCTCCCAGCAACTGAGAGAAAAGAGCAAACCCTCAGCAACCAAGGAACTCATTCCAGAATCTTCCCACCCAGCCCTGTTCTCCATTACACACGCACCAGCCCTCCTTGTGGCCACATTTGTTCTGCAATCCCCTCCCCACTCCAAATGTGGGAAGGGCCTTGCTGGGCCTTTGGGCCTCACCTTTGTGGGAACCTCTGCTTTGATCATGTCAGCCACAAGGAGGGAGAGCAGTTTGGAGGGGAAGTGGAGGAGCAAGATTGCCCTTTCTCTGCCCCTCCTTGTACACCTCTCTGGGGCTCCAAAGAGTCTAGCTGCTTGCAGAAAATCCTCCAGCCACACAGGAACCTAGCGTTCTGAATCCTGACCCTCCATGGGCCAAGGCTTCAAGAAATCCCACTGTATCAAGTGGAAGAAACTGGGGAATGGGCCCTCAGATGACAGAGAAGCAAAAAGCCACCTTTTTCTTCTCCACCCAAGCTATGTAGATAAATACAACACCCCTCCTATGACAGCCCCTGACTGTTCCCAAAGCACTCCCAATGTGCTTATTCTTGTCCCCATTGTACAGATGAGCAAACTGAGGTTTCCACTAGCAAAGTGACTTCCTTGCTCCAAGTTGTCCAGCAAGGAAGAGGTGACACCAGGACTTGATGTTAGGCCCATAGATCTCAAATATTTCCTTCCTTTGTAGTGGAGAACTCAGAGTCTGCACAGGAGAAGACTTGGCCTGCTGCAAAATGAGCTTGACCTTGCAACATAATCCATACTTATGAACTCCTTGGTTTCTGAGGTGTGGTCATATTGTGCTGATGTTAGCCTGCCAGGTTTCTGAGCAGTCCCCAGTCCTGACAGTTTGTCCGCAGCACCTCTAGCTCTGACGCTGCTCCTTGCCCCTCTCACTAGAATCCCACCTGGCTGGCATCAGGAGTTGGGGACTGGGCCTGCCTCCATGGCTCTCCGGCTCAAGGGTCTTCATGGCCCTCAGTTCCTCTGTTGCTCAGCTTATGGCGTGACTCTGGGGTAAGGGCGGGGAATCTGGGGAGGGAAGCCAGAGTCATCCCCAAACCAGGAAGCACAACGCTTGGCACGGTTCCTGGCCCGCCTGAGGAAAGAGAAGGTGCATTGCGTTACAGAGGCTGGCCTAGGGCAGGGGAGAGGCAGGAGGGAAAGGGGTGTTAGGAGCCTGTGGAGATGGGGGAACACACCACCAACCAGGTTCCATGTCTCCAGCCAGAGGAAGGCCCCAGGGAGAACTGGGAGCACCTGGAGGGGTGGGGACTACAGAGAGAGGCCAGCAGGACCTCTACTCTGTCCAGCCTTCCTTCCCAAGCCACCTCCCCAGCCGGGCCCTCTCTCCCTGCAGAGGTGTGTGACAGCTGGGGCAGTTCCAGAGGAGGGATCCCCCTGAACCCCACAGGGGGAGGGCGCCACCTCCCACCGCCTCCCTCCATCTCTTCCTGTCATGTCCTTGGCCACCAGTGTTTCAAAATAGACTGGTTCTTGGCTGGATGTTGACTTAGGAATCAAAAACACCAAGTTTCAAATTCATTCCCACAGTTTTAGCTCCTACCTCTTGGCAGACCATTCCAGTCCAAACTGCTCCTTTTGAGCTCCTGGCCCACAGAGTGGACAGCCTGCTGCATGTGTCCTCCAGGGTGACCCTCAGACACCTCCAGCTCAACTGGATCTAAAGAAAAGCTCTTCTTTCCCCTCCCCCACAGCCACATTCCTAAAACACAATTTATCCTTGAACTCTAGGAATAATGTCACCACTCATCAGCTGGACATCATATTTGATATTCCTCACCTAACTTTGTCCCTTCAACATATATGAACAGGTGGTACCAGGTACTGCCTGAGAAGATGGGGTACAGCAGTGAGCAAGTTACGATCCCTGCACCCACTTCAGTTTATAGTCTCATCCAATAAGTAAGCAGAAAAATCACTTATCAGTTGACAAGAAGTTGAGATGGGTGTAATCCCAGGGGCTGAGGGAACCCAGAAGAGGAGTATATGGCCAGGCACAATGGTTCATATATGTAATCTCAGTGACTCAGGAGGCTGAGTCAGGAGGATTGCAAGTTTGAGACCAGCCTCAGCAACTTAGTGAGACTCTTGTCTTAAAATACAAAATACAAAGAACTTGGGATGTAGCTTAGTAGTAGAGTATCCCTGAGTTCAATTCCCATTACCAAAAAGGAAAGAGGAAAAGAAGGAATAAAAGGAAGGAAGCCATTAATCAAATCCTGTATGTGGATCAGTGAAGTCCTCTCACAGAGCTGAGACTGTGTACAAAGGCCAGAAGTAAAAGAGAACGTTCAGCAATTGAGAAACTTGATCACATCATGCTCTGGATATAGAGAGGTAAAGTTATAAATTGGGGGATAGGGAGATGAGCCTGCAGAAATCACTAGGCACCTGAGCACCTAGGCCTTACGGGCTATTGGAGGGAATTTAGCCTGCATCCTAAGAATGCTGGGAGCCATTAGAACATGTTAAGTGAGCAAGTGAAACTGTGCCATAAATATCCAAAAGATTGCCCAGTCTTCCTCACCTTGACATTCAAACTGCTTCATTAAGCCAGGTGCAATGGCTCAGGAGGCTGAGGGAGGAGGATCTAAAGTTCAAGGGCAACTTCATCAACTTAGTGAGACTGTGTCTCAAAATTTAAAAATTAAAAAAAAACAAATAAGGGTTGGGGATGTGGTCCAATGGTTAAGAACTCCTGGGTACAATCTCTGCTACAAAAAAAAAATCTAGTTCTTTCATGGCTGTCTCACCAACCTTATGAACTGAGACCTTTCTGCTAGTCTGAAGATACTCCTTCATCTTTGGGTCTTCAACCCTTCATGCCCCAAGCCAGCCTCCAACCAAGAAAACCATGAAGGCAAAAATAATGTATATATATATATATATATATAGATAGATAGATATAGATATAGATATAGATATAGATATAGATATAGATATAGATATAGATATAGATAGATAGATATAGATATATAGATAGATATAGATAGATAGATATAGATAGATAGGGATAGATAGATAGATAGATAGATAGATAGATAGATAGATAGATAGAAAGAAAATATGGGACCAGGGATTGAACCACATCCCTGACCCCTTTTTATTTTTTATATTTAGAGACCAGGTCTCACTAAGTTGCTGAGGCTGGGTTTAAACTTGCAATCCACCTACATCAGCCTTCCATGTCACTGAGATTACAGATGGGCACCACCACACCCAGACATATATCTCCAATTTGTCATCTCACTTACGTACTGTCCTTCAGGTTCAGATAGTTCCCAACTTATGATGATTCAACTAATGCCTTTTTTGGCTTTATGATGGTGCAAACCTGATACATATTTGGTAGAAACTGCACTTCAAATTGTGATCTTTTTCTGGGATGGTGGTATGCAATACAGTACCCTTCATGATGCTGGGCAGGGGCAGAGAGCAGAAGCCTCCCCTCAGTCATATGATCACAAGAGGAAACAACTGATCCTCTACAGTGTGCTGTGTTGCTAAGCCACAATGTTCTGGAGGCACAGTGAGTGCATATTTTACTTAGGATTCTTTTCCACTTACAGTGAGTTTATTGGGCCCTGGCCATTGTAAGTTCAGGAGAACCTACACATCCATACCTCCCAGCGGCTTTCAGGATAAAGATGTGAATCTGCCTGTCACTTTCTGTTTCTGCCCCTGCTTCATCCCTCTGGCAAGAGCTTTCCCATTAAGGCCCCAGGAATCTTCCTGAAGCCCAGATCAGGCCTGGCCTGTGCATTTCCTTGCAGGCTCTGAGCAGACCCTGGATGAACTGGGGTTTTTCCAGTCTCCAATTCAGCATCCCTTGGCTTTGAAAGATCTTTCTGGTCCAAGAGTCCTATCAAAGGGTGACCCTCCTTTCTCAGGCCTTCCTTGCTCTCCACACTTGTTGACCCAGCAGCATCAGATAGAACTTTCTAGTTTGCCATCTGGATTTGCCTAGCCAAGGTAAGGAAAGGAGGCTGGTGGAGGAATGTTCCTGGAAGAGAAAGCCTGCTCTCCATGATAGATACCCAGTTCCATCTTGGCAAGAGGAAGGGAACCGGTTCAGCTGGATCTGCTCCTAGGAAGTCGCTGTTTTAGATGGAAGGGTGACATGTGTCCCATGGTGAAGAAACCTACCTTCCCTCATGGCCCCCATGCCTTCCTTTCCTTGGCCAAGGAGGCTGTGTGAACTTAGGGCTGATCAGATTCAAGGCACACAGAAAGCTTCCCACACACACCCCCAAACAAGGGACAGCTGGAGGTTCCCTCTTCTTCTCCTTAATATCCACATGCAGGAGGAAGGAAGGGAGGAAAGAGGGGGGCACAGCTGGCCTCTCAGGGCTGGGAAGTACCCCATACACTCAGCAGCCAGAATTGCCAAAATGATCAGCAAACCCCAAAGCTTGATAGGGGAACAGACATTTAAGGCAAAAGGTAGGTGACTTGAACATACCTTCAGGGTCTATCCTTATAAAGTTTCCCCAAAGAGGAGATTCTCAACCCTGGCTTCACATTGGAATCACCTGGAGAGCTTATAAAAATGCCATTGCCTGGGCCCTATGCCCAGAAGCTCTGCACTAATTTATCTTGGCTGGAGGCCAAATGTTGGTGTTCTTCAAAATCTCATTAGCCACTCAGGAGGCTTAGGCAGGAGGATCACAAGTTTGAGGCCAGCCTCAGCAATTTAGAGAGACCCCACCCAGAAATATAAATAAATAAATAAATAAATAATAAAAAGAACTCGAGATATAGCTCAGATGTACAGAAACTCTGGGTTTCATCCCTAGTACCCCCAACCCTTGAAATACTTTCCTTAAGGCCTTGGTCATAGATCAACTTCCAATAAGGAGAGAAAGAAGAAAGGAAGGGGTAGGAAAAGGAAAGGAGAGCTGAGGAGGTGAGAGAAGAAGAGGTGGGGGAAGGGAGGCAGAGGAGGGAGGGGGTCCTAGAGGCCTGAGGACCTTCAACAGGTAAGAGACTGAAACAGTGGTCAGAGGGTTGGGGAGAAGAGCAAGTGTGTACATGAGCCCCGTCTTATCCCTGGCTCTCCTGGGTTTCTTCTCCGAGCACAGAGACAGTTTGACTCGGTGATCTTCAAGATTCATCTTGTTCTGTGGGCATGGCGTCTAGTGCCAAAAGAGAGGAGCGAAGCTCTCTGGGAGCCCAGAAAGCCCCCCAGATTCTGGGAATCAGAAGAGGTGTTGCAGCTCTGAAGAATAAGGAGGATCTGCACAGGCCCAGGAGGTGAGAAGGGGTGGAAGTGGGGGGTTCAGGGCAGCACTGGGTGAACAAACATTCCAGGCTAAAGAATTGGAGTGAGGAAAAAACAGTAGCAGGAAAACACTGGGAGTGTTTTGGGAATCCTAAGTAGTCAGTGTGTCGTGGCCAGGGACAATGGGTGTGGGCTGGTGGATTCGAATCCTGTGTCTGTCCCACAGCTGTGTGACCTGAGAGAAGTCACTGAACACAGCCTCATTTTCCTCATTGGTTCCAACACTAATTCTCCCCTCTGGGGAAGGGATGGAAGAAGAAAGAGCCTTTCTTGGCTGGGTTTCTAGAAAGATCTTACATGTGGGGAATGACAGTGATCCCCAAGTGTGAGCCAAATGACCAAGGGGTCACAGAGACTCTGGTCCCTTCCTTCATTCTATGTCAATGAGGCTTCCTAGTAAAGGGGACCAAGCCAAAAGAATAAAATCTCTGGACTAGAATGCAGACAAGCATGGTAGAGGTCCCCAAAAGGCAATGGCCAGCCACCCTCTGCCTCTCTCAGAGAGCCACAGAGGAAGGTACAGGCAGGAAGGAGCTTTGGATTTCTTGGCATGTACCACAGGCCACACTTTTGCCCAGTCACCCCATTTCACAGATGAGAAAAGCGCCAAGTTGCCAGGAAGCAGCAGAACCAGGACTATCTGACTCAGTTCCATTCACAGCGTGATCTTAAATGAGACGACTCCCTCTGACACTTCTGTGGACATAATGAGGAGAAAAAAAATGAGCTGGTTGCAGCAAGAAGGCTTCATGTCAGACCTCAAGAAGGACTTCTAGAATGTGGGACTCCCCACAGAGGCAGCCAGCCAAGTGCACTCTGCAGTCTCCTGGACTAAAGAGCTGGAAGCCAAATGGATGGGGAAGTAACATCAGAGCTAGGCGAGGAGAGGCTGGGGTGACATTTCTCTGTTGGCTCCCAAGATGGTGGGAGTAGCAATCCACCTAATTTCCAATCTACTCGTCTGGAGAGAATGGAACCCAGGAATGTTCCCAGCCCAAGGTGGATGTTACCAATTGGAGGTGGAAGCCCATGGTCACTACTGCTTTTTTTCTTCCCCCAAAACCACCCAATGAGTAGAACCCAACCGAAGCAGATGGAGCCAGGCTCAGCCTCTATCTCTACTCCAGAGAAGCCCCTGAATCAATGTGGACTTCTTGGCTCAAGGCCCCAGGGCGGGTAGGGGCTGGGCTGGAAGACAGAGAAGAAACCAGTGGGAGGAGGACATCACAGGAGCCACCTGTCTCCATCCCAAGGCAGGGGGAAGCGATAAAGACACAGCCATCTCTTGGGAACTCTCAATATCACTTTAAAGGGTGACCCTGTGGGGAGAAGCCAGCCCTGTGCAAGCTGCGAAGTGTGCTGCCAGAAGGTGAGAGCCATCCTGAGGTTGCCCTCCTCCCAGCCTTCCCTACCTGAGGGCCTCCACAGGAATACACCTCCCCAGGTCCCCAGGTGCCAGCAGAGCTAGGAGGCAGTTAGGGGCAAAGAGCCAGGTGGTATGAATGGGGCCCAAAAGAAGCTGCTTTGCCTCCCTGCTTGGGACAGTAGAAAGAGCCCCTCCTTCCCACACCTCCTGCCCCCCTCCCATCACGCCATTCTGCAGCCATCCGGGTCCCTTGTTCTCCAGGAGGCCACCTCTTCTCTGACATCATCTGTAGTCAATTCCCCTGAGGGCCATCCCCAATTTTCATTTCCTCTCACTAATCCTCACACACAGTCCCTTTGCATACCCAGAACAGCCTCTTTCCCGAGCTGGCTCTGCTCACCAGATCTGTGTCGCAGCTCACAAACCCAGGCTCTCAGCTGGGACAGGATCACAGAGTTCATCATCTCCAGTCCCCTTCCTCCTCCTGGGCCTTGTGGTGGGGATGGGAGTGGGAAAAGGAGCCAGGGCCCCACCCACCCGTTCAGCACCTTTGTGCTCATTAGAAAAGGGCACCCTCTGTAGGCAGAGGCCCTCTGGAGCAGCATGCACAGGGTTGGTAAGCAGAAGGCAGGTTGGACTTCAGCCCCCGCTCACCCTTGGCCAGGATCCTTGTGCAGTTTACAACCTGGATGCCCTCCACAGTGGCTCTGGATGAGCCTAGGGAGGCATGCTCAGAAAACCGAGACTGGATGCCACTTGGAGTCCCTACAAAAAGAAAATTCCAAGAAGGTTATAGTAAGTCCTGGAACAGCTCAGGAGGTGAAAAGTCACCAAAGGAAGGTGATCTTCAAGCTGCATTTGAAGCAAATGTGAAGATAGAAAGGGCCTTCCATCTCTGGAATTCCTGTAGTTAGAGAGTGAGGTCCAGGGTTGGGAACAGATTGGAGCAGTGGGCAGAGATAAGGTTCACAAAGAAGACCAAAGGAAGACCTGGGGCCAGGCACGGTGACCCACGCCTATGGTACTAGCAGCTCCAGAGGCTGAGGCAGGAGGATTGTGAGTTCAAAACTAACCTCAGCATTTAGTAAGGCCCTAAGCAACTCACTGAAACTCTGTCTCTCAATAAAATACAAAAAGGGCCCTGGGGTGTGGCTCAGGGTTTAAGTGCCCCTGGGTTCAATCTCTAGTACAAACAAAAACAAAAAAGAAAACCAAGGAAGACTTGGGAGTCTGTGCAGTGTGGAACTTGAGGTCACATCAGGTGGTCTTGGCCCACGACTGATAAAGGGATAGGGAAGTCAGGTGCGACATGGCTGATGGTCCTGTCTTAGGTCCCATCACTGCGCAAGGTGGTAAAGAACCGGGGTCTATATTCAAGTGCAGCCTAGCCCATGTGCCTGGTCTGGCAAGTGCCTCCTTCTGGCCCCAGGATCCCAAAGTTGTAAAGAATCACTAGAACAGCAGAGCACATTCCAGCTTGCCCAAGGCTGAAGGGAACCCGTTTCTATCCTCTGTCATCTACACCTGACTGATTGTTCAAGCCTAGTTCACATATCACCTCCTCTTCGAGGCCTTCCCTGAGGCCAAGCCCTGACATCTTATCTGCTCCCATGACTTCTTGGACTCCAATGTCACCACACAGACATGGTTTCTCTCAGTTTCTTGGACACCCCCACCAAACCAAGAGCCTCTGAGCCTGGCTCTAGAGGAGCAGGCAACGGATTGGGTGGACAAGAGAAGCCAAGTGGACACATGCTCACACCTGGGTCTTGGAAGGACAGTCAACTTGACAACTGGGTCAAGGAGTAAAGGTTCACAGGTATTCTCATAGCCAGGCCCCAGGCCATGATTGGCTTCAGGGCGAGGGCTTGTCAGTGGGGGCAGGGAGGGAGGCTGAGAGGACTGGCCTGTGGAGGGGGATTTCTGCCCATCCTAGGCCCTCCTCCTGCCTGTTCCCCTTCCTCCTAAGTCTGGAGTTGAGCTCTGGATAAGCTCCAGGAAGCCAAGGCAGAGGCTATCCAAGTGACATCTGACCTGTTCCTCTGATAGGCATCATGTCCATGTTCTGTCTTGCTCAACATGCCAGAGCAGTCCAAGCTGCCCCTTCCCTGGTCACCCTGGAGGGCTCTGCCTTACACTCTAGGGATCCCAGGCACTGTTCTGTATATCCAGCAGCCATTCCTCCCACCCACTCGGACTGGACCCAGCATGGCCAAGCCAGGAGAAGGGAAGCCAGGGAGCGCGAGTCTTGGATTCTGGCCTCAGCTTTGCCCTTAACCTGTGGGGTTCCTGTCATTGAGTGTGTGATCCTGGCTGACCCTCAGATTGTCCTCACTGAAAACTGAGAGGCTCCAGAGAAGGCCAGAAGAAGACAGACTTGGGTACCGAAGCTTGGCCCTCACCAAAGCCTGGCCCTCACCACCCTGGACAAGCAACGTCCAGTGCCCGCCTGTCCACCGGCCAGCCTGAGCCTGCACCCACCGGCCACAGGCTGAGGAAGCATCATCCTGCTGGGCTATTGCAACCCATTATCTCAGCTCAGCTCCTGCTTCCTGAGCAGGCTCCCAATTAGCCTGGTGCTTTGTTCTCAAGTGCATTTGTCAGATCGCTTGTCCTATACCACCGAGAGGAGGGAGAGGAGGGATAGGAGGGAGAGGAGGGAGGGATGGATGGGGGAGAGGAGGGGAGGGGGAGGGGAAGGGGAGGGGGATGGGGGAGGGGAGGCGAGGGGAGGGGGAGGGTAAGGGGAGGGGGAGGGCAGGGGAGGGGGATGGGGGAGGGCAGGGCGGGGGAGGGCAGGGGAGGGGAATGGGGGAGGGCAGGGGCGGGAGGGAGCAGGAGGAGGAACTCGACGCTAATTGAGTCTCCCTTAAAAAAAGAAGATGTCAATGAGGAATAAGGAAAAGAAGAAAGAAATCCCGAGTGGAGGGGGAGGGAGAGGCTTGCTGAGGAAGCAGAACAGCCGCCAGAAAAAGAGAGAGAGAGAGAGAGAGAGAGAGAGAGAGAGAGAGAGAGAGAGAGAGAGAAGCGCGCAGGCACAAGCACGCCCACAAAAAGACCCCCCCCCTCTCCCTCCTGCAGGCTGCGCCCTGCTTCCCTGTTTAGCCCTGCCCTGCCCCAGCCTGACACCATCCAACTTAGGCCCCAAGCCTGGGCTGCCTTCCCATGCCCAGGGCGGTGGCCCTCAGGACCCAGCACACTCAGACTCCAGTCCTGGCTCAGCTCCTCCCAAGCTCTGGGCTTTGGGCTCATCTCCTCCCGGGACCTCATATATATAAACCTCATATATATAAACTCATAGATATATATATATACCCAGCCATTGTCTTAGAACTTCCTTTTGCCCTTCTCTGTTCTTAGAACTCCTTTTTCCTGCATCCCATGTTTTCTTTTTTGGATTATACCTTAATTTAAAAAAATGATTTTTTTTAGTTATACATGGACACAATATCTTTATTTTGTTCATTTATTTTTTATGTGGTGCTGAGAAATGAAGCCACTGACTCCCTTGTGCAAAGCAAGTGCTCTGCCTCTGAACCAGCCCCATCCCTTCATTTTAGTAATATTGTTAGTCTCTTGAGAAAAGATATTGGGGACATAAGATTTGGAAATCTATATGAAAATGATTAGTTGAAGGAATTTCAGGTTGAATATAATCTGAATACATTGCTTGATTTTTTTGGCAGTTTCAATGTTATTCTGATTCTTGACTTTATATTTGTCTCATTTTTCCTCTTTTAGAAGCTTTTTATCTCTGATCTAACGTTTCGATAATATATATTTAAAAATTTTCACTTATATTTTTATATAGTGGTATATTTGTTTCTTTCAGTTCATTTTTTAAATTTATTTTCTTTTTAGTTATATATGACAGTAAATGTATTTTGACTTATTATACATATATGAAATATAACTTTCCATTTTTATGGTTGTATAGAGTATGTCCAATTAATTTTATTCTATTCCCCTCCCTTCCTTTCATTCCCCTTTGCCTAATCCAATGAACTTCTGTTGTTTCCCCCATCCCCTATTGTGTGTTAGCACCCATAGAGCAGAGAACATTCAGCCTTTGGTTTTTAGGGATTGGTTCATTTCATTTAGCATGATAGTCTTCAGTTCCATCCACATACCGACAAATGCCATAATTTTATACTTCTTTATGGTTGACTAATTCTATATTTATACCACAATTTCTTTATCCATTCATCTGTTAAAGGCACGTAGGTAGGTAGGTTTCATAGCATAGCTATTGTGAATTGAGCTGTTATCACCATTGATGTGGCCACATCACTATAGCATTCTGATTTTAAGTTCTTTGGGTATATGCCGAGGAGTGGGATTACTGGGTCAAATGGTGGTTCTATTCCAAGTTTTCTGAGAAATATCCATGCACCAATTTGCAGTGCCACCAGCAATATATTAGTATACCTTTCTCCCCACATCCCTGCCGATATTTGTTATTACTTGTATTCTTGATAATTGCCATCCTGGCTGTCCTTCAGTTCTATGAATGCTTTTAAACATTATTTCTTTGATATTCCCCTCTTTGATTTTCCCTGGTCTCCCCTTCTGGAATGATTGCAATTGGATATTAGGCTTATTTATTTATTGTAATATTTGCCATCTGTTTTCCATTTTCTTTGTCTTTTGTTCTATTTTTCAGGAGAATCCTTCATTTTATCTTCATTTCTTTTTTCCTCCTGTTTTGATTGTCATCATTTCAATTTCAGTGTTTTGATCTTTGAACTTTCTTAACATCCTTTTGGTTTGTGTGTGTGATATTATCTCTAATTTCAGCAATGAAGATAGCAATAAACTTTTTTTAAGAGCTGTATGAAAATTAAAAGCAATAATACCAGTACATCACTTAGAATAGTCCCTGGTACACAGAAAGCACTCAGTCATGTTAGCTGTTTTTCCTTTAAGGGTGTCAGAGCTCTTTTGAAGTTTTGTTCTGTGTCTGTATTTTCTATTGTGTGTCTTTTGTCATCTTTGTTTTTGTCGCTCTTATTGAATGGAACCTTTTCTCCAGTGCCTAAGGGGTTCAGTAAGTGAACAGTTTTTTAAAAGCATGACATTAAGAATGTTACGCAAAGCTCTCTATTTGTAGTTTTGGTGGATTGACATGAACTCTTCCCTAAAGGATGTTCCAGCCTTCACTCTTGGACAGTGTTATTTAGGTGAATTGCCTTTCTTGTGGGGAGAGCCCTCGACGTCAGTCATGTTTAAGTGCCCCTTCTTCGGATTTATTCACCTTTCCAGAAAAATTATTTTCCAATTACTTTCCTTGGGAGAAGGAGTTTAGCTACTAGGTATTATTGGAACCTATGTGGATAGTAGGTCTTAGGTCTCACCCTCAAAAACCTTTTATTTACTTATTTCTTGGTGAGGTGCCTCATTCTTGTCCTATACCATACCTGACTCTGTTAAGTTGGAGCTTGCTCCTTTCAGTTTCTTCAGAGACCAAAGTCTGATGTCTCAAGAGGGAGAATTCATAGTCCTTTAATGGCAAGGAGTAGAGAGGTAGGTTCCTTGGACATCAGACTACTTTACGTACTTTCATATAAAATTTTAAGTCTTGTAAATACACGATTCATCTATGAATTTTATATTTCTGACTTCTAAGATTTTAAAGCACTTTGGAGAAAATATACTAGCTTCTTTTAGGAACTCCCTTGGATTTCTGAGCTTCTGAGTTAGTGACCTTTTTCAAAATTTTCCTGGGGCTGGGGATGTGGCTCAATTGGTAGCGCACTCGCCTAGAGTGTGTGAGGCACTGGGTTTGGTTCTCAGCACCACATAAATGTGAAATGAAGATACTGTGTCCACCCAAAAACTAAAGAAACAAATATTTAATTTTTTAAAATTTTTTATTTCTGGGAATTGAAACCCAGGGGAGTCTCCCATTGAGCTACATGCCCAACCTTTTTTACATTTTATTTTGAGATGTGTCTCACAATGCTTGAAATTGCAATTCTATTTTAGCCTTTCTGGTAAACTGAGCCTCCAAGCCCAGTTTAATGATTTTTTCTGAATCTGTTTTCTACCTTCCAAAAATAGGTATTTATCACTTGATATTTGTCTTTTTTAATATTCTCTCTTGATGTTGTAGGTTGTTTTTTTTTTTTAAATAATGTTTGTTTTTGGTAAGTTTTTGGGAAGGGGCTGTTCTAGCATGTTTTAAAATCTAGTATGTATTTGCTTTCATCACAGTTAATTTTTCTTTTATTTTTTACTTCCTAGGATTCTTTGGATTTCCTATTTTTGTAACAGTTTTGTCATAAATCTATCAAGTTCTGTGAGTTATCCCAAAGGACTTTTAAAAAATACATAAAAATAAATAAATAAAGATATTGTGTCTATCTACAACTAAAAAAAAAAAAAAGATTCCATCTTACCCCAGTCAGAATGGCTAGTATCGAGAATATAAAAAATAGCTGGACACTGTAGTATATGCCTGTAATCTCAGTGACTTGAGAGGCTGTGGCAGAATCTATACATTCACTTCAATGGTGCTATCTTTGCTAAATTTTACCAATCAAAAGCATTAGTGATCCCTTCCTTTATTTCTCTGAAGCTATTTAAGTTTAAATTAAGCAAAAGTATATAAAATAAGAATTTTAGTTCGTAGGCTGGAGATGGAGCTCAATGGTAGAGCACTTACGTGCCTAGCATGTGTGAGTCCTTGGGTTGAGTCCTGATACCATCAAAAGTAATAATAATAAAAATAATACTTAAGTTTTGGAGTCTCACTAGTCACAATTGAAATACTCAGTAGCCGTCTGTGTCTAGTGGCTGTCATATTGTACCGCATAAATAGAGCACATTCCCATTAATATAGAAAGTTGAATCAGCAGTCTATTCAAGAATTTTAATATTTTCTTTAAATATATCTTTTGTCCTTGATGAAATTAATATCAGTGTATTCATTTGTCATCCATCACTACTATAAAATATCTTAAGTATCTAATGATAACAAATGGCATTATATGAAAAGGATATTGTAGAGAAATGTGAACAGGCCACATGTGTGATGAAGAGTTGTTGTTGCCTCCAGTTTGGTCTTTTGCTTTGTGAGGTTGAAGGTTTTATTTTATTATTTTGTCTTAAGCATTTCAGATTCTGAGGGAATGGAGTCTTATTAACTAAGCTTATAAGAGATTAAATGCTAGTTTTAATATTTATGGGGTTCTTGCCCTTTAAGTGACTAGAATATTTATAACCTATATCCAAATACTACTGTAGAGAACCTGGGAAGTCAAATTATTCAAAAAAATTTATATTAGAGTGAAGAGAGAGCCTATAAAATGGAAGAAAATCTTTGCCAGCTCCTTCAACAGAGGATTAATATCCATATAAAAAAAACTCAAAATATATAAAGAACTCAAAATACTTAGCATCTTAAAAACAAAGAGCCCAATCATTGGATGGGCAAATGAACAGACACTTCTCAAAGAGGTACAAATGTCCAATAATTACATGGAAAAACGTGCATCTATATCTGTCAGGAAGATGCAAATCAAAACTACATTAAGGTTTCATCTTGTGGGAGCTGGGGTTGTGGCTCAGTGGTACAGTGCTCACCTAGCATGCATTAGGCATTGGGTTCAATTCTCAGCACCACATAAGAATAAAATGAAAGTATTGTGTTCACCTACAACTAAAAAAATATATATTTAAACAACAACAAGAAGAAGATTCTTTCTCCAGACTGGAGTTGTGGTCCAGTGGTAGAACACTTGCCTAGCATATATGAGGCACTTCAAAGTTCAGCACCACATAAAAATAAATAAATAAAGATATTGTGTCTATCTACAACTAAAAAAAAAGATTCCATCTTACCCCAGTCAGAATGGCTAGCATCAAGAATATAAAAAATAGCTGGACACTGTAGCATATGCCTGTAATCTCAGTGACTTGAGAGGCTAAGGCAGAAAGATCACAAATTTGAGGCCAGCCTCAGCAACTTACTGAGTCCTTGAATCAAAATAAATAAAAAGGATAGAGAATGTAGCTCAATGATAAAGTGCCCCTGTGTTCAATCCCCAGTACAAACACAAAAACAAACAAAAAATAAATGCTGATATGGACCTGTTAGAAGTCAGGAACCCTTATACACTGTTGATGGGAGTGTAAACTAGTACAGCCACTGTGGTAATTAGTGGGGAGTTTCCTCAAAACCTAAAAATAGAAATATCATATGATCTAACTGTACTACTCCTGGGTATATACCTGAAGGATACCTGCATAACTATGTTTGTTGCAGCACATATCACATTAACTGTTATGTGCTATCAGCCTAGGTGCCTGTTAATGGATGAATGAATAAAGAAAATGGAGACTATATACACAATGGAGTATTATTCAACTATTGAGAAAAATGAAATCGTGATCTGTAGGCAAATGGATAGAACTGGAGAAAATCATGGTATAAGGAATGCTGTGCCCCTCCCCTGACTCAGGCAATGGCAAGGCCCTACTGAGGTGGATGGCGCAAGGCATCCATCCTCTGGAGGAGCGCACTATGTTTCTGGGAATGGGCTGATTTGTTTTTGTATTCCTTTAATAAGTATAGTTGCAATTTCTCATATGACCATTAAGTATAAAGGGAAAAAAACATGACTTTCCCAATTAATGCAACAACTTCTAAAGCATAGATCTGTTTGCTCTAAATGCAATGATTCAGCTGTGGAGTGTAAATTGTTAATGTCTAATGAAAAACTCCCCATATTTCTGTCAGGGAAGTTTTTGAGAAATTAAATTAAAATCTAGAGAAGAAAAATTAATGTTAAGAAGACAGATTAGTGCTTAGTACTGGGCAACTTATTCTTGTTCCTGTGCACAATGGTTTGTGCTCTTACTTTTGTTTGATTAAAAGTAATAACAAGTCAACCACTTGCCGTAACCATGGCACTGGTTCCAGTCAATAAGTCAAGAAAGTATAGTCAAGGTATAGGCCAATAGTTTGGGACATTTGTAACTATTATTAAAAGTCAACTAAGCAGAAACAGCTCAACGCAAAACTCAAACTGAAAGTACAAATGCTTCCTTATGCATAAGCCAAGGTACATTCTTCTATTCTAATTGTAACTACGTAATATTTTGTTTGTTTGAATGATTCCTGTTTTGTAACCACAAAGTACTGTAAGCCTGCCAAAATGAAAAGTATATATGACCAACTTCACAAGTGAAAATTGGGATCAACACCTTCACTTTGGTGTCTGTGTTGTTTCTCCACCCCCTCTTTTGCCGACTCCTCACCATCCCTTCGTCTTCTGAGACCCCCTGTTGGAGCTGGTCTCTGACAAAGGAATAAGCTAGACTCAATAAAAATATTACATGTATTGCCATGTATGATCTACAGTAAAAAAAGATAAAGTAGAAGGGAGACTATTAATAAAAAGGGCATCATGGGGGGAGGATTGAAGGGAGAGTGGGTGAGAAGGGCAATTATGAATATACAAGTGTGAATATACCACAATGAAACTCGTTGTTCTGTATAATTAATATGAACTGATAAAAATTTGGTTTTGGATTGTGCCAAAGGAATATGGAAAATCCTGATGAACTATTCTTGTGATAATATATACCTTTGCAGTGACCCAAGACCTCATGTCTTCCAGTTTAATTGTATCTCCTTTGCTTGAATTGTATTAAATATATATGGAAAATTCTTGTAATTTGTGTCCATCTTTATATTCTCCATGCAGACTCCCACCCTTGTATTCTACATCACTGCTTTGAAAAATAGGTTGTTATACAATTTAGGCTTCAAAATACGTGGCTATCATACCTGAACTTGAGTTTTCCAAGGTTCTGTTAGTGAGGTACTTAACAGACTGCATTTAGCATAGAGAACTATAATAACTATTGAGCTACCTTATGTTGCTTTCATTGTTAATCTTGGAAGGTTACCATCTAAACTGTAGAAAAGAGGAACAATGCTGGTTTTATGAACTGGTTTTATGTCCTGCTATTTTGCTAAATTATTGTATTTAAATTTTTCTAATTTCCTGAGTATTCTAAGTATACATTCTATTTCTAAAAATTAATGCATTCCCCTTTTGTTAAATTAATATTTTCCTATTCAATAGTTCAAACATACTGTTGTATAAGCATTTTTATTAGTACGTTAATGGAGTTTGGTTTATTTTTAAGTCTCCTCCCTTAAGTCAAGTGATACCAGTTCTGAACATCTAAAGTCCCCCAAATGGCAATCCCCAAAAGTTAAGTTTCTGAATTTTGAAATACTGAAAGTTGAAATTCCCAAAACCACAGTTCCCATTGTGGATACACGGGGGTAGGGGGGTATTTACATGAGAAGAGTAGAAATTTGACGCTAGGCAGAAAAGGGATTGGTGCTTTAACAGTTGTATATGAGATAGCTGCATAATGATATATGGAATGAATATTGGAAACCCAGTAAAACATTATTTTGGGTGTGTCTGTGAGGGTATTTTCAATGGAGATTAGTGAGAGATTCTTGAGTGGACTAGAATCAGAAGATCCAGAAGCATAGCACACTGGATTGGACAATTTAATATGGACTTCCTTTCATGTATAAATGAATTGTAGAAGAATTTTTTTAAACTGAGCAGTACTAGGTAGAAAATGAGCCTCAATAGATTTTTTGAGGAACACCATGTGCCCTAAAAGAAAAAAGAAGCTATTTATTATGATGTAAGACTTCAAAATATAACTAAAGATTGTCAGGTCTTATAGCCTCCTCTTGCAGTTGACAATTCTCTATTCTTGTGATATGTTTTTTCATATATCAAATTTTCTTTTTAGTTTTTTTAAAAAATTAATGCATTTTTACATAATTTGCTATGGTGAGTATTTCATCTAGTATCATTTTTGTTTGTATGGACTCACTAGACCTGAATATTGTGAAAATGCCTATCAACAAATATATTATTATTATTTTCTCCACTATATTGTTTCTTAATTAACTCAAAAAATGACAAGATCATGAAATATTTACCTTGCTTTCTCCCAGCGTGCTCCAGTGCTTTGTCCTTCGAACACCCTAGGGTGGCTGTGTGGATGCCACAGTTATAATCAGCCTCTCAGCAATCCACCTGAGATCTGTTCCCAGGAAAATAACTGAAAATGTTGTGCTACCTGGGAATAAATCTATCTGCTAGTGTTGTATTCATTCATAATCATTGGGACATACCAGTTAAGTTATTGAAAAATGTACTAGTGGATTTAAATTTTTTTAAAAATTTAAATTTCTTTTTGAGTTGTACAAAAAGTTAATAGAGTTAATTTTATTTAAATTTAGAAGCTATTTCAGAGGAATTCTCATCTGCTGCTTATGAGGTTTCTGTGTTATTTAGGAACAAAATGAGTTCTCTCTGAATTTGGCTTAAAATGGAAATGACAGCATCTAACTAGACTTCAGGGCTTTGGGGTGGGTAGTGGGACACAGAACAAAACATAAGCACATTTAAGGCACACAGAATATTCCCGGCTCTCAAAAGTTCACATAATATAAGTACTTGGGGGAGAGATTCTTTGCGGGGTGTCTAGAGAAATGCGAGGTGAGCACGTTCAGACGCCTGCAGCAGGGACGTTTTCTAAATGGTCGGTCTGCATGACGATTTTCCTTCCTGCTGTTTTTCTTTTTCTTTTTTGGTTTCTTGTCATCTGCTTTCTGCCATCTGATGGCAGCCACACAGTGTTCTGAAGGTCACTTTAGAAATAGTCATTCTGGGAGGCCGAGAGGACTGTGCTTTCCGAAGTCCCTTGCAAGGGACACTGTGGATGCTTTTGTCACAGCAGGGTGGGTTTCACTCTGGAGTCAGCCACAGTAGGCTCTGCCCCAGCCAGCTCAGCCTGGCAGGAAGCCATTGGACGAGGGTGAAGCTGTGCTGTGTCGCTGTCCTCAGCACCTTCTTTCCAAGGGACAGACCCCCTCTATCCTGGAATCCACATGTCTCTATGATCTTCCCAATCTTTGAATGATTTGATTGTTAAGATGACTTCCTTTTGCCAAAAATTGAGGTGAGATGCTCTGATATGATTGGAGGCTGCCTCTTGTCCCCAGGAAATGCTCTCGGGAGTGGTGGTCATCTCTAGTAAGGATTTATTTTATAACAGTAGTCATTCACCATGTAAAAAAGTGGTTTCTGATTATTTCTGGCTTTAAAAATATTAATGTGACATCATTGTATAAACTTAATGGATAGCTTAATTTCCTTTGAAAATATGGACCTCAGTAACAGATCTAATTGACAAACAATTCATGTTTCAAATATAAATTTATTTTTATGGCCCACTTAGTTCTATAACAGGGTCTTAGGAACATTTTTATTTAAACTAAGATTACTAACAAGTAAACTTAGTTCAGGATTTTTTAACATTAATAGAGAATATGAATGGCCTTAGGATGTGTATTTCATATTTATTCCATTGTGTAAATTACCATCAAATATCCCAATAATCAAAGTTCTGTTGGCATGGAAACTGGTATAAATATACTGGTTAAATGTACTAGCTCTTCATCAGTTTTTCCTACACACAATAAAAATTCTTCAGCATTTGCTTTGTTCAGAATCTTTCTAGTTTATGGGAGTATGCTGTTTAAAAGGCAAGTTGATCCACATGTGAAATATTAGCCAAACAGATTTTAATAATAAATATTTGAACTTCAAATTCGGTATGCCTATTTTATAAAAACAGAGTTATATTGATGTTGTAGTAGTGGAATAATGTTGGAGAACCTGATTCTACACCAGCACTGTCTAATATGGTAGACACTGGACACATGTGAATACATGTATGCAAGACCAAATTAATTAAAATTAAATAAAATTCAAAATGTAGTTCTCCGTGGTACTAGCTACATTTCTAATGCTCAATATCCTTATATTGTTTCTGGGTATGATGTTAGAAAATGTAGATTTTATTCACTATGGAAACTTCCACTGGACAGTTCAAGTCTAGACTTCTGACATGTGGCATGCTTCTTTCTCTTTTCAAATGTTAAAGATAAATTTGATCTGATCTATCTTAAACAGTATGAGATTGGACTAATAAGAATGCAAACTACAGATTCTTACTGTATTGAGCAGGAAATTACTATATGAATTATACATTTATCTCTACTAAGTACACAAAAATTATGTACTTATTCCTAGATTAAAATGTATAGAATAAAATTCATTCATAAGATTTCTTAAAATTTTGTTTCAATTGTGAATTATAGCCAATTTAAAATTAATTAAAATTAATAAATATTCAATAAAAGAGACACTCAAAGTAAATACATTTTAGATTAATTCAGAATTCACTTATTACTAATGCCCCCCTCCCAAAAAATAGGATATGGATAATTTATCTCATGACATCTTTTTTTTGCATACTGCAATTTTTTTTCTAATTTCCTTAAATATATGAATAATTCCCATTACCGTACAATAGTTGATTATCCTTACTTAACTAATGACTACACAAACCACCACCAAAGATCTAACTGCAAGAATAAAAGTCAAAATCAGCTGTTGTTCCAGGTATTTTTTAACCTATTCATTTCTAATCATAGTCAGGTGAATTAAACTGAAAATAATTGCCATAAAGTAATTTAATTTAAAACATTTCAATATTTAAAAAAGAAAAATAAATTATCTATTATTTCCCATCTAGGCATTTCACATGACATCACTCCTGAAGCTTAATCATGTTTTAATCCTTTTGTAAATCAAGTTATGTTTCATTTATTTTAAAGGAACGAATGTAGAAACCCCATAGAATGCATGAACAAATCATCTTTTGTATAAATTTTTGGACTTATTGTTTGATATTTAATAACAGGGATTTGCACTAAAACTAATACAACTTTCTGAAAAATTGTTTTTAAGCAAATTTAACCAGTCCACACAAAGTTCTGTGCCACTTGATTGAAAAACCATGGGAAGACAGAAAAGTTAGTGATATGCTTTCATAAAAGAGATAAGCCCACATTACATGTGAAGGCAAAATTAACTTGAGTACTGAGCTTGAGATTCTGATTATACAAATGCTGTTTTAGGAGACAAGATACATGATGAAATGACAATAAATTTTATTTAAATCTCATATGTATCTCAGATACACATGATCTCTCATATTAAGAGAGCTTAACCAAATAGTATTAAAGCCAATTATTTTAAAAAGGGGAAAATATAAACCAAAATTTATATATATATATATATATATATATATATATATATATATATATATATATATATATATATATATCATTAAATTATACCAACTTAAAAACTGCTTCACATTTCAAATCATAGATGAAATAGGGAAAGTTCATAATATTGTTTAATTACAGTAATCAAATAATTAAGTTCTAGGTCTGAGAAAATGATTTTATTTCTTGTAAAACACATCAATTCTCATCATCTTGCATTAAATGCACTGTGATTTTTAACTTATATGTTTTAAACAAAACAAAAATATATTACCTAGAAAGACCTAGTGCTGGTATAAAAGACTGGTTAACTATCAGAAGATTTGTCAATATAATTAACTACATTACATGGCTGAGGGAAAAAGAAAAACGTGTTATCATTTCAGAAGATATTTAGAAAAAGCTTATGATATAATAGACACTAAATTTGATTTAAAAAATAAAATTTTGGTAAACAAGAAATAGAAGGTTATCATTCTAACCTTACGAAATATATTTAGAAAAAAAATACAGTAAATATCACATGAATGGTGACATTTTAGATGTAGTACTATCAAAGCAAGAGCAAGATAATTGTGCCTGTTAGTTTGAGTCCTGTTCAAAATTGTACTGGAAATCCTTGCAATAACACAAGATAAGGAAGAAGGACACAAGAAAAAGAACAAAAAAGCCAAAAATATTTGGTTTTCTATAAGAACAAGAAAGGAGAGCAAATTTCTAGGACAAAAGATGAATACACAAAAATTAATAGCTTCCCAGTACAGAGTGGAAGCTAATTAGAAAAAAATTATTGTAACAACAGGAAACAAAAAGAAATTAATAAGCAGGACTTTTGTTGTGAGGGTTACAAACATTGTTGAAGGACATAAAAGAAAACCTAATGTCAACATGCACTAAGTTCACCTTTTGGGGGACTCAATATTAGAATTAATTATCTACTAACTGTTCTGGAAATTTAATGCAATTTAAATGAAAATCTTACAGTATTTTATATGCAACCAGACAGCGTATATTATTTAATGGTTGAAAGATAGACAAAGAATCTAAAGAGAAAAAATATAAAGTTCATAAAAACCCACAAAAACTAAAATCCTGTCACCTGACCAAATTAATAACTGTCAGATGGAAGAAAAAAAATGTAACCACCTGCTTCATAACAAAATTAAATTTTCAATGCTAAAAGAATCTAAAATGTAAAAACTCTTAGATGATCTCATGAAAATGATAAAAAAAACCTTAAGCCTCACAGATCATAATCATAACAGAAATATTAATACATATCTTCACCTATACTTCTCAATAACTTTTGCAGACAACATTTAAAATTACAGAATCAGTTTGAAAAGTCAAAAAATATATTGATGCTGAGTAGTATCTATATTCAGAAGTTTTCTATTCATCGAGAATTATTTTAATAGGATATTCAAGCAGAATCTTTTATTAGTATCTGTATTTTCTACACAGATCCTGGCATGAGAAGCTTAATACATGTCTCCTGAATGAACATTGGAATGCTTAAATAACTATCAATTATCATTTATCAAAACTGCAGATGTAAAAGAAACAGGGGTAAAGCTGAAACAACATTGCCCTTATGATATACCCTGGAAATTGCTTTTATGAATAAACTACAGATAACAACTTGTTTACTTGTCATTTGTCTTTTTCTCTTAAAATTGAAAGTCAGAATGTGAAAATGCAGTCCTTTCTTGGCAATATAATGTAACTGGCTTCCTAATTAATCACTTCAGAAGCTGAGGAAGCTTTCAGTAAATTCATCTTCTTTATGATTTTTTGTCAGTATGTATTGACCTTTTAACATTTAAAACACTTACTATAATTTCTGTGTCAGTAACAGTGCATAATATGTCACCATTCTTAGTAGAATTAATATTCCCTTCCATCTCCTTTTCATTAAGTTTACTGACTAGATGTGAAGAGCATTGTTCCTCAACGTTGTAAGGAGGTGACACCTCTCTGCAACCCCAGGCCACAATTATATCAGACTACACTTAAAGGAATGATTATCTGAGTAATTCCATGAACCAAAACAACAACAACAAAAAATCTTTTTAAAAGAAAATTGTCTTTCAATTCATATGATTAAAAACAACATACAGGACAGTGGTTCTCAATGAAGGAGGGAGGAGTGAAAGATATTTGCTTACCTCCACACATATGTGTTCAGCTATGTCTAGAGGCATTTTTCACTATAGCAATTGGGGAGGGCACACAATTACTTTCATTTCTTGGGATGCTTCTAAACATAACTCACAGGACAGTTCTGTACATCAAAGTTGTACAGAAAGAAAAAAAGGTCAACACTGCTAAAGTTGAGATACCATGATGTAGAGAAACTGAGTGCCTCATGAAATATTTCTAAATAAATTTTATATTTTAAATAATTCCCTGGCCCTCTCTTCTTGATTCCATGTAGTGATGTTATCAATACAAAAACATAGTATGATTATTAATTACCACTGACTCTTCCATGGCTATGAAATAGAGTTCCTGTGGCATCCTCACATCCATCACTTAAAGATCAAATGTTTACAGCAGATAAGCAGATATTGGCTTTTAAGTTTATAAGACTATTATATAGACAAGATTTGATTTTATATAAGTTCATGTAAAAACAATGATTTATTAATTCTGCTTAAAACAGTTGTTATTTGGATCAATATGAAGTTTAGAATGTAGTGAATCCTGTCTCAATACTCCCATTTCATCAACACTACAAAGTTATTCTGGAGAAAGATTATATTCATCAATTTTCTTTCTAAAAATAAAGTATATTTTTCTTCCTACAATATTAAATCTGCATATCTCTGCCAAGACACTTCTATCCACTGTACAAATGCTATTTTCAAAACAATGTGACCACCCCCAGAACACAAAAGTAATCTTTCACAAAATTGGGGATGCATCAGTCAACTGTGCTTGCTCACAGAAAACAATTGCTTTTTTGAACAGCCATTAGGTTACAGATAGAGACATCTCTGTATCATTTTGCTGAAACAATTGTAAACATTGTCAAATTGGACATACATAGACTATGTCATTTCTTTGCATTTTTGTTTTAAGACAAATGAGAAAAACATTTTAAGCATGTTGCATGTTCACGAAATGAGGCCAACATTGTAATTGTGCCTCAGAATTTCCATGTTTTAACAAGTACTCTAAGAGAAATGTATGTAAATGATATGAGCACATAATTCACAAACATGAAATATTAATGATTAACAAAAATGGTTAAACTTCATCAGTAATCCAGAATATGCAAATTAAAACAAAGACTCTATACCTATAAAATGACCAGAGCAGAGTAGAAGACATCCTTTCAAGTTTCTAGTACAGAAATATATTAAGTCCCTACTGTCTACATGGAATGTTCATACAAATGAATATTTGAAAAGAAAAATTTAAAGCCACCTAATGGACAAATCTTTTATTTTTATTTTAATAGAAAATATCATGACATTGAAGGATTTTATACAACATTCATACGTGCTAGATGGGCTACAGCAAGAGTTCTCTGTCAATCTGGTTCAAATATATTTTCTACAAAGAATTTATTAGAGATTCTATAAAGAATGTTGCATTATTATAATTTACTATAGCAAATTGACTTGTCATATAGGAAAGAGAAGATCTCCTCTTAATTGCATTTGAGTTCAAAGCCCAAATAATATACCAATGCCCAAAACAAACTTTTCCTGTTTGGGGCATTGGGAGATTATTGGGAAGTATTTGTTTTGAGCATTGGGAGATTATTGGGAAGAATTTGTTTTGGACACTGGGAGATTATTTGGGATTTGAACTCAAATGCAATTAAGTACTTTACTACTTAAAAAATAAGGAGTTGTTCCAGTAAAATATAAAATGTACATTTCATTTTCTTTGTTTCTATCACTGCAAACCCCAATTCATGTTATACACAAAGGTAGGTAAGGTCAAATTTTATTAGGAAGGAATAGGAAACTAAATTTTAGTGCTTTTTGAAATTATTAGTTTCAAAAATACAGGGAAATATAACTTTTCTTAGTAGAGGCTGTGTATACCAACTCATGCATTGGCACATTAGCTTCTAGCTCACACCAAACAAATGAATCGGAGAATAGTAAAAATGCAAAAGTATATGAACAATATCTTGACCTTTTTTTGTATTTGGTTACCAATTGGTTTCTCAGTGCAACCTTTTGCTTGCCACCATTTCCTTACAGAGGTTAAGTCTAAAAATGTATTCTAATAGCACAATTTCACTAAGAATAGGGTCTCTTTAGCTAGTGTCTAAAGTATTATACAAATGTTTTAAGCTCCCAGGTTAATATAATTATCACACCGGAAAGTTACTACCAGTACTTTGGTATAAAAAAAAGAGCAACAAGACAAAACAAAACTAAAGCCAGGAATGGTTAACAATACTGCAAAATAGGTGGGTTAATCAGTGCACTCACTCTTGCTTTCCACCACCCATCCCCCAAGAAAATAAAATACATATTTCTCACATTCACAATTTAAAAAGAAAATCAAGAAAAAGATTTTCTTTAAAGAATTTCTCCCCCTCCATTTGTTTTTCCTGTTCTGAAAGAGAATTATCTGCTAGCAGCAGCATTTGCTAAATGATGCATTTCTTGAGATAAAGTTGCATGGTAGGTGGAGGAAAAAATTTGCCACCTGTTCGATAGTCATTTGAATTTGAGTGCTAAATTTTTCACTGTATTTATTTCCACCCTTGATAAATTAATTAAAAATTTGAGATGGTAAAAATCATTTCCATTGTTTTCCAGATAGATTCAAATTATGCATACAACATTGAATTCTAAAGATGTTAATAACTTTTCTACTGTCCTTCATCACCCCACCCAAACAAATCTTGAATGTTAGACCACAAGAATTTGTGCAAACACACATACACACATGCTCAACTTCTATTATGAATAACTAGGAAAATATTTTAAATAAAATCAGACATAGAATTTCCAACTCCTGAAATGAATTAACATCTATAAAATAAGCTTGTCAAGTTCATTGGAAAAAAATCTTAGATTAAATAATTCTGTATAAACACATTCTGTATAAACACACCTCCTAGGTAACTGTGGTTGACAAGATTTGGTTATGATTACAAATTTCATAAAAATTATGGCATAGCTTTACATATTATGATTGTATTTATAGCTTTGACTATAAAATGATTGATTGTAGATCATTCCCTTGCTCAAAACTATGCAATGACTCACTAATCTCTAAACAACAATCAAATCCTACACTCTTAGATTCAAAGTTTCTTTGCCAAGCTCTCTTTAATTGATTCCAGATTTCAACAAAGGATTCAAAAAATATATATATTTAGTAATAAGAGAATAAGCAAAAATACAAATTAATATTTCAATGTAATAATTTTTCCTTTAAAGTACATTGCTTATACATATTCACAGCTATAACCTTTTGTCTATTGCTAACCAAATTATGTGGAAAAGCCATTTTATTTAAATATTTTAATAGAAAGGAAATTCATTTCATTTAAATCTAATATCTGCTAATCTTATAATTTAACTGCATTGAAGCACTTTAAGTATAAAAACTTCAAACAAAAGTAAATGTGGATTATTTTTTGAGTACTAATTTTAAATACATTTCTCCTAAACCCTATTCAGGTTTTTTTTTCTTTTAGTCAGCCATTCTTTTTATTAAATTCCTCACACCAAACACAGTATCCTTTCAGTGCAAGCATACTAGCTCCAAGATATAAATTTGTCTCAAATAGTTTTCTCTGTTATGATAAAAGATGTGAAAATAACTCAAATAACTCATAAATTTAAGAGTAGTTGCAATCTTCCAGCAGATTATACTATTATTTTCTTTATCGAATTACCATTGGTGCACCATAACTAAGTATTTTTATGACTGGAAAACTACTTCCAATGAAACTATTTCCAGTTTGTGCTTGCATCTGAGTATTTATCAGCAACAATGAATATAATCTAAATTTTGTATCCATTCTTTAATAGGAGAGATACCCTAAATTACTCTTTAGTAAGATTGTGATATATTACTCTCTCTCTCTCTCTCTCTCTCTCTCTCTCTCTATATATATATATATATATATATATATATATATATATATAAAATGAAGAAATCCAACACTATTAAGTGAATAGATATAAACAGTGCTACCGACTTAAAAACTAGCCTCTTTAAATTCACTCATACATTCAACATTCATTCAGTACCTGCTACATGCCAGGAATTGCATTAAGAAACAAGAAAAAAAACAGCAGTCAGGATACTTTCTTCTAAGATATCATCATCAAATAAATAATTACTTTCCAAAGGATTAACTGATATATTAAGATAACATTATCTACCAACAAATATCATGTTGTATAATTCATATAAACAATAATAACAGTTAATTACAAACTTTGTTGGGAGTCCATAAGGTTATAAGTTCATATTTAGCATATAAACACCATGGTTTTTAAAAAGTCACATATTTTTCTTACTATAATATTAAAGGATTATTTTCTTCTGGATCACGTATCTGTAAGTCTGCATCAGCAATCAAATAATATCCACTATTCAAAAAATAAACTGCAGATCTGGCCGGCGGCCCGGTCTGGCAGGCAGATGGGTGGGGCAGCAGCCGCGGGCACAGGTGGCCCCACTGGCATAACAAATACTCGTGGCCTGGTGCCCCTGGCCCCTCCGCCGCCTGGCCCCGCAACACCCGCGAACCCATGCATTGCCCAGAGGACCCGCAGCCCTTTAGAATTACTGAGGAGGCATGGCGAACACTAAATCAGAAATGAGCCTTGAACCAGACCCTATAGAGGATGATGTGGAGAGCAAGAAAATGAAAATGGAGAGAAGATCGTCAGCTTCAGACTTAAACTCTGATGGAGATACAAGAATGACACCTGAGCCAGGAGCAGGTCCAGCCCAAGGATTGCTGAGGGCAACAGAGGCCACCATAATGTGAAGAGGTGAGGGACTGGTGAGTGACGGGCCAGTGGATATGTGAACCTCACACAGTGACATGAAGTCTGAAAAGAGACCGCCCTCTCCCCATGCGATTGTGCTCTCTGACAATGAGCAACCTTCAAACCCAAGGGTGAATGTACTGACCAAGACAGCCTTGAAGGAGACCAGCAGTTAGGCTCTCCTGAAAAGTAGTCCTGACAAACAAGAAAGAATGATCAAGCAGCTAAAAGGAGAGCTAAGATTAGAAGAAGCAAAGCTTGTATTGTTGAAAAAGTTGCGGCAGAGTCAAATACCAAAAGAAGCCACCTCCCGGAAGCCCACGGGCTCCAATGGGAGCACTGTGACTACCCCTCCCCCATTCGTGTGAGACACTCAGAACCTTCCCGTTGGCAAGACATCAATTCAGACCTCTTCAACTCGAGTGTCATCCCGCCACCCCCGGTCCGTGGCGGGCAACAGGTGTTTTCTAAGCTGGGACTTTAGGGGACATAACAGATCATCATGCCCCCACTTGTCAGGGGGTCCCAGCAAATCCATAACATCCGGCAACATTCCACCACAGGGCCACCGCCTCTTCTTCTACCCCCCCACACCCCCGCTTCTGTGCCCAGTGTGCAAATTCAAATTCAGGGACAGAAAATCATCCAGCAGGGACTCATCCATGTCACCAATGTCTCCAACACCAATCTGCTGTCAACCTCCCACAGCCCACCCCAGCATCACTGAAGGGGACAACAGCTGCCTCCGCTCAGGCCAACTCCATCCCTACCAGTGTTGCTTCTGTGGTTACTTCTGGTGAGTTTCCAGCCAGCCGATAGGTGGTCACCAAGCTTGCACTAGGCAAACAACTAGAGAAGACACTGCTGGGGATCCCCCCACCCGATTCCCCAGCCACAGAGATGAATTTTCTGCCAAGTGCTGCCAACAATGAGTTCATATACCTTGTTGGCCTGGAGGAGGTAGTGCAGAACCTACTGGAGACACAAGCAGGCAGGATGTTGGCTGCTGCAGCTGCTGCTGTGCTATCCCGGGAGTCCTACATGTGTGCACAGCACAATACAGACTTCACATGCCATTGGCAGGAGGAGAAGGGTGGGGCCATCATGTGAGAGAATTGTATGACATCCAACCAGAAGAAGGCACTCAAGGTGGAGCATACTAGAGCCTGAAGGCTGCCTTTGTGAAGGCGCTGCAACAGGAGCAAGAGATTAAACAGCACCTTGTGCAGCAGGGCATGGCCACCACAACCACCACCAAGGCTGATCCCACTGCTGCTCCCCACTTAGCCCTGAAGCAGGTTCATAAAAGGCCCAAGACTGGAGTAACAGGGCTGTACAGGCCTCTAGCCAGCTGTCCTGAAGCTCAGCCACAACACCCCACGGTGTACTGCACACATTCGGCCAGTCACCCAAACTGCAGAACACAGCCTCGGCCACAACCCTGGTCAGCAGGACTGGCAGACATTCCTAGAGAGCTGCAGGTACGGCCAAGAGCAGTGTCACCTCCAACTGGAAGAAAACGCTCCTGAGCACAGGGGGGACCCTGACATTTGTCAGTCCAAACTTGGCAGTTCATTAGATGTCCTCTGCTGTGGATCTCCAGCGAAAATACCTCTTCTGCATGATTCCACCATGCTCCATACCCCAGTCGGCCAGGTGGAAATAGTGTGAGCCAGGCCCAGTGGAGGACAGGCTCCTCCTCCCTCCCAACTGGCCCTTGTTCTAAAAGGATACACCACACTGCCCTCTGAGAGCGAGTGATGGCCACTCTGCTACTGAAGCAAGATATTAATCCTTGGTTGCAGAGCCTCATCACAGCTGGAAAAAGGGGTGCTGCTTCATGGTGGGCAGGGATCAGAACTGAGGGACCTTTCTGTGGGCTTCCTTCCTTACTTTCTTTGCCTTTAGTTTGCCCAACACAGCAGAAAAGTGGACCTCAGGGGCTGGCTGTTCTTGTGGCCTTCTCTCTCCACTCCAGGTAGGCACACACTACCTGTTCATCTTGGACACTGTGACACACTCAGGTGAGGCTGGCACCCAGGGCTTCTAAAGCCAAGCAAGGCATTTCATTTTCTTTTTTGCTTTTCCCCATCTTAGTCTCCCAGTCTTCGACCACCTCCCCCATGGCAACCTATAGGTTAAAGTTTTGTTTTGTTTTGTTTTTCCTAATAATCTCATGATGATGGAGTTTAATGTAAACCATGCAGGTCCAGGGGTCCCTGTCATGCACACAGACCCACCAGGCCTGTGTGCATGACAGGTGATTACCTGGAAGGTGATTCACTAATGGTGCTTCAGCCCCCCAGCAGAGATGACTGGCCCAACCCAGATGACTAATGGACACAGGGACAGCCAACATGGCTCTTGCTTCAGCTGAAAGCCTCCATTGCTGCTCGTTTGAGACCCCCAGACTTCCCACATGTAGCAGAAGAACACACTGCAGCCAGACCCAGCCAGGGACCCAGGGATTCCTGAAGTGGTGTGCTGCCCTAAAATCAGGGAGGAGAGAATCAACTGGCAGCCACACCCAGGAGCCTGAGCAGGAAGTTAGGGGGGAGGGCTGCTGTGGGGTTTCTGTTGTTATTGTTTTTGTGGTTATTTTATTAATTTTTTTCCTTTTCTTTTCCTATCTTTTTGATGGACACAATCTGAAGCCACCCTGGCATGTGCACCTTTCAGTGAGCTAGCACAGGTGTGTCCAAGCTGGAAGGTGCTGTCCAGGTGTGTGGCAAGCTGCTTTTCCTCAGACTTAAGGATTTCCACTTGGGATTATTTAGAGCCTTACCTTAAAGTTGGGGGTTGCTGTCAAGGTCTGCTTTCAGGCTTCATTTCTCTCACTATTTTACTTTAGAATCTATATAAATGTTTTTTAAAAGAATCAGGTCTGCTTTCAGTTTTATTTTCTTTTTATTTCTGGCCCTTTTTCTTAAAAATTGGTTTTGTGAGGAAAAGTGGAAGCCATTCTGCGTCTACCACATGCTGGGCCACCCCTGTGCCCAAGTGAGGGTATCCCATGTACATGCACATCTGTGTACCTACCTACAAGAAGACTGGGCACCATCATTCCCTAGTTACTCTCCAGCCCATTTTCCTACTGATACATTCAAGGATTTTAGTTTAAAATCCTTATTCTGTAGGATCACCTTCTCCAAACACAACTGCTACAACATTCCAATAAAGGCTCATTTAACCGCCCCCCCCAAAAAAAATGCAACTGTACTTATATGAAAGAAAGACAAAATTTATGATGATTTAAAAAATGGCAGCCTTTAATTGCATCTATTTATAAACTTCAGCAACATATCTATGAAAAATATGTTAATGAGGCAAATCTCTGATCTACTGAAGACCAACAATTTTGGTTCCAGTTCCCCATATTTATGTTTACCTGTGAATCATTCAAAATGATTAGGCACACATCCTCTCTGTAGGAAAAATGATCATAATAAATGAAAAATTGATTCATCCAGTTGATGCTAAGGAATTACCTACTGTATCATCTATTAACAACCTATTCCATCCATAGAATTTTAAAATTTCCATTTTGAATATTTTTATCTTTAGCTAGATACTATTAATTTGGAACATATTTCACCATAGAACATAAGGAAAGTTCTGATGTGATCATATCTATAAAGAGAGACATATTTGAATCTTATAGTAAACTTATCTTTAATATTAACTTATAATACAGTTGATGAAATGATATTTTTTAAAATGAAATATAAACTAAGATTGGGTTGAATCATCAAATAAAAATGTACCTAGGTGGAGGAAAAGTGATTAGGCATTTCAAAGTACATGATACACCCAAAAGAGTGATTTCTAAGGTGCCTTTGAGCTCCTGGATTCAAAGAGCTCTTAACAAGATAATTATGTTCTTTTTAAGATTTCAAGGTCTTATCTCATTGATTAGTGAAACACTATATTTTTGAAACCAGGAAAATGAAAAATTAAAATAGAAAATTATACAAGGAACCTTGAAAATCATGATTAAGAATCATTTAAAATTTTTGAAACACCTGCAGTGAGAGATTTAAATGTGGGAAGGAAGAAGGGAAGGGAGAGACAGAGGGAGATCATAAGCATTAGTTTAGCACACTGTCCACATACCCTAGACTCAGCTTGCCACTTCATCCATATTCTCCTCACATTTGGTTCATAAACTTTTGGTACTCAATAATGCAGTATTTGAACTTTTTGTAATCGTAATCAAGCCCTTGGAACTCCCATGATAAGAAACAGTGTCTAGAGAGGTAGGCAACTCGATCTGAGATAAGAAATTTCCTACATTGAGAGAAATGCCACTTTTCAGGCTAGAGTCACTTCCTGGTGAATCAGGTTTAAAAGCTCAGAAACAGTAACATACTTGCTCATCACTTATTATTTTACAGCTCCTATTTCATTCAACAATAACTGAGTAACAGCCCAAATTTTAATATTCTCCCCATTCATCTGATAAAGACAAAGTGTTGAAAGGCATTATCAATGCCAACCACATAATTGTATGCCACTGTTACCTAGTTCTATAATATTTTTAAGATTATTGAATTTCTTTCATTTTTAAATTAAAATAAATCTATTTTTAAACTGACACATATGGAGATTTTTAAAGTGTTCACAACAATCTGTGCCATTTCCAGAGACATGTGAGGACATTCCAGTTGTAAGCTATTATTTTATAGTGGTCTTTGTTTCTTTAAATTATTTATTGGTGCAATTCATTATGCCACATTCATACTTTCATAATTTGATCAATCTCATTCAGAGTACACCTGATTTACTTGCTCTCCCCACTTCTACCATTATTATTTAAATTAATGCAATATATGTATATATATATATGTGTGTGTGTGTGTGTGTGTGTGTGTGTGTGTGTGTGTGTGTGTGTGTACATGCAGGATTCACTGTGGTACATTTACAAAAATCAAGCATAATTTGTTAGATTTGTTCACTAGTATGTCCCCATATGTTCTCCTTCTCCCTCCCTCTCAAGCAACTTCATCTATTGATTTCCCTTCTATTTTTCTTTTTGAATTTCTTTTTACTTCTCTCTAGCTTCTTCATAAAAGAAAATATTCAACACTTGACTTTCTGAATCTGGCTTATTTTGCTTAGCATGATGTTCTCCAGTTCCATTAATTTGCCAACAAATGCCATGATTTCATTCTACTTTATGGCTGAGTACAATTCTCTTGTTTATATATACCACACATTTTTATCCATTCTTATGTTGATGGGCACCTGTGCTGGTTGCATAACTTGACTATTGTAATGTACATAGAATCATAAATATTCTATATGATTTTGAACTGTTTTAAACAAACTGAAACTGTTTTAAGATAGAAACATATAAACATAGATTCCTTCAATTTTTCTTTTTTCAGTACAGGAGAGTGAACTGAGGGGCACTCTTATCATTGAGCTACTTCCCCATTACCACCATCTATCTTTATTTTGACCCAGGGACTCACTAAGTTGCTGAAGTAGGCCTTAAACTTGTGATCCTCCTGGGACAGCCTCCTAAGTAACTAGGATAAGTGTGTGCCACAACACCCAGCTGAGTCCTTTAATTGTTGAATACAATTAACAATGACTAACTTATATTATGCACTCAGTTTTGTACTTTTGACAGTTCTGATGTCAATGGAGTAATTTTGAATACTTCTATTTTTTACAATCAAATTTTATTAAGAAAAAAATCCCATTATTTTATTAAAAATGTGGCAATACTCCTTATTAACTTAAAAAAGACTTGAATCTATCAAAGTTTTAATGTCTAGCATCTTAGTTTTTACTCATTTCTGCATTTATGTGATTATGCAAAAATTAATATACTTCCTGGGAACAGTGGTGCATGCCTTTATTCCCAGCAGCTCAGGAAGCTGAGGCAAGATGATAATAAATTCAAAGCCAGCCTCAGCCACTTAGCAAGTCCCTAAGCAATTCAGCAAGACACAGTCTCAAAGTAAAAAATAAAAAGGTCTGAGTATGTGGCTTAAGGTTTAAGTGCCCCTGGCTTCAATTACTGATACTCCTCCTGCACCCCCCCAAAAAAAGTAAAAGTGTTGGGGGAGTACCATTAAAATACAAGAGACATCAGTAGAGTAGCAGAAAGGGATTGTACCTATGTGCAAACAGGGAGAAGACTTATTTTATAGAGTTTTGGGATAACATCATGCAAGTTGCTTATCACTTTTACAGCTGTACTCAATAAATTGTATTATATTTAACTAAGCTAAACCAGTACATTTTTACCTTGGGAATAAATATGTCTCATATGAAATTGAGAATATCTGATATACAAGATAAAGTTATAAACTGGTTTTGTTTATATTTCCCTTATTGAAGGATTATTTTTTCACTTCTCAATTCCTGTGGGGGAAAATGCATAAAAATAATAGGTACTTTCATCATAGCAAGTTATTCCAGTAATAAAATTTCAGTGTAAGTGGAAACAAAATCATTTTATTTTAAACTAAGATTTCATCCTGATGAGTAATCTGAGACCAAATTATTGCTTTTTGGAAAGCAATATGTGTACCCTTATACGATATAAAACATCTAAATAATATATTGTTCCCTGTCCAACATGAAGGATGCCATTTTATTCTTCTTGATCAAAAGAATACCATTAGGTTTAAGCATAAACTTTATTTTCCATGCTGCATGATATGCACTTTGAAATCCGGTACCTATCTCCTACTTATTTCTCCTCATTTATTCCAGATATGTTTTGCTTCTGTAATGTTTTCATTGCCCTTGTATCCATCATCAATACTAATATTACAGTAAACAAAAATTTTATTTAACCTATTTGTCTTGGTTCTGAATTTTCACAACTGTAAAATAAACAATTTAATCATTTATGAATAAAGATATTGTGGGAGATGAAGAACAGTCTGTCTGCATGGATACAAATCTATATTTCTAATACTCACAAGAGTTATGCCTGACATATAGTGAGTAACTGCTAAACACTTTAAACTTAATATAAGATGAGTGCAGTGGCATACACTTCTAATCCCTGCAGCTCCAGAGGCTGAGGCAGAAAGATCTTGAGTTTAAGGCAGCCTCAGTAAAAGTGAGACACTAAGTATTTCTGTCTCTAAATAAAAATATAAGATAGGGGTGGGGATGTGGCTCAGTGTTCGAGTGCCCCTGAGTAGTTCATTAACTGGTTGCATTATTTGCATTGTATTATTTCTAAATATTAGTTTTAATGCAAGTTAGGGAGATTATTTTTAATATAAATTAACATTTCTGTTTCAGTGAGTAGAACATTTTCCTGCTATTTTTACCCTACTCTGAAATTACTAGGGACCTCCACATTGAGAGTAAGGGATGGATTCAGAGCTCTGCTGCCTCTCCTGGGGCATTATGAGGAGCCCATTACAGAAGGAGGAGAAGCTCCATCCCCACCATGTTGATAGGTATGCCCTAGATCTGGCTACTGTTAGACCAAAAACCATCTACTTAAATAGTGAGGAAATGGTAATAAGAAGTAAGAAGAAGTTATTGTACATGATATCCTAAGTGATGAATAATTATTTGCTATATATAGGTACAGGATATTTGTATGTTGATTAGATTTACTATGTAATCTTTTGGTACTGATAATGTTCAATTTAGAAAGTAAAAACAGATACTTCTCAATGGCCTACAATGTTCACCCTCTGATGTCAGTGTCCTGTGATATTTCTTCCCCAGTGCACTAGAGTTAGTTGTCCTAGGTTTTGAGCTGGGGATACTTGTATTCTTGGTACTTTGTTTCATCCTCCCTCTCTTTCTCTATTTTACATTATGGCTTTGTCTCAATGTTTCTGTTTGTCTTCCTGCTCATCAAGTCTACTGCTTTCACTGCTAAAGCTATGAAAATTCTAACATCTCATTGGGAGTTCTCACTTGTGAATTCTTAGGATATGACTTTTCCACAAATATATATTGTCTGTGGCTCCTGCTTTGGTAAGAGTGTACTCATTTTACCCTAGCTTGGCTCCAGTCATTTCTTCTTCTTCTCCAAACTTGTCTTCCAGCTCTTTAATTTCTTAACCGTGGGGCAAATTCCATAGGAAATAGTATTTTAAGATGTGTTTTGAAATTGTGGTATTTATACACAATGCAATGTTACTCAAGTATAAAGAAGAATGAAATTGTGATATTTTCCAGTAAAAGAATGAAATTGGAGACTGTTGTGCAGATGAAATAAGCCAATCCCAAAAGGCAAAGGCCAAGTGTTCTCTCTGATAGGCAGATGCTAATACATAATGAAAGGGGAGGGAAAAATAGAAATACTTTGGATTCCACAAAGGAATGAAGGGAAGTGAGCAGGGATAAGAATGGGAAAGACAATAGAATGACTTGGACATCACATTCCTATGTTCACATATGAATAGACAACCAGTGTAACTCCACATCATGTACAACCACGTGAATGGGAAGTGATGCTATGTGTTTGTGTAATATGTCATAATACATTCTACTGTGATGTATAGTAAAGAAGAACAAATTATTTTAAAAAGGCCTTCTGTGAGCCCTTAAAAGCAATCTCTCCTTGTTATTCTTACAAGATCTCCTTCAATTTTTTTTTTTTATCTTTTAGGATCATTTGCCTGGTTGAGTTGTCTTGTATATGTCTGAGTTTTTTCCTAGATGGTAAATTTTGAGGGATTTCTTAAAACTATGGTATAAATTTATGTATAAGCAAAAATATAAATGTACATATTGCATGAGGGATTGATCCATTTATGGTTCACCATTGAGCTACATCCTCAATGGTGGCAGTGGTAAAAGTACTGGATCACCATAGAGGGAGGGAAAACTGTGGATAGATTTGATATGGAAAAGAACCTGAGATCAGAAAAGCAGCCTGAACTTAGCTGATCCAGAGGCTGCAACCTGAATTGGTGTTTTAAAAAGGGCTCTGTTTCTCTCAACTGCCCATTTTGAACCAATGCAGGAGACATCTTGAAGCAGCCACACTATAGGTGCTGCTGCGGGAGCATGGATATCACAGCAAGCATTGACATATTGCCCCAGCAATCACCTACCATGTGATCCAGGGTGTACCTAGCAGAACATGAGTGAAACAGGCATTGGTACTGGCCTAAAAACAGATACACAGAACAATGGTATAAAACAGAAAAGAGACAAAACCACACAGATACAGTCATCGGATCCTTATTAAAGGTGCCAAAAACATACATTTAAGATATACAACCTTTTTTACAAATGCTGCTGGGACAACTGTTTGTATGTAAAAGAATAAAATGAGACCCTTATCTCTGACCCTGAAATCAACTTAGTCTGGATCAATGACTTCAAACTTTGACCAGAGTCTATGCAACTTCTAGAAGAAAGTGTAGGGTCCAGACTCCAGCTTTTAGGCACAGGCATTGAATTTCTCAATAGAACCCTTAAAGCCCAAGAAATGCTGCTAAGGGTTAATAAGGGAGATGACATCAAATTAAGGGAGCAATTATAAATGTGAAGAGAGAACCCACAGAATGGGATAAAATCTTTACTAACTACTCTTCTGACGCAGGATTAATGTCTAGAATATATGCAAAGTTCAACAAACTTAACAATAGAAAACCAAATTACCCAGTTAATAAATAATGGAATGAATTAAACAGATACTTCTCAAAAGAAGAAATAGAAATTGCCAAGAAATAACTGAAAATATTCAACATAATTAGCAATTAAGGAAATGCAAACCAAAACTACACTCAGATTTCATCTCACACCAATTGGAATGTCCGTAATTAAGAATACAAATGATAATGAATAGGAGATACACTAAGCTGCCACTGCATGGGTGAAATGTGAAGCCTGTGACACTGGGCCAGCCCTGATTCTGGTGGCTGGAGGTAAAGAATATATTTCAGAAAAGCTTCATAGAACACTATCATCAGCTCCAAACTCATAGTAAAGATAGCCATGGAAAAACTTATTGGAACCTCACTAGATCTGACTATAACTGGCATTCTCAAGAATTATTTCTTTCAAAAGTAGCAGGAATGAAAATCAAAGATATATTCCTACCACTTCAAGAAGTTCCTGTAAAAGCCAACAATATCTAGCATATCAGTTTCTTTCATTATCAAGCAAATACTCAAGCCACCAACACAGAAGAAATCACAAAAATGTCTTTTTATCAATGTTTTTCACAGTGACCTGTTAGAGTCATGAAATCAATTCTGTGAGTAACTGTAAGAATGTTTTTAAAAGACAATAAAATATAAAGTCCCAGACTGCTTTGTATAGATTTTTTGCTTAAATAATGCACATCTTTAGGAATATTGAGATCCAATTTAATATATGAGAAAAATATTGATAGAAGGAATATGATAAATAGAGTATATATTGACTAAGGAATGGCTTTCAGTAATTTGGTAATGGGTGTCACTTGGTGTCCATGACAACAAGGTTAATGTGCAGTCTGGCTTTACATTACCATGACTTGCAACTGGATGTGAAATCTGAGATTAATTTGCAGACTTTCAGTACATATTTGTAAAGATGTTATAAATATATAGGCTATATATTTTTTCCTTTTATTTATTTTTGAATTACTAGCAGTTATAACATTTTAATCAAACTTGAATAAATTATTGTTAAAATGGATCATTTCTTTATTAGAAGAAAGAGGAATAATGAAATGAAATGTCAGAAAGTATGTTCTGCAACTGGAAGTGTGAAAATTGAGGCCATTGTAAAAAATATTGACTATGATCTTCCAAATTCAACTTTTTCATTTGAGCCACATTTCAAAAAAAAAAAATAATTACAAGAGGTTATAATGAAGATTACTTAAATATGATTTTATCCTTTGGAGAAGATAATGCTAAGAGAAGATATTCAACCCGCCAAAAACAAATGCCAAATGTTTTTTTTTTCTGATATTAGGAGACTGATTTATAGTGGTGTAGAGAGAGGGAGCATGGGAGGAATAGAGGAACTTTACATAGAGCCGAGAGGTGGGAGGGCAAGGGAGGGGAAAGGGGGTTAGCAAGGGTGGTGAAATGTGATGGACATCATTATCCAAAGTACATGTGTGAAGACATGAATTGGTGTGAACATACTTTATATACAACTAGAGATATGAAAAATTGTGCTGTATTGTTGAGGGCCACGAATCAAGTCAAAATGGCTCCTGGCAGTTTGCCAGGAGGAGTGGGTTTGTGAAGCAACACCAGAGAGCCATTATGATGATAAAGATTCCTTATTGGCTGACTGCTGTATCTAGATGATGTTAATTAAGTTAAGCTGTGTGTAATTAGTTAAGCATGTATACCTCTGCTGTCTGGCAGAGAGGCGGCTCCTGCTACCTTGGGTGCCCACTACTTTGATTTCCCACTCAGTTCCTGCTGAGTTCACTCAAAATAAAGTAGTTCCTGCTTCAAACTTCAAGTTGTTTGTCACCTCTTGCTGGACTATGGCACTGTATATGTGTAATAAGAATTGTAATGCATTATACTGTCATTTATTTTAAAAAATCAATTAAAAACTTTCAAAAAAGAATATATATATATATATATATATATATATATATATATATATATATATATATATATATATATATATAGTTTTATCAAATGCAAAATACTTTTGAAAATGATAGGCCTCAGTGTATTATTTGTAATTATTTTTCTGCAAATGAAAGCTTAAAACTTTTAAATATAAGAGATATTTGGAAACTCAACTTGCTGATCTTTTATTGATAAGCCTCTTGAATATTTTTCAAAGAAAGAAAAAAGACATAAAGTTATCAACACAATTTTTTATTGCCCTACTGCTGCTGAGAAAGACTTAATCTCATTATATTTAGTTACATATAATGTGTCAAAAGAGAAAATGGATCACACAATTGCTGAAAAAAATATTCTTCCAGCATTTTTGGATATGGTATGTATATGTAATATTTGATGATAAGTCATCTGATAAATTAAAAACTATACCCTATTTTTTATGCATTCATTTGTTGTCATACAGGTTGGGTGGTTGCATACTTTCGCTATTCTATAAACTGTTGAGAGCCAAGGCCATTCAGAATGACACCCGGCATTTGCCAGAGGGAATGTTTGAAAGGTGACACCAGCGAACCATTGAGATAATGATTTGAGTTAAGCTATATATAATTGCTGTGATGCTGGATTGAGTGTATTGTATATTTGACCTTTGGGCAATGGGGTGGCTCTTGCTGCCTTGGATGCCCACTACTTTGGAGTTCTCATGGGGATTCCCAGAGAGTTTCCATTGTTTGGGGAAGTGCCAGAGGAGGGATTTCCGGTGTGGGGGGTTTCTGGAAGGGCCGCATGGGTGGCGTTGGCGGAAAAGCATGCAAGCAGTGCTGGTGAGAGTTAAAATAAAGTAGTTGCTGTTTGAACTTACAAGGCTTTGTGGCGGCTCGTGCCCAGCCGGATTGCAGCATTTGGTGGCCCGTAAGTGTGGCATAACATTCTAGCAATGTGTTTTTATATTTGTGTGCTAACAATACATCATCCATATAGTGAAATATTTGTAGTTCAGAATTTTGATTTCTAAGTGGCTGGATTGCTTTTTTTTTAACATAAATTTGACACATAGTTGGACTGTTAGCCATCCCTTGAGGGAGTACTTTCCATTAATATCTCTAATCGGGACCTTCATGATTCAGTGCAGGGATAGTAAATGCAAAACGTGGACTATCCTCAGGATGAATTGGAATTGAAAAAAAAACAATCTTTAATATGTATAGCTAAAACATACCAGGTTTTTGGCAAAGCAGACAATTGGGGAATCCCCAACTGAGCAGGTACCATAATAACCATCTCATTATTAATGGCTCTTAAATCTTGCAATAATCTCCATTTACCAAATTTCTTTTTAATGACAAAAATGGGAGTATTATGGGGAGATACAGAAGGTTGTATATGTCCCTTCACTAATTGTTGTTTGACCAGGTCATAGGCTACTTGTATCTTTCTTTAGTCAGGGGCCACTGAGGAACCCATACTAGTCTTTCTAATTTCCAAGTAATTTTTATTGTCCCAGTGACCCCTTCTGAAAACCCAATCCTTGTCTGTTTATTCCTTGATCTATTTTAATTTGTGCTGCTATATCTTTTTCTTGTTCTCCTAATCATTTTTCTTTCCTAAAACCTTGTCTAGCCCTAATAGTGGGCACATTTGGATTGATGTTATTTGTTAATATCAAACCTAATTGATCTAGGACATCTCGTCCCCATAAATTTATAGGAAGATGATCCAATGCATATGGCTGTATAGTTCCTTCACATCCTTCAGGATTCTTCCAATCTAATACCATTGCACTTCTATGGGGATTAGTTGCCACTCCTAGGCCTCGAAGCATTTGAGTGGCCTGTTGTAATGGCCAATGTTTTGGCCACTCTTGACGACATATGATGTTAAGGTCTGCACCTGTGTCCAGTACCCCATTAAATTCACATCCTTAAGTATTTACTTTTTGGGCAAGAATCTAAATTTAAAGACAGCATAGCCCAATCTACACCTATGGAGTCTAATACCCTGGAATCTCTTTCTACAGTATGACTGGAAAATTTATCATGCAGGCTGGGTATTATTAATAACTGTGCTATTCTATCTCCTGGTGAAATTACTGATATACCTCTTGGAGAACTAGCTATAATTTTTATTGCAACCATTGAAAACAATATTTTCACAGAAAATAAGTGATAGAAGTACTCTTATAATCTAATCCTGAGCGGAAAAAAACCAGGAACAGAGTGATTCTGATTTGAGGATGATTCTGAGGAAAGACACAGCTGGGAAAATGGCTAGAGGCTGTACTGAAAAGCAAGTCAGCAGATAGGAAGTCTGGCTTGTAATTTTCTTTCTCATGATTTTTGAATAGTTTTGATTTCCCATAGGAAAACATATCTTTATGATTTAAAAATACATATTGAAAAATTTTTAAAACCTCAATTTCTGCAGATGGTCCTATGGTCCTGTATCTGTGAGCTATGAGCAGCCTCAGGGAGGCCCAAGGATGGGCTCTGCTTGCTGTGGGTGCACCTTGCCTATCTGCATTTCAGGACCTGGCTGCACAAATTCTCCAGAATTGTGACCATCCACCTGCAGGTTCTGCAGAGCCTCACTGAAGCTGCACAAAAGCATAACACAGTTGGCAGTGAGTTGGGAGGGAGGCCCAGTCCCTGGTCTGTCCACAGGAGCACAAGAAAAGACCCTTCAGGGGCATATCTGAGAGATTTTGGGAACAGCTGGCTAGTGCTTCCTGTTTCCCAAGACCCAAAAGAGCAGGTTAAAAACCTAGAATGCAAGGACACACTGCTCCTGCCAGAAGCTCTGGCCTATGGGAACTACAGCCAATGAAGCAGGTGGGTGGAGAAGCAGGGACCCTGTGGGGTCACATGGTTGCTCTGATCTTCTCAGACACTAGATGTGTTTGCTGCAATGACTTGTGCTGAAATTCTGACAAGACACACCCTAAAGCCAAGTTCCCAGGCCTGGATGCATCTGGGAAAGAAGCTGTTTATACCACTGGAGCTTGTCTGCCCAGATTGGTACTTTCAAGACAGCAGGAGCACAGCCAGAGCTGTCACTGAAGAGGTCAGGTGAGACCTGGAGCCCGGCTCACCCTGGCATGCTTGGCCTGTGCCCATCAGTGGAATCCAGGTCCTGGTACAGTTGGCAGGAGGGTAAGCAGGTGCTCTTGCCATGGGAGGGGCTTTTTGTGCACTCACTCTTACGTTGATGAACCATGTCAAGTGCCAGGCATCTCGTTAGTGCTGGAGAAACAGAAAAAACACATTCAGGAAGGCCATGGTGCCCCAGGGCCACAGAAAGTCAGGCAGGTTTTTAAGCTGCACTTTGAGAACCACTTTGGTGGCAGGGAGCCATGAGAACAGACAGAGGCAGATAGGGCAAGCAGAGGGGCAGGCCTTCATGGTTGGGGAGGGTCCCAACCTGTGCTGGGCCATGAGGATCAAGAGGGACTCACCGTGTGCAGGATTATGAGACAGTGGGCACAGTGGCAGTACCTCATATGCTGAGGTAGCAAAGTGAGACCCCAAGTCCTGCCTGCATGGAGAGCTGTGGGAGTGCTGAGGACAGGGCTGGTGGATAACTTTTCCTGTCAGTTCATCCTTCAGTGTTGCCTCACACCTGCCTTCTCATCCCCTCCTCCTGCCTCAGAGTCCTTTTTTGGAGCTGAGTGTATAACACCCTCTCTTGAAAGAACCCAGTGGAATCAGGTTTTCTCCATTGCACTCTTTGTGTAGCACATGCTTCTGGGGACCGAGAGCCAGATTCCTGAGCTGTGTCAGCTGGTGACACAAGTACATCTTTCACTAGACAATGTGAGCACTGGGCACTTCTCTTGGTGGAATGCAGAGTTTGGGAGTCCACTATGCCCTCACCTGCAGGTTAGTGCTGGGCCCTCATCCAGTCCCATGGGGGAATGTGGCTCATCAGCTGGCCATTGCATAGATAAGCTCAGTTCAAGAATTTGCCCTCCCTGATAGCTGAGTCAGGGCATATTACTTAGGGACAGGAATGACTGTACAGAAAGGGATTTCTTCAGGAACTTGCTTGCAGATGCTTTGCAAGAGCTGAAGGATTAGGCTCCACCCACCTACAGGATGACCTAGAGCAAGCCAGTAGCCTAGCCCTTGGGGCCAAAGTCACCATCATACTCGGCAGGATGACAGTGGTGCAAGAGAGTGCCACTGGAGCTGGGACATCAAAATATATGCTATCCATGGGACCATGGAAACAGGAAACCACTGAGCCTCTGCTCCCAACACCAGATAAAGCCAATGATAGCATAACCTGTGCCCCTCAGAGAAAGCCACCATCTCTGTAGCCAGGCTATCCAGTAACAATGGTCACTCAGCACAACAAGGTTCCCACCTCTTTTACCCCGTGGCCTGGGCTAGGGTAATTGTTTCATGATCTCATCCCATTGCCCTCCAAAGTGTCCACTGTCCAAGTGTCTGAGAAAGGCAATTATAGACAGGTATGTAGCCTTTGAAATGCAGGCAGGTACACAGAAAGAGATGGGCATAAAAACTTGACCAAAATGTCAGAGGCCTTGTGCAGGACAGCCTGTGTAGGCCAGGGCTTGCTCACAGCTCCAAGGAGCCAGGTGCCCATATTGCTTCCCATTTGACCCTCTGTCCTCCTTTACATCCAACTTCCAGCTGCTGGTCTTTGAAGCCTGTTCTTGCTGTCATATACTGGAGAGAAAAAGAAGGGAGTGGCAATGCCAGGGATGGAACCAAGGGCTTGATGTATGCTAGGTTGGCTTCCTGCCACTGAAGCTTACCTCAGCTCCTGCACACAGTGCCTTTTAAACACAGCCCAGTGAGCACACTTTTGCATGCATGCACATACACACACACACAGACACACAGACACACAGACACACACACACACACACACACACACCAGCTCATATTTCATGGCTCTAAACTAAGTACCTTGGCCTCATCTAGTTGAAAGGCAGCGAGAAACTGTTTGCAGAGTGTGCTTATGTACCATTAATCATAGACGGTTTTATTTTTCCCTTGAGAAAAAGGAAAAACAAGTTTTATTACTCTGCTGGCAAAGGAGAAACACAAGGGACTCCTGTCCCAGAGGCATCCTTGACTACCTTCCCACATGGCCTGGACACAGTTCTCTCCAAGTTTTACTGTCCCATGCAGCACTTTCAGACCTCTGGGGATGTACTGGCCACTTATCCAGGTCCAGTGTGGTCTCCGGTGGTCAGGTAGCCTGCTAGCTGACAGATGGGTCTTCTGATCCTGAGAGCCAGCATGTGGATGTTTATAGATGGTGGGAGACTTTTTTCCCCAATGAAATGACTTCAAAAACTTCATGGGTTTCTGGATCACTTTCTTCTAGTCAGATCCCTGTGCAAATAATCTCAACCACAGATGGTACCCAGTTAGTTTACAAACTTAAAGTCTGTGCTGTACACTGGCCTCTGCTCTGTGTGTCTCCTCCAGCTATAGAGAAGCTCCAGGGCCATTCATTGGCTACCTGATGCCTGGGAAGGGTGCTGTCGTGCATTGATCTTTGCTACAAGTTTCTCTTCTCTGGCTGGAAGCTGAGGGATGCCTGAGAACTCCAGTCAAACCTCCTGCAGATGGCCACTTCAGAGCTGCCCCCTACAGTTAGCCTATACACCCTGGGTATTGGTAAAAGCTGACAATAGCCAGCATGTGATCGGTATTCAAGTCTTCTTGTCAGCTCTGACAGGAGGGTTAGACATTGTACACAGAGGTAGCTGTTAGGCAGTAGGCCAGCTGCAGAGAAAGATGCTAGGGAGACCAATTCTTGTGACTCATGCATATTTTCTACAGGTAACTGGGAACTGGCTTTCCCTTCTGTCCTATCCCTAATGTTCCTAACTATCACCCCACCACTGGGCCCCTGCTGCTTTTTTTAAAAAAATGTGCTAAAATACCCATTACACCAAATGCACCGTGTAACCACTTTTAAATGTATTGTCAGTGGTTTCAAGCATAGAGGTGTTACACAGCCACCAGATCCTGCTCCAGAGTGTCCTCACCTTCCCCACCCAACAAGGACTCCCCTGCCCCACCCCAGCCCCTGGAGATTCCTGCTCTACTTTCTGTCACTCTGACTGCCTCAGATACCTCACATAAATAGAATAGCTCAGCATTTGTCTGGCTTGTGTCACCTAGCATGATGTTTTCAAGGTTCATCTATATGGTGAAATGTATCAGCATTCAACTTTCTTATAGCTAGATAATGAATGCTACTATATGGGTGGATACTGAGACTGTCCACTCATATGTTAATAGACACTCAGGCTGCTTCCACCTTCTGCATCTTCTGGCTGTTATGATTGCTGTGAACTTTGGTGTTCATCAACATTTGAGATCTGCTTTAATTCTTTTGGATATATACCTAGAAGATGACTCACTGTATCAATTTATTAAATTTTTCTCTCTCTCTTTTTGGGGGGTAGGTGCTGGAGATTGAATGCAGGGGTGCTCCACCACTGAGCTACATTTCAGCCCCTTTTAAAATTTTGAGTCAGGATTTGGCTAAGTTGCTGAGACTGGCCTTGAACACATGATTCTCCTGCCTCAGCCTTCTTTGTTGCTGGGTATGTGCCACCTTGCCTGGTTCAGAATTTTGTTTTGTTTTGTTGGGTTTTTTTAAATAATGAACATTTCAATTTTTTAGAATACTTTTATTTATTTCTTAATTTTAATGTGGTGTTGAGGATAGAACCCAGTGCTTCACACATGCTAGGCAAGTGATCTACCACTGAGCTTCTAACCTGGTCCTCAGAGTATGCATTGCCATAATAGTTAGTTTTGTTGAGCACCTTTTCTTGTGCTTTTTGGGTATTTATGTATCTTTGAAGAAATGGCTAAGTCTTTTGCCCATTGCTGAGTTTGTTTGTTAATTAACAAATCAAATTTATCAGGATAATTAACACACATCATTTCCAAATATGATAAATTCTGGGAATTCAAGGATAGCTCAAAAATATCTATAAATATCATCAGTTATATAAGCTAAACAATAAGTGATAATTCCAATAGGTATAGAGAACATTTGACAAAATGTATAATTTAGAAAAAATATAACCTCAGCAAAGTAGAAATAGGGATCAGTCTTTACTTGTATAATGCCCAGTGGACTACTTCCTATAGGAACATCTGTACTAACATTGATACCACAGGTTACCAGTGACAAGTTCTGCTTCCTCAAATGTTGAAGTTTGAACATTAGAGAAACATGCAGAGGCAAGTGTACAAAGCAGGGTTTATTTAAAAAGGGATAACATAGACTTCTCCCAGGAGGGACAAAGGGGGCCATAGCCAGTATCCTGGTATCCCAAGAAGTGAGGGTGTTCTGCCTTTTTATATGTCCTAGGCTTTCTTTGTTCTCCAGATCTCTTCTCCCTTATCTCTCTCCTTCCTGTGTAAGTGACAAGGCTCAGGAGATGGATGGCCAAAAGGTGAGATGCAGATGGGCTGGAGGAGCCAAAGCAGAGTGATTTAGGCAGGAAGAGGGCTTATTAAATCTCCCTATATATCCCTGGGACGGGTTACCTTAGAAACAGGTTGGAACAGGGCGGGTTATGTTGATAAGGGTGGAGGAAGTGTTCTGAAGGAATTAACATTTCAATCCTTCCATTCTCTGGATTGACCCTTGCCTATCTGAGTGTCTAATTCTGGCTTCAATATTATACCTGACCACAAACTCTCAGAAACAGCCATTAAATCATTAAATTCACTGTCCTGCATTGCTGGAGATGTGCATTTCTAAATGAAAGTCCTGGAGACACTTTGATTTATTTTGTGGTGCTCAGGTGGAACTCAGAGCTTTATTCATACCAGCATTCCCCAGCCCAAATTCCTGTTTTTACTGAAGCAAACATATGCTAGAGTATTAGTACAGCACTGAAAATCACTTTCAGAATTGTGAAAACCCAAATACACATTAAGTACCCCTTATTGGAAACAGGTATCTGAATTTTCATGGGTGCTGCCATACAGTGGTTAATGCCAGTGATCTGCAGGATGTTTACACAGGCACAGAAAACCTCAGAGAAGCTTAGGAATGTGATTACCTGGGAGCCAAGGGGGAACTTGACCAGAAAGGGCAGCCTGTGTTGCAACAGATGGATTTATATGTGCTGTTGCTTTAAAATATGATCTAACCATGGGTGGAAGTACACACCTACAGTCCCAGCTCCTCAGGAGACTGAGGCAGGAAGATGGCTTGAGTCCAGGAGTGTGAGAGCTTAGACAACACAGCAGTAAATAAGTAAATAAATAAAATAAGACCTAAAGCCAATATTAATAAAATGCAGAGCTCTCTCAGAGCTTAATGGTATATAGGTTTCTTTGTTTCCTTTTCTCCTTTTTGATACTGGGGTCCAAACTCAGGACCTGGCATATTGCCAGGCAAGTACTCTACTACTAAGCCACATCTGCAGCTCACCTTTCATAGAATTTCATTAACAGGTGAGAAGTGTTTGAAAGGGAAAAAATGAAAAGATAAAAGATTAAGGGAATTCTGTGACTGCTAATGACCAACTCATGGTCTTTACCTCCAAGTATGGTTGTCAGCTTTGGGTGCTCACCTCAGTGACAGGCAGCACACACTCAGACCTGCCCAAGCTGCAAATCTCAGTCTCTTCTTGGATTCCTCCCTTCCTCTCACATCTTGTCTGATGTCATCTTCATAGTTTCAGCTTTTTAAATCTTGCTGGAATCTGCCCTCTTGTCTGCCTCCCCTTACCCTCTTCCCTGTCTGTTCTGCCATCTCTGCCTCTGTAGGTTACTAAGGCAAATGGCCATGGGCTCCCCACCCCAAATCTTACTCCTTGATACACAAGGCTAGGAGTAATTTCCTTTAAAAAAAGTGGAATCATGTCACCATAAGTCCTCTTAACTGGACTTCAGTGTCCTTCCTATAACCTCAAGGTAAATCAAGTAAACACTTATTGACAGTGGCTTGCAGCCCTTTGTGATGTGTCCCCTGTTTGATATGACCCTGTAGGCTGGGCTCCCACCACTACTATCTTTCCCACACCCTATTCCCTACACCCACAGTCCTCTCAGGTTGGCTTAATTAGAATTTCTCCACACAAGCTCCAAAAACCAGAGAGCAAGAAAGGAAAGCCCCCTCTCATTTCTGAGGCCTATGACATAAGATGAGCCTATTACAGATGTCACTGTGCCCCCTGGGGAAAATGAACAGACCAAGCTACAAAGTAGCTCAGGCCAGGGAGACAAATGAAAAGAGAGTGAAGAGCCCCACACTCATGTGCTGTAGGCAGAGGTTTACCTATCTGCTCTAGAGCAGAGGTTGACCTATATGCTCTACCAGGTTATAACCAGCCACCCTCTTCCACTGTAGGGTAGGGTCTTTGGGGTTTGAAACAGTCTGTTTGCCAGAGAAGCCTAAGAAAAGGAGCTGAACTTTAAAAGCTTTCTGGGTTGTTCCCAGTCATTCCAGAATGCCCGGTCCATCTGAGCCCTCTGTCCTCCACACCCACACCTCCTAACATCAAGGGAAAAGTCTTCAGAGTCAGTTCATCTTCTGTCCTTGCAGCTGCACACCAGGGTGCACTCCCCTCCTCCCTCTGTGTCTCTACGCTATCTTGTCCCTGCAAACCCCTATTCTCTCAGACTTCCTAGCTCTGAAGGCATGCCCAACTTATTAGATTATTAGAGGTCTTTTCATAAAGTCAGTGTGGTAACCTCATTGTCACAGCCTCCAGGAGACCCAGCGTTTCTCATCTCTCCCAGTGTCCACATGATGCTGCCTTCATGCTAGTGCCTTCCAGTGCCTTGTCTTTGAGCCTCCAGCAGCCATTGCAAGTGGTAAAGTCAGCATTGACTTACAAGAAGGCCAGGAGGGAAGGGGCAAGCAGGGGTGAGGCTAACCACCACCTTTAGAACAGCTCCTGGGAAATGGAGTTGGGGATCCTCAAACATACCAGGTCCCAGGTGGGCACCTTTGAACTGAGAACTCACCTTTGAACTCAATCCCCACCACCATTTTTGGGGAAGGTTATCTTGTCACTTTTTTCAAATCTTTTACCTTGCATGTCCTACCCATGGGTGAGGCAGAGAAGGAGGCCATGGGTGGGGTAGAGATGGGAGGTTTGTTTTTGGAAGTGAGCAACAGGGCAGAGAAAATGGAGGCAGGAAGCAGGTGGCCTCGGGTGCCTGCTGACCTGCATGCCTGGTGGCAGTTGGTGTATGAAGAGAGATGAATGGTTAGCCTCATGGCCTTCCAAGAGTTGTCCTTCCTGGTGGATTTGGTGCAATGGCTATAGAAGCCAGGCCTCATGCCCCAGGCAGATGCCTCATTTCAGGGCAGTAAAGTGGCCCCTCTGCTTCAGCCTGGTCACAGGGGGAGGCTCCTGTGAGCCACCAATACCCAGAGCCAGAAAAGAAGAGAATTTTCTAAAAACCTGGACCCCTGGGCAGTTCCTTTTAGTGCTGCCTCAAGGACAGCCCATACTGAGGAGTGAGAATCAGCTTAGCTGACTGTGACTCCCCTGTGGCTCTGTAGGTCCTCCTTGTGTGTGGAAATTTGATGCTCTACCATCAAGGTACTCTTGCTCCCAAAAGAGGTCAGGGTGGGTGCTGGGAAGGACCAGAGAGGGCACTTCCAACCCCATGGCAAGAGCATCTTCTGCCAGCAGAACTTTGATGGCTCCATTCTGGACTCATTTTCACCATCAGGCCATGAGACACAGGACAGATCCCCCACCCAGAGAAGAGCCCCCTTTTTACCCCACCTTCACTGCCTACCCTCCTCTTCTCCACAGCACCCTACACTGGCCCATCTCCAGGACCATGATCTAGTGCCAACCTGGCCACTGAGAAAAGTCACAGGGTCTGAACTCAGAGAGCCCTACCCTCACTACCATCCATGAAGTGGACAGAATGGCCTCTTTGCATAATCAGGACTGTGGATAAATAGACCTTGGTCCAGGAGGGTGCTGAGGTTGTTGATCATCCTGGCCACTGCCCTTGGACCCCATGGCCCCAAAGCCAAAGGATAAACTCATGTTGACCTGGATGCTAGTCTTGAGAGCAGCAGGCTGCTTTTGGGCATGGAAACCCAGGGCATGGGAACATATACATAGGCCTGAGGGCAGCAGTAAAGGGGAGAGGAAAAAGAAAATTGCCATAAGATGAAAGGAAGAAGAGGGTGAAGTGTTGTGAGGATGCTAATTAGGCTACTAGGCCTGTAAAGGAAGAAGGCTTCCTCTGTACCAACCTCACCAATGAAGTCAGGGCACAGAGGGTCTTGGAGTCTGGGCCCTGAGTGCTCTGCAGGTCTGCAGATGGTGAGATTCTGTTAATCTCTCATACTGTGCCCATTTGCAGGCTGCATGGCTTACTGCTGGCCAACCCCACTTCACCAGTTCACCCTCCTCTGCCAACTGCCAAGCTTTGGAGTGGCCTTCTACCTTGGTGTCTTCACAGAGCTGACCTGTGCTGGAGTGGCCAAGAAACTCCTGCATGTAGATGGGCTGGAGAACAGCACCCTGCACAATGAAAAGGTAAGGAGGGCTGGACAGCCTGAGCCCAGCCAGAAGGTGCCTGGAATGGCCCTGGGGATGGGAAGGATTGGTCAGCTACCTTCTGCATACCTCTCTGTGCCTAAATCCTGGCCTGGAGTAAAGCACACCTGGTGTTCTCTTGGTGCCTCCATCCATGAGGCCCTGGGTAGTACATCCTAGCCTGTAGCTTACAACCCCTTGGGCTCCTGGACTTCTCCCTTTGCTATGATTAGTCTTCCATCTCCACCTCTGTGCTGTTACCACACTCACATAGGTTACTGTAGATTTTGTTCTCCAGTCACCCCGAGGCCATCCCAGCTGCCTGTCCCCCTTGGGTGCTCACCTAGCTCAGCCTCCAGCCCCTGCTCATGGTGCTGCCTATGCTTTGGACTGCTGCTCCTGACTGTGACTACATCCACTCTTTCTCACTCCTTCATCTCCCTCCTCTGGCCCTGCAAACTGAACTGGGAAGGTGACATTAACACTTTGGCTCTTCCATTGGACAGCAAATTCCAAGAGCTGAGACCCAATCTGTCCTTTCCTCTAGCTCAGGAGCTTGTGAGGAGCACTCACTCCATCAACATCAGTGGAGTGTGCAGAGGTCCAGACTCTACCCAGGCCAATGTGATACACTCTGGGCTCACCTTTTCCCTGCCAAAGGAAAGTATGGAGGTGACCCACACATGCCCAATCTCCTGGTAGGAGAGGAAGCAGAAGGAAGGTAAAAGCTCAGTCCTGGCCATAGCCTGCTGCCAGGGTGGCCCCTTGTGCCCCAGACCACTCCTCTACTTACCAGTGCTATGTTCCAAAATGAGCTTCTGCCCATCTCAAATCCTGTTTTAAGGTCAGGCCTTAGATACACTCAAGGCTGTCTCAGCAGATGGCTTTCCTTGGGTACAGTATCCATGCAAGATAGAGCCCTTCCCTTTCCTGGCTTGTAACTAGGTTTTTAAGAGAAAGAGGCTCACATCAGCACTTCACCAAGGAAAGAAGTTCTTTTAAAATTTTCTACCCATTTTCTAGATTCAGCTTCTGTGGACTGAAGGAGATGCTTTCCTTCTCTCAGGAGGCTCTGGCACTATCTTGGGAATGGTGACTGGCTTGGACCTTCACCCTACTCTGCGAGGTCAGAGGCAGTGCATGCAGTCGCACACATGCACTTCAGACCCTCTGCTGTCAGCACTTGCCCACCGTGCCTGGGTACAGGCACTGGGAAGGAGCCTAAGGGACAGGAGTCCAAGAGTTTCCTGCTTACACTCAGGACCTCATCAGAGCCTTTAGCCCCTGTGGCTTGCCTGGACCCAAGGGCATGTGTCCCATATTTCTCTGACCTACCTTTCATGCTATAGGCTGTGAAGAGACACAGCCTTAGCACCAAGCTTCTTTACATCTCTGTGGGCCACAAGATGAGCCTGGAGACATCTGTGCACTTAACCTGATGCTGCTGCAGGTGCCAGATTCCAGAACCCTTGTACCAGGTGGGGTCCAGCACTTTCTCCTAAACTTCTCACCATTTTTCAGCTCAGTTGGAGTCACAGAGCAGTAGTTTGAGGACAAGAAGGCCCTGGGCTGAGGACAATCCCATGAGCCCCTTGCTGGGGAACCTGGTATGTACATAATGGTCCCTAGAGACAGGAGGGTAGACAGGAGGATGCAGAGTTCTCAGGAATTCTATACTGAGAATTCCCGGCCTGTACTTCAGAAGCCACTGTGCCCGACACTCAGCTTCTCCTGTACTTCAACCTCCTTCACCCAGGTACCAAGTTTTCTGGAGGATCATTTGATGTTATCTCTGATGGCAGGGTGCTCCACTAGTCCCCAATCAGGAGCTCAGAAGGAGCATTTCTTAGCTGAGGACACATGCAGGAACACTGGGGGAGAGCACTGAGGAAGACTTATGGCATCAGGAACTCTAGGGTGTGGCTATACCAGGTACTCAACACCTAAACTGGTGCTCAGAGGTCAGGGGATCAGCACTCTAATGAGCCAGTTGGCTCAGCTGAGAGGAACTAAGCCTACAGCTGAGCACATGATGCCCACAGCTCACTTTCACATTCAGTTATGATGAGGGGATGCCAGTCACATGCCAGTAAGTGTTCCACAGAAGCCATAAGGTGAAAATCTAAGGGAAGCCATGATAAAGAAGATATCTGGCTCAGGAACAGCATTTGCAAAGGCCCTGGCTCAGGTAGGAGTTTGATTAGGCAGCTCAGCCAGATGACGGTGGGTGGGGGAGTGTATAAAGCAAACAGGAGCCAGTTTGTATCTTAAGCTTTCATACTGCAGACCTCACTGCAGGGATTCAGAAGCCAGTGTTCAGGGCTTTCAGATCTGTCTTTTGGGGCAGCAGCTCCCAGTGTACTACCAGGCCCTTGGGCCTTTGGCAGGAGTTGGGGATATGGTCTGTACCTTCCTTTCTCAGCACAGCCTTGGAGACTACTGCGAGGTGGGGCAGAGGGACCAGAAGCCTCCCCTCTCTTTCTGCTAATTCTGATCTCCCAACTTCTGGGCCTGTTGCCTGTACTGAGTGGATGGAGGCAACCACCAAGCACATTCTTTTGAAAGTGGGCTTCAGCCCTGCCTGGGCCTGATTGCAGGTGTGCAGAATGACCTCTAGGTGGCAACAGCAGCCTGCATACCACCATGGCTGTGTTCCTGGGGCAGCTTTGCAAAGAGGTGGTGGATGAGTGGGCTTGTGGATGTCCACCAGCAAAAGCCTCACTCTCTCCCATCCAGGATGTTGCTGAAGTCTTAGGCTGGGCTGTCTAACCTGAGTACATCCCCATCCCCAAGAGGCCTTTTCTCTTACATTCTTTTGCATTGGCCTAATGAGAAAAAAATCCAGGAGATTCGCTCAGAGGCCCTCAACCCCAGAACTCTGGATTTTGCTATCCCAGACCTGCTGGGCAGGTCTCTGTCCTCTTCTCAGCTTACCAATGAATGACCCCTGTTCTTGCAGCTGAGGTGTCAGCCACATGAAAAGTACTTTGTCCACCTAGAAATAGACAGGGTCATGTGCCTTGAGCTGAAGAAGAGCCCACTAAGTCCTAAACTCACAAATCAGAGAAAAGCCCCTTGCATCCAGAAGCCCGTGTCCCTGTATCTACTGGGATGGGTATGGGTCCTGCAGGCCTCGCATTTTCTTTCTCGGCCTATTGGCCTCTCAGCCCTCCTAGATAATGTGAGAGATGGTCTTGGAGTTGAGTCTCCCTCCTACTGCTTGGTGGACACCTGGTCATAGATACTGCTACATTGCCAGTGCCAGGTGCAAGTATTCCTGTCATGCTGGGCTGCTGCCTCTCAGACATTCACTGCCCATCTCACCTTCTTCCACAGTGAAGCAGAAGCCATTTGAAGATTAGCTGCTGCTGTCTATGAGTCATGTGGCCCCAAAGCTAAGCTAAACCCATCTGAGCTAGGATCATGGGGGCTTCTTGAGGCCAAGGTCCCACTTGGGACTGTGCCCTGTTCCATATCTCTTCTCACCAGGGTCTTTCCCAGTCTCCACTTGTGACACATAAGCCCTCTTTCACTCTGATATCCTTGCTGAACATTCTATAAATGGCAGGAGTCACAGTTGGAATGATAGACTAGCTCTACTGGGAGTCCTCAAAAGAGAGTTGAGTGAAGTCTTCAGACTTCACTCATGTGGGGAGCTGCTCATATAGGGAGGACCCTAGGACCCTATTCATCTGTTTCAGAGCCTCAACACTGAGGTTCTTGGCATCCCTGTCACCCACACACCAGTGGCTGTTATTCCTAATATATGGAAAGCTGGGCCTGAGGTGTGAGGGTATTGCAGACTGTTGGTCAGGAAAGGTGTGTCCAGAGTCTGGCTCAGAATCGCCATCACATCTTACCAAGCTCTATCTCCTTCAGAGTGTCATCTGCTCTTGAGAACACATTTGAAGGACTCTGGGTCACTTCATGCCATCTGCACAAGTGCAGAAGAGGTGAGCACTAGGGGAGGCTCAGGCTGCTCACAGGTTACTGCTTTTAGTGGCCAGCCTCTTTCTGCTGCAGTGTTGTGGCTATGAACTGGCCAGGAACACAGGAGAGGTCTCTAAAGGGGGAGGAGAGTGAGACAGACTCCTGGCTTTTTGGGAACTCTCTGGAAATAACTGACCCAAAACTTGTCTCCTTGCAGGGTTATCCCAGCTTCTCATAGTCCACTTTACATTCAAGGGATCCTGCCTTGGGTTTCACAGAAATGACATGGCCTCTGGTAGCTCTTCACAACTAGCTATATCACATGCAGCCTGGCCCTCTTTTTCTCATCTGTGAGGCAGTACAGTAATTCTGGTCCCAGGTGTCACAACACAGTCCTGTTGTGAGGACTATAGATGGGCTAGCAAAGTCCGATGGCAGCCTCACCACGAGGCAGGTACTGGATTGTATAGTTGAAGAAATTTAGGCCCAATATGTAAGTAAGCAGTAGCACAGGCTGCAGTAACAGCCTGGCTTCCAGGCCCTATTTCTGGCACTTCTTACTCCCTGAAAGAAGCTGTGTGAACACCAGAGCTCTTATGCTCATTCCACTCTATTGAATATAAACCTGCATCCACCTGCTCTGTCTTTTCTTTCAGAATTCATTTTTAACTTGTGCCCCACCAGCCATATTGGGCCACAGTTGGGGTCCATGCTGGTGTGGTACTTAGGTCTGAACAGCACAAGTCATTCAAGAGCTGTGCATCCTCTGTGATTATTTCCCTTCTGTTCTACTTTCCTTGTGACTGTCCCTAAGCCTTATTAAGCTGAGAGACAGGCCACTGGGACTGCCCAGCTTTACAGTTGGAGCTGCCAATCTAAGTACAGGGTGGGCCTGTCAACCTCTGGGCAGACGCATCCTCAGGCCTTCCAAGGACCACACAGAGTCTTCTGGGCTGGCTCAGGCATTTTATGGTAGCCCCTTCTCCATGTCATTACCAGGAACCAGAATTCACAGAGTCCTAAGGCATGACCCAAAAGAGGCCTGGGAGAGCCTGTAGACTACTAAGGACCACAGCACAGGCCCCAGGGCAGGCTTGGAGGCTCACAGGAAAAGCAGGGCCAAGCAGAGTGGAGAGAACTGAGTGCTGTGAGCACTTGGACTGCTAACTTCCCACTCCACCCTCAGGAAAGTAGCTATGAGGACCTCACCCACCAAACCACAGGTAGAGGCCCATCAGAACATGGAGGAGGATCCTGGACATGCCCATTGGAACACCTAGTATGGCCAGTGGTAGTCTATCCTATCCAGCACTGACTGGTGGATGTGGCCACAGTGCCCCAATAGGACAGACCTTCCCAGCGCCAGTTCCAGACCATAATGTGTCTACAATTGCCCTCCTAGAGTATGTGAAGAGGATTTATGTTCATGTGCACAATGGACCCAAAGCTGTGTGAATATCACAGCTCTCCTGCTCAGTCCATTCTTTGAATATAAACCTGCCTCCACCTGCTCTGTCTTTTCTTTGAAGGTTCATTTTTACCTGGTGCCCCACCAGCCATAGTGAGCCACAGAGGGCGTTCACACTGGTGTGACCATGCTTCAGTACACATGAGTCTGTCCTCAGCCTGGAATGAGGCCAAGGCATGGGCTGCCAGGGGTTCAGAGAATGCCAAACAGGAAGCCAAGTGAGACCCTGTGCCCACTGCCAGAGAGCTAGGGACACTCCTGCCATCCTCACCCAGAGGAACAGCCTCAAGCCCCATCTCCAATGTGGGAAGGCAACTTGTTCCCTGCCTAGCTGGCCACTTCCTCTCTTTACATGAGCTTGAAGTAGAAACTGAGAGGAAGGGCACAATGGATGGCCCACCTGTGACCTGCCTCATTCCCAGTCCTTCATGTACCAGTTCGCCCCCCAAACTCCAGGCTCCCAGAATGGAGTTGGCAGAGAGTAGGTGGCTGCAGATCCTCTGTGACCCATTTCCCCAGTTCCAGATCAAGATGGAAGAAGGTAATCAACAATGGAGAAGAGGATGGAGGTGTGTCATCTTTAAAGAAATGGAGGACAGTGAAAAACCATGTCCCTGAAGTGTCCCAGTCTATTCCCAAGTCACATTAAGCCCAGACAAGAATGTCCAGGTAAATGCCATCCTGAGGGACACTGACTCACACAGGGTATATAAGGCAGACCAGAATTATCAGAATGAGCTGTGGTTTTTTTTTTTTTTTTTTTGCACACAACCTAGGACAGAAGCTTTTTTGGATGCTTGTCATGAAAGAATCAAAGCAGATGAAGGACTCTAATGATGTCACTGCTGTGGCCTGACAAGTAAACCCCTCTCCCTGGATGACTGGCCTGTGTTGGGGGCACCATGGAGATGAAAATTTCCTCTTGTTTTTCAGCTGCCATTGGACAAGGTATAAAAAAGAAAGATTTGCAGGAGGTATATTGGGGCAGGGGGAGGGGGCATTGCCTGTCCAACTTGCTACCCTGGGCTTTCTCCATGAACAGCTTTCAATACATCTATGTCACTGGGCATGGTGGCACACACCTGTGATCCCAGCAGCTCAGGAGGCTGAAGCAGGAGGATTGTGAGTTCAAAGCCAGCCTCAGCAACTTAGTGAGGCCCTATCTCTAAATAAAACCACATCTGGGGATGTGGTTCAGTGGTGAAAAATCCCTGTGTCCAATTCTTGGTACCAAAAAAAAGTACACCTATATCTTACATGCCATATGTGCATAATTCCTTGGGTCTCTCAGCAACCTGTCATATTACCCTAGTGCATCTGGGCTGTGGACCAAATAAAAAGGCAGCAGGGAAAGAGACTCTGCCACATGCTTTGCATGATGGCTTCCTGCTGAGGCCAAGGGACAGCCCAACATATCCTGACTAGATACAGCCCAGCTGCCAGGCCCCTCATGCAAGGAGGTGTGCATTGAGTGTTTAGGACCCCCTTGGGTGGGTCTACAGTAACCTCTGAGAAAGCTGACCACCAGCTCTCACTTGGAACCTGCTTTCCTCATAAGGTTTGGCAGACATTAGATATGCAACTACATATGAAGTCTCTTGGACATGCAGAAAATCCCCAGTAAGTGAAGTGTGGATGAGCAGGTGTTTAGTACCAGGCAGGGCCCAGGAAAAAGATGGTGGGCAGAGGGCTTGCACCTGTGCACTGAGCACCTGTTCATGGGTCAGCCTCTTAGCCAAGCCACCCAGTGGAATTCTGTCAAGGGTGTTAAGGAAACAGGACCATAGTGAAAGCACCCAGAACTGTTCTTCTAAAATGTCACTTCCCCAGGCAGACATGAGCAAGGCTCTCCAGGGGACACATGACTGCCACAGGCTTGGGCAGGCATTGCACACACAGAGAGCCAGGAAAAAGGTGGAACTCTCACCCAAGTCCAGGGGTAGACACAACTTTGAGGACCCCTTCCCACTGAGGATTGGAGACATTTGCCTGTCCCTTAAGGAAAGAGGGTACCTAAGTTGACAGCAGAGGGGGCAGAGCCAGGTGGGGAGATATAGGGGCTCCAGGGGACCTGAACAGAGAGCAACTAGTTGCAAAAGACACTAGCAGTGTCCAGATTCCTGTCTGTCTCCCCCCCAGGTACTCATGGGAAAGCTGACAGCTTCAGTCCAACCCCCCATCCCCAGACTCTGGGCTGCTTGAGAGGGTCAAGCTGGAACCCCTTGGCCTCTTCCTCAACATCTCACTAGAGTCATGGGCCTCCTGGAGCCAACCCTTCAGGGCCTCAGAGCCAGCTCAGGCTGCAGGGGAGACAATCTACCTCTTAGATCCCTAGCACATGTCCCCAGGGTGTTGCTCTCCTGCCTCCTCAGAAGAGGGTCTGAAGGGCTTTGCCTGGTACTCTGTGTCCTGATGGGAACATCTGTGTGCAGGTTCTAATTCAGATTTTTGCTCTGTGTGCTGGGATAAGTTACTTCACATCTGTGTGCCTCTTTCCCCATCAGTGAGATGCTAGGATCAATGTCTCCAGAATAAGCTGTGTGTTTGGGGGGCAAGATGGGGTGTCTGCACTTTTCCCTCCAGGCACAGTGGCCTAGCTGTAGACACACCTCTCTTGCCCAAGAAAGCTGTCTCTAATCCCTCATGAAGGTCTTGGGGCACCACCAGGGGCCTGTGTGGGATTGGGGCTCATCGACCTGGCCCACCTGCCCCAGCAGCAACCCAAGCAGCTCAGCGGTTCCCACTGCACTCCCTGGCCAGGCACTTGGTGGAGTTTTCTCAATTACTAATGACAGCAGAGGTGGCTGCACTCACATGTGGGTGAGTGGCAGGTGGGTGGTGGGTGAGGAGTGTGGAAGGATGGCACAGCCTGTTCCTTGCCTCCCAGCCAGGGGACCAAGCCCCTCAGCTTCTGAAACCAGAGGCCAGTGTGGGCTGATGGTGAGGTTCTGCTTGCCTAGCTGGCTCCCTCTCTTTCTTAGGCTCCTCCCCACCTTGTAGAGGGAAGCCTTTTTAGTGGCAAGCCAGGGGAGCAAGCTGAGGGCCAGTAAAGAGCATAAAGACCAAGGGCACCTGCAGGAAGGGAAAGAGGACATTGGGGGGCCTAGACCCAGGAAGAGACCTGGCTGTCTGGGCTACCACCCAGGCTCCAGGGAGCTGGGCATGGAAGGCAGCTTGGGTGCTTTGGGTCTTGTTTTTTTGGTGATTAAAATTTCATTTGTGTTTTGTTCTAAACAAAGTCATAAATGGGCACAGTTTGGATGATCAGATAGTTCTGTAGTGCTTGGGATGGAACCCATCTCCTCTTCTGTAGCTCCTTACATTCTCCATCCTTCTCCTGGTATTTAGACTGGTTCTTTTAATATTTACTTCTCAATAGCAATGCTGCTTCTGCTTTTCCCTTTTCTTTTCAGATTTAGAAATTACCCGTCAACATCCCACTGTGAAGAGTCAAAATTTGTTCTCTCACAGAAGCCAGATGCACACACATGTGTGCACACACATGTGTGCACACACACAGCACAGTCTTCTTGATTCATCCCCTCCTCATGAATCAGGTTTCAGTGTGTAGGGGATGTTTCTTTGCATACATTGCTCACCACTGAGAAATATGTTGTAATTAATCTCCGAACAACTTCTTGGGTTTTTTTTTACTTAATAATTGCCCCATTTGGGGGAGATATTCTCTATGTTTTCTTTACTTATTTATCCCCAAACCCTGCCATGGATTATGAATCTTCTTGTATTGAAAATATCAGGCCATCTATGCACTAATTTTTTCCTGGAGCCTCCAAGTTGGCCCAGTGATATGCCCTCCAGGAACTTCTTCCCCTGTCCTGCTGCATGGCACAGGGTGGATCTCTATGACCAACAGAGGATGGCAGAAGCCATGGCTCTCTCTCTGGTGCCAGATTTAGGTTACACAGCACACTGTATCTCTTGGTGGTGGTCATATTCTCTCTCTCTCTCTCTCTCTCTCTCTCTCTCTCTCTCTCTCTCCATCTTTTTCTCTCCTTGTCTCTCTCCTCTATCTCTCTCTCTGTCTCCATTTCTCCCTCTCTCTTTCTCTCTCTCCACCTTTCCTCTTCCTCTCTGCTTTGCTCTCCCTCTCCTCTTTTACTTTCTTCCTTTCTTTCTCTCCCTCTTTCTCTCTCTTTCTCCCTGTCTTTAGCTACCTCTCCCTTTTTCTGTCTCTTCTCTCTTCCTCTCTGACTTCTTCTCTTCCTCTTGTCATTTGCTTTGAGGGAGGTCACCTGCCCCATCATGAGCCACTCTGTGAATGGGTTCATTTGGCTAGGATTGTAAGCATCTTGCCATTAGCCATGCTAGGGTACAGTTTTGGAAATGGTCTTTGAGCCCCCATCAAGACTTGGGAGGACGGTGCCCTAGCCATTCTCTTAGCTGCAAGAATCCCCATGACACACAGAGAAAGAGTCCTCCACCATTCTGCTTCCAGATTTCTGTCCCCCCAAAACCATTCAATAGTAAACTTTTGTTCTGGGATAACTCATTACACAGCAAAAGATAAGTAACACAGAGCCATTTGTCTTTAGGCACTCACATGACTTGGTCACCGTCACACCTGCTGCACCAGCAAGAACTTCCTTATGCTCCAGCCTGGTAAGTTCTCCCATCAGCTTCTGGGTGGATTCCCTCCTTCCCACATCCCACACAGCCCTATATTTTGGACAGCTCTCTAGTTTTATCCTGAGTGGCAAGAGTACCAGCCCATCATGCCCTGCCTCAGCCAGCACCCCAGCCCTGATCTTCCAGCAGAAAGGCCTGAAAGGGGAGCTGTTTTGTTAATTTAATGAGTTCCTAAAGCACATGAACACATTAGTTCAGGTGTCTGTCAATAGCCTTGATATGAACTGCATAGTTGCATGTTGAAAACCCAGCTGGCTAGAAGGCCTGGTGGCTCCTCCTCTGGGCCCACAGTTTTAGGTGGTTTGAGCCAACCTGAGCTACCCAGCTTTCTGTTACTATGGTAAAATAAGTGAGACAATTACCGTAAAAAGAGGGAACATTCATGTTTCCAGAGGTTTTAGTTCATGGTCATCTGGTCCTGTTACTTTTGGGCCTGTGGCAGGGCAGCACATCATGGCAGGAATGAAGTTGCTTACCTCACGGCAGCCAGGAAGAAAACAGGAAGAGACCAGGGGCCCACTCTTCCCTAAAGAGCACACTCCTATCAAACTAGGAATGCCTACTAGGCCCACCCTCTACAGGTTCCACTACCTATGGATAGGGCCATGGGCTGGGGACCAACCCTAACACATGGGACTCTCAGTGACACTCAAAGTCCAAACAATGGCACCACTGGGCTGGGCTGTCTGCTTGGATTGCAAGGTGCTGGGCCACCTCCTCCAGCTTCACTGCTTATCATCTTCTGTTAGCTTCCCCTGTCCATGGCTCCCAACATGAGCAGCAGACCCCTGAGCACAGAGTGGAGCCATCCTCAAGCATACTCTGCTCCAGGCCTATCCTTTGACCAGGTTGTCATCCTCCCTGGGGATTCCTCACAGTCTCTCATGTGGGTGAATCCTGGAGCAAGAATGTGCAGGTGTACAAGCCAAGTCATCCTGTGTTTGATCAGAACTCCAGGTCACGTGTGACAGAAACTACCTGAAGCAAAAGTGAGTCCTGTGTGTTGACTCCAGGGTGAGTCATTCCACGGCCTACCAGCCTCCTGGCTCTTCACCATCCCTGACCCATGGGTGTTTAGCAGTAACTCCAGATTCCCTCCTTCCTGCATCTAGTGACCCCATGCATGGGGATGCTCTAGCTGAATGGCTCCAGCTAAAGCCACAGGTGGTGTGCCTTGACTGGCCCAGCCTGTCACAGGCCTTTCCCTGAGCATGTCACTGTGGCTTGGGGTGGCCAGAGCCAGGGTCAGAGCCAGCCTCCACCCACCCATGGAGATGGGGTTTCTCAGTGTAAAATCAAAGCTCTGTTGCAAGAGGAAAAAAACCAGGTGGGGAAACTGAGGCTGGGGCTTTTTGCAGAAGTGTAGAAGCTCCAGGGACTCATGAAGCTTTATTCTAAAGGCCTAGTAAGGCACTGTCTCCTCCCACTAGCACCCTGTCCCAAATCCTGGTAATTCTCTTCCAATACCAGCAGGGAAAAGTGTGTTTAGGGCCACATTATTAACTTGCCAATCTCATTTCTGGGACACAAATGCTAAAGGCTTAGGCGATCCACTTGGCATGTAATGAGATCTCCAGGACAAGTTACTTGGGGAAATGTCAGGCAGGATCCACCATGCTCACAGGGAGAGAGAGCCAATCAAGTAGGGCAACAATGGATTCAGCCTCCAGCAGGGCCGAAAAGGAGGGCAGGGCCTCACTGTTCCCTTTACTGGAGCTAGGAACACTGGGCATGCACTCTGGTATCCGCTACCTCATTGATTTCTTTGTCACCTGCCCAAATGAGTCATGACTGAAAGAGAGGAATAACAGGGGACAGAGAAGTGCTGAGGAGGGACAGATGTTCAGGCAGGTGGGCGAGATCAAGTGCCAAACTCAGCTCTTGCCTCTCTGGCCAGAAACACTCATGTGTTCTGGGTGCCTGGGATGTGTCCCTCAGATGAGGACCAGTGACCACCCTCATATACCCTACCCATGGCTTTGCCCATGGTGGAGCCCCAGCACCCCCTCTGGTGCAGTAGATGACCCCACCCTGGTCTACTCAGCAAGTGATTGAGAGCTATCAATTCCCAGTCCCCCAGCCTTATGTCTATTCATGACACTGACATATGGTACCTCCACATGGATGGAATGGTCCAAGGAAGCTGCTAATTAAGAGAGTTAAACATGTCCTCATTAGACCCCTGATGAAGCAGAACAAATGTAAGATGCTAGGGGGAAGAGGGCAGCCTGGGATACTGCATGTGCCTGCATGCAGCATCGCAGGGGTAAGCAGGGAAGGAAGGGAGAACGTGGGCAGGCTGTGGGCTTGGCAGTGGGTTCTGGGTCTCAGAAGATTCCTGGGCCTCAGTTGATGAAGTCCTAAGGAAGTGAGTTGGCCATCCTGGCCCAGGCAGGCTGGCTTGTAGCAAGAGCTCAGCTGACAGCAGGCCCTATCATCTCCCTTTCTTTCACACCAAAGAAATGCTGAGCCAGTTACCATAGATGCACCAGAGGCTCAGAAGCCCAGGAAATAGGCCCTAAAATGTTCTAGTTCTTTCTGCAACAAAGATGTTCTATCTCATATTGAACCAAAGTCCTGAGAGCTCTAGATCAGAGACTTCTGTTTTTATTGGGGGTGGCCTGGCCCCATATCAGTGATTATGGTAATGCTATTCACCAGGGCTTTCCCCACCAGGCCCCCACTCCATTCTGGTTTCCCTCCCCAGTGCCCAGCTGAGGATTAACCACCAAAAAGCCCTAGTCCTGGGACTGGAGAGGGCAGAGCTGAGACAAAATTCAGGGTCTTGGGGTCCTAAGCAGCCTTTCCTCCCCACCCATGTCTGGAGCTTACTGCCTGAAAAGAGGCTTCTTCACCAACTGGCCATGTGAATCCTAGATGACCAGTGGGTTTGAGATTTATGGCCACCACCTCCCAGGAGGTGTAGGATCATGGTCCCTTGACCTAGTATGACCATCTGCCCCTGCAGTGATAGGAAGTCAGAGGAGATGGAGATAGGATCCAGGACATGAAAGGCTAGGATGCTCAGGCTGTCTAGGGGAAGCGCTGGGGGTGGGCTTGCCCTTGGCTCCAGCTGAGCTTCTGAACCTCTGGGACACTAGAAAGCTCTGGATGCCCTTCCATTGGCCTGAGCTTGCTCTCTGAGAAGTGGCAGTCTCATGGGGTATGGCTGAGGGGTTCACCTGCTACTTCTTGGCAGGGGTAGATCTGGGGCCTGAAACTAGCAACCCAATACTGTGGGCTTTTCCCATGGAGTCAAGCAGGGGCAGAGTCTTATCCCTTAAGGGCACAGCCTGCTAGAGAGGGGCCCCCATCGACTCCCTCCAAGCAGCTGGAGTGAGGGGCTACCGCCAAGACAGCTCTGACTCCAACTCCACCAGCACCCTTATTCTAGTCCTGTTGGGCCATCTGGGTGTTCTGACTTGCCCAGCTACACCCTGGACAAGGTGCTTCTGTCCCAACAGAATGTTTAGAGGGCTCTGCTCCTGGCCCTAGCCGTGCCTGGCAGTGTTCACATCTGCTGCAGGTGCTGGGCCAACTGAATATCAGGCACTGCTGTGCAACGAGACATCTGCTGCTACTATCTTGTTGCAGATGTCTGCTGCTTCCCCTAGAGATAAGTCCCAGGCACTTTCAGATAACTGATGTCTTGCCCTCTGACTCCCCGGGATTCTTCAAAGAAAAGAAGCCTCTTGAATTCCTCAGGGCCATTCTCCAGAGGGCTGGGGCTAACCAAAGGACTCTGGATGGGAGAACTGTCTACAACAACCACCTATCTATAACAACCAAGTCTGCCAAATGGTTTAAACTGTATTTTGAGGAGGTTATTATGGAATAAATAAATATTAATATTTATTTTTTAGTTGAAGTCGAACACAATTCCTTTAATTTATTTATTTATATGTGGTATTGAGTATCAAACTCAGGGCCTCACACGTGTTAAGCAAGCACTCTGTTGCTGAGCCACAACCCCAGCCCCGAGGAATAACTTTTCACGCCACGTTGACATTTTGAAATAATTTTCAAAAACCCAAATATTTACAAAAATTTCCAGCAACAGGGGCTGCTCAAGCAACTTTTTTTGTGGGGGGGTAGGTACCAGGAATTGAACCCAGGGACATTTAACCACTGAGCCATATCCCCAGCCTCACCCCTTTAAAAAATATATATATTTTATTCTAGTGACTGAATCTTAGTGAGATTTTAAGGGCCTCACTAAATTGCTGAGGCTGGCTCTGAACTCCTGAACCTCCTTCCTCAACCTCTTTCCTCAGCCTCCCAAGCCACAGGGATTACAGGTGTGTGCTACCTCACCCAGCCTGTTAAGAAATTTAAGGGTATATGCCCTCAAGGGAATGCCACAGCACCCAAAGAAAGAAGAAGGAATCAGGAAGTTTAGTGGAGGCATGGAATGATCTCCAAGGCATATTATTAAGTGAAAAAAACAAACTGTAGACATCAAATAAAGTACCAAAACAAAACTATATTAAACAAAACAAAAATTAACTCCAATGGATCATAGATGCTACTGTTAAGAGCCATAACTAGAAGACATAGGAGCAACATTTTGTAATATTGGGCAATGACTTCTTAGATACAATACCAAAAGCATGAGCAAGCAAGAAAAAAAAAACAGATCAACAGAACTTAAAATCTAAATTGAAAACTTCCATGCTTCAAAATATCAACAAAACGGGAGAAAATTTCCATAAAACAGTGGAAATATTTATTTGCAAATAAATAAAAAGTCTGATAAGTCACTTGTATCCAAATATATATGAAAGAGCCAGGGCAGGGGCTCTTGCCTTTGCAATTGAGCAGGACAAAGTCACTAAGTAAATTAGAAAATAAAAAGGGCTGGGGACGTAGCTCAGTGGTAAAGAGCCCCTGGATTTAACCCAAGTATGGTGGAAGGGGAGTTTATTTGTGTGTATATATACCTTCTAATGAATATTATTTGTTTTGCACATCAAAAGTTGCCCCACTGGTAAGGTAAGTTTTTTGAAAAACATCTCAAAGTTTTTCCTGAACTATGGAAGACACAGACTGTCTCACTGCCTGAGACAACAAAAATGACGTGTAACTTTGGGAAAATTCAAAATGACCAAAATGAGAAGTTTTGCTGAGCACAAAAATGACACTACAAATGGAAAATTGTATATCAAACCTCCAGTGACAGATCACAGTCAAAACACAGGGGATCAAAAATACTATATAATATAAGGCTTGGTCCAGTGGTGCATACCTATAATCCCAGTGGCTCAGGAGGCTGAGGCAAGAGGACTGTGACTTCAAAGCCAGCCTCAGCAATGGCAAGGCACTAAGCAACTCTAAATAAAATACAAAACAGGGCTGGGATATGGCTCAGTGGTTGAATGTCTCTAAGTTCAATCCCCAGTCCCCCCAAAAAACAAAATTATATAAGAAGACTTCAAGCTCTGTGTACAAGGTGGGTATGAAACACAATACTTCCAGCCACAGGGTAGGCCCTAAATACCCAGAGATTATGAATCCCAGGTTTCTGTTAAGAGGTAGGTTAGGGGGAAATCCTGAAATAGGCCAAAGTTGGACTGATCTGCAGAAACTTATCTGACCAGAAGAAAGTAAACAGAACAGGCCAGTGGGAAGCTGAGATCACTGATGAAGTCATCCCCCCAAGCCCCTGCTACTGCTAACAGTTCTTCACTGAGAGACTGTGAGCTCTTATTTTATGCACTGGTCATATTAGCATGATAACATAAAAAAGAACTTTGGAATTATTCAAATCCAATTCCTGTTCATTAAATTAACCTTTCTGGGCTAGAGTTTTTTCATTTGTAAAATGAACATGCACTGAATTTGATTCCAAACCTGCAGTAGATTAGAGAATTTACTTAGGATGTCTGTGTGGTACACACCTGTAATCCCAGCTGCTTAGGAGGTTGAGGCTGGAAGATGGCAAGTTTGGGGCCAGCCTAAGGAATTTAGCCAGACCTCATCAAAAAAAAAAAAATAATAAAATACACTTTTTACAAATGTTTTACTTACTTATTTATTTTGTGGTACTGGGGATTCAACCCAAGGGCGCTTTACCACTGAGCTACATTCCCAGCTTTCTTATTTTTTATTTTGAGACAGGGTCTTTCTGAGCTGCCCAGGCTGGCCTTGAACTTGGGGTCTTCTTACCTCTGCTGTCTGAGTTTCTGGAGTTACAGGTGTGCACCACTGTGCCTGACTAAAAAATAAATAACAGACAAATTTAAAAAGTGAAACTTACAGAGGTGCGTCAGGGGCTGCTGAACAGCACAGCTGACCTGATCCAATGCTGCAGAGAGTAAGAAAGTTAAAAGCATTTCCACAAAGTTCAAGGCTCTCTCAACCTTGCAGAGCCAAGCCACCTTAGAAGGCATCACTAGATTACAGCATGTTCCTGGTGGCCACATAAGTTCCAGGTTACCAAGTAAAGGTTAATTGGAAAACTGCATTATTTTTCTTATTTTTGATTTCAATTTAATTTCAGACTTACAGACAAGTTGTGAAAGAGTGCAAAGAATACCATCTGTGCTTTACTTGGATTCTGCAGATAAACATTTTTCCCACTGGCTCAGTCTCTCCCTCCCTCTCTCCCCTTTCTCCTGGCTCAGGAGCAAAGGAGCCATGTTCTTCCTGGACACTAAGGACATGGTCTTTGTAACCACAGGGTCATGATGGGAGTCAGGAAATGATCCTGGAGCAAGGTGCGGACTAACATGCTGCTCAGCTCAGGTGCTGCAAGTCCCGAGCACGTGCCTCCTCCTCCTGCTCCCACCCCCCAGCTCTTTCCTCACCTTTAGTCTGTGATGCTTCCTCCTTGTCTTTAGAATTTTTCATTGTCTTTTATGTGGTAGGTGGACGCTGGGCGGGTGTGGACGCTCTCTGGGTCATCCGCACTGGCAGGAAGCCACATGGTGAGTCCTGGGTGGGTGAGTCCTGTGTGGGTGAGTCCTAGGTAGGATGATGTGCAGAACCATGCTGCTGCTTGTCCCGTTCTTCACTGAAAGAACTATTTTTTCTCCTTTGGAATTCCTGACTATCTTGTGGGGAACATTTTGAAACTATGTAAATGTCTTGTTTCTCCCCAAACATTGTAGTCACACTGGTTCTTTTTATGAAGACAGAAGAAAGCAAAACTCCTCAGCAAGATTCCCATCAAAATGATTGTGGTGTTGAAAAATGTAACTTATATAGCATTTGATAACTATCAGGTGGAATTCCTTAGTACTCACTATGTTAAAGACTTCAGGCCTTTGTGATGCTTTTTTTTCAAAACATCCTATATCTAAGGCGGACTCAGACTAACGACTCATGCGGTGTGATTTTGTGAGTGCTGTTGTCTTTGATAGATGAGTTACTCCCACCACTTTTGTATTTGTCTACTGTCAAGGGTGTAATAAAATAAACAAAAATGCTTTTAGAAAAGATTGATTCCAAGTGCCTCTTCTTTTCCTCCTTTTTCTGTGTATCTGCCAATCTCAACCAAAGACTCCACTTTTACTGTATTGCCCACCTAAAAATTCCCAGCCGTATTTCATTTCCAACTCTTCATCCAATATAAGCCTTTCCCTTCAACTTAAGAACTTTTCTCTCTTCGGCCAAATTAACCTACATAATTTGCTTTTAAAAAGCAAACACCAACTTATGTTTTTCTCTTTCTGCAAAGTGCCCTTCCAGTCTGTCTTGATTCTGTCCACATTCCAGATAAAATCAAGGGCATCTCTATAAAGGGAGCCTGACCTCTCCATTGAATGTGACTTCAACTGCACATGGTCTGTTTGGTACTGTAGGGGAGATGATGCAGGAGGGACTTACATAGGGAAAACAGTGGTATAAACGACATGTCAGATACCGACCAGGAGGTCCATAACCTCTCTCCCACAGGCCATTTTCCGGTGTTCTGCATTTGACTAGACACTGCACACAGCACACACACAGCACTTTTCAGTACACATTCCCATGTGTGTGTCCATGTGTGGTAGCTAATGAGGCTGCATCCCCATAGAACCCAGCATTTATTAGCTATTCAATAAAGAGGTATTTTATTGACTTCTTTTTTTTAACCTTTTTTTTTGGTATTGAGGATGGAATCCAGGGATACTTTACCACTGAGCAACATTCCCAGGCCTTTTTTAAAAATTATTATTATTATTTTAAATTTTGAGACAGGGTCTTGCTCAATTGCTGAAGCTGGCCTCGGAGTTGTGAGCCTCCTGCCTCAGCTTCCCCAGTTGCTAGGATTAGAGGCATGTACCACACCCCCATTCATTATCCTTTTTGTTCTGGTGAAGCCTTCTCACAACAGGATGGGGGACAGATGTTTCCATTCTTCGTGTTTTAATTCATGTCTAAGTGTGAGTGTTTACACTTGGAGCCCTTTCTGGCAGTGAGAAATTGGTGCTGATTAGTTTGGATGCCTTTACTAGGTTTTCCTAGGAGTAAAGGAGCACTTCACTGGGATTTGGGGCTCATTTGAGGGCAAATTGTTTATTGTAGTAAAACATAAATAGGTGCTTCTGTTTCATTAACTGAAACTTCACGTTATAGGGATCCTCATATCTGCCTGTCATCTGTTTTAAATGTTTGACAGCTGTCTGGTCATTCATAGCTGCTGTTGGGGCACAGAGGCCGAGTCAGGCTCCGGCCTGGAGATGGGGGTCCCACAGGAGTTAGGGTTAACTGTGGAGCTGGTAACTAAAGGGAGTTTGCTTCAGTGGATGGTAGCCATGGTGTGTACAGGGAGTGCTGAGTACTGAGGCAAAGGGATGGCCGCTGGGGGCTTCAACAAGCAGGCAGGCAGAGGGTCCCAGAGGCAGGCCTGGCCTCGGGATGGGTGGAAATCAGCGTCATGCGGCCAGAGGAGCACACACTGGGGGCTTGTTGGTGTTGGCTTAGGACTATGGGCTCTGGAAGGCGTGCGGGAGCTTTTCACCTGGGTTTAAATAAGAAACGGGTACAGACAGGTTAGCAGTAAGCTGGGGTTTACCCAGAGCCAGCCCAAGGATAACCCAGCAACGGACCAGCTCCATTTGAGTCACTCCCTGTGTGGGGAGGATGCCACCAGCCAATCTGTGGCCATTGGGCTAACTCTGCATGCCAGTGCGGTTCTGAAATGGCAGGGTTTTGTTAGTTCTCTGGTAAACAGTTACTGATTCAGAAGGTCATAGTGCACTGCTTTGGTCTTCTAGAAGTTCAGGTCCAAGCCTGTCCTGCTCACCAGGCGCGGTCTTGTGCAGGAGCTTCGGGTCCCCAAATCTCACTGGTGTGCTGGAGGGTGGTCCTGTGTTTCGAATCACCCCAGGGCCTTTAAAAGGTCCAAATTCCCGCGCCACACTCCATACCAATTCAGTCAGAGTGGGGAGAGGTGGCAGTGGGACCCAGCAGTAGTAATCTTTTTAATAGACTTTATCTTCTAGAGCAGTTTAAAGTTTACAACAAAATTGAGAGGAAGGCACAGAGGTGACCCATAGTTTCCTGCCCACAGGCCCCCCAGAGAATGTGGTGTCCCCATGGGGGTCACGCTTGCTGCTGTGTGTTTCATGGATTTGGTCTGTGGTGTCGAGATGCCTCTGCCATTATGAGGTCTCACATAGAATGGCTCATTACTTTTCAGTGGTTTCAGTTTGAAGGTTTTTCCTCTCTTTTGGGCCATATTTTGGGGTGAGGCATAACCCTGTTACTGTCAGCCCAGGTGTCCTTCGGCCTCTTGTTCTGTCACTGCAGTGGTATTTTGTATTGTGCTCTCTAACACGCTGTGAACCACCATCTGTGAGCTCAGGGACATAGGTTGAAGGTGCAGCATTGGTTCTCAGCTTGAGGAGTCTTTAAGTCCCTCGAGCCCTGGGAAGTGTGAAGTAGGAGTATGTGTCACCTATCAGACAAGCCCCAGAGCACTCGACACGGATGGTAAGACAGACTGCTACAGCTTATTAGAAGTAAAATTGTCTGACTTTGTACACAAAGTGTCTTATTTTCATCTGCTATGATGAGAAAATATTCAGGTACTTGGTGCAGAATGTCGGGCCGCACCACCAGCGACTCTGGCACTGATGTGTGGACTCTAGTCTTCCATGCAGCCCCACCCCATGTAACAGCCCCTCAGTCAGGGCCAGGACCCAGCCGCTGCGGCTGCACTGGAGGTGTTTGTCCCCACTGGGCTGTCAGGACCCAGGGGCTGAGGCTGAGTCCTAGCTTGTGTGGGAAGAATGAATGGCTGATTGAGGAAAGGGAATCAGTCACCAGAGAGAGCAGAGCAGATGTCGAGGGCCAGGAAGGAACACCAGGGCTTTCAGGGACCTTGATTAGTCCATGACTGGCCCTATTCAGGACCTTTTGGACATTGCTCATTTCAGAAACAGAAAGGTCTTTGAGGCTGGGGACGTGGCCCGCTGGCCATAGACCATGGGGAAGGAGTTGGCCTGGCGTGGTGACCCTGTCTGTGAGATAGCAGGCGGGAACTCCCCTTTGGGAGTCCCCTGAGAGCACCGTCTGTGCCTCCCTGGACCCACAGCTGCATTGCTGTGAATGCTGTGCTGCTTGCAGTGGTTGGAGCCACTCAGGGGCTGAAGCTTATCTTAGGGCTGAGTTATCTGAGCTGTTTGATTTTTTTTATTCTCCTTAATTTTTTTATTCACTTTTCCCAAAATTCAGACAGATATTTGTTGAACACATTGCAAAAGTCCAGTGTTCATCCAGCAATAAGGGTGTACACACCGGTGAACGGGGACACCGTCCCTGCGTTCTGATGGCCACAGACATTGGTCCTTCCAGCAGAGTGTGAGCCAACAGGGGAGCACAGGATGTGGGGGGGCTCAGGGTGGGGGCTCAGGGCAGATGCTGGAGGAAGTCGGTTGGAGATTGGGCCTGCAGCATAATTTCAGACAGAGTGGAGTGGAGTATGTTCCTGACAGTGAAAAGCTGGTTTATTAATGTGTAGGGCTCATGGGATGGAGTGTGTTTTTGTTGCCTCCCCTACTTTGTGCCATTCACCTGGGGAGCTGGAAATAACAGAGAGGAGCCTGCATCAGCCCCAGGGTGGCCCAGCTCTGAGGAGCATGGCTGCCAGATTCCATGCTTTCCCTGGGATGTTCTGGAATTTAACGGGAGTTCCCTCATCACCTTACTACAGTCTTCCTTCTCTTTTAAAAAGTTTTTATCCTAAAGTGAATGTACACATGAGAGAGACCCACTTCCAGGGTGGATGTGAAGTGAGCCCTGGGTACTCCCTCCCCACCTGGGAATTGAGCCTGCCGGGCTGTTCCCTCACACTGGCCTGCCCTGGCCCGGGGAGCCATTCCTCTAGCTCTGTGCTCAGTGCATTCTTCACTCTGCTCTTTTAGTGTCTTTTAAGAGGCCACATCTGTGCTTGTTAGGAGATGTCGCAGTGTCAGACTGTCACGGCATAGCGAGAGAACAGACAGGCCACAGTTGCTCAATGGCTCGGGGAGATATCCTGACTACATCAAAGTGCTTCAAACAATTTTTCAAAAAAAAATTGTTTGAAGCACTTTCAGTTTCAAGGAAGTAGCAAGACCTATTATAAAGATAAGGATCTTACAAATCTGCATGCTGCAGGTGGACGCTACCACAAAGTGACCAGCCAGCTGAGCGCCAGGCCAGCCTCGACTGCCCCAGTGATTTCTTAATAGCGATGCTGCTCAGTACATTTCCAGTGACTTCACGGTGTGAGGGCTATAATCACTCGGAGGAAGCTCGTCCTGGTGGGGAGCTGGGCGCCACCGTTGCTTTTATAATTATTACTTTAATAATTCAGAATGTTGAAATGGGCCACCTCGGGAAGTAGCCTCTTGGGTGAACCATTCCCAAATTTGCTTTTGTCTTTGTTATGATGGGTGTTGTTTTGTATTCTGTCTTTTCTTCATTCTTTTTTCTTTCTCAAATGTCCTGTGTCTCCATCTACCGTGTAGGAACATCAAGCTCTGAATGTCAGTCGGTCATGGGAGGGATGACCCCGGCCAGCTGGTCCTGAGGACCTGTTGACTGCTTCTCAGATGGCTTTGTAGGTGTCGTTGGTTGGGCTGGGTCCAGGCTTGAGCGGCACTGTTACTTTTGACTACATGCTGCCTTTTAGTGGTGAGGTGCATGTTAGAAGCCCTGTTCTCTGGACAACGCTAAGGGAAGGGTCCTTTTGGTTCTGATTTCGTTCCTACTCTTTAAACTCTGGTATGACTCAGCAGACTTCTGCTCCTGGGAGAAGGCCCAGGGAGAAAGCAGGCCCACCCACGTCACCACGCAGGGGCTCCTACATACGTTGGCTTATGTGTAATGAGGACCTAGAGCTGGCCGTCAATTCTCATTTCACTTCATTCCCTAGGCTGTTGGTTTTCCCAGAAGTCAGCAGGAAGCTTGCTTCTGGGCCAAGGCTGAAATCATGTCACAGCCTTCTTGGCCACTGTGCCATAATTGCAAATCCTAGGTTTGAAAAGAATCTGTTCTTATTCAGACTGGGGTTCCAGTCTTTAGTGACATGGAATGTAGACTAGAACAGTACTTTCTGGATATCTCAGTGTTCTTTATGTTTGCATTTTCACCATTTTAATTAGCCTGTAAAACCTCCCTTTTGTGCCTCTGAGGGGAGCTGCCTGAATCCACAATACTTTTACTATGTATTTCCATAATACTCTCAGTCACTTAAGAAGGTGAGGGTGGGGCTGGACAAAGTGCACCATTCCTAATTGTTTAAGAAAATCATCCCTTGCTTGAGCTGCATGGAATGCAGGCTGAGGGGGAAACCTGTGTGAAGTTTCTCTTTCCCACACAGGAGAGCATCTCTAACAGATGCTGTTCATGGTCACATGCACTTGGTCAGGAACTGCTGCAGTGAGCTTGGCCAAAGTCCTTTGGATTCTAGGCTGGGGGTATAGCATGGTGGTGGAGTGCTTGCTAGCATGCACGAGGCCCTGGGTTCAATCCTGAGCACCACAAAGAGAGAGAGGAAAAGGCATTTGGATTCTGCAGACAGTGAGGTGCATGAAAACCATGTGCACCTTGAAGCAAGCGTTCCCACTGAACCCTCCCTACCTGAGGCATTCTCTTCCTTGTCCCCCATAGTGTCACAGTGTCCCAGGGATCCCAGTCTCCCCATCCACAGCATCCTCTGTCCTGAGGTACCTTAGTCAATGGTCACCTTTATCACAAGGTGAGCAAGGTGGTTGCTGGAGCCCGAGTAGGATGGTGGGAGATGGGGTCTGAGAGGTTTGCGAGACTTGGCCACAGAATGCAAGGACTGAGCCCATCCCTATGTGGGAGCCATGGAGAGCTTGAGCAGAGACAGGATCCAACTTGTGTCTTTCACATCATTCCTCTGGCCCTGTGGACCACCGTGTCCAGTGGGTAAGATACCAGTGTGCCCAGTGGGTAAGGCCCTGCAGCAGTCTATGAGCAAGACCATGACTTGGTGGGGAAGGGAGCTTTGTGCTCTAGTCACGGGTCTCAGTAGAGATCATCTGTTTTGCCCACAGTTTTGGAGGCTGTGGTGAGCAGCAGGAGTCAGGGAAGGGTCCCAGCCCCCAGAAGGCTGGTTGCCATGTGCTGAGGGAGAAGAGGGTGGGAAGGAACGTTGAGGGGCGGGACTCAGGAGCTGAGTTTGAGGCAGCCAAGTGACACTGGTAAGGGGCGAAGCGTGTGCTTGGCATATGGAGCTGCTTGGAGTCTGAGCCTGGGTGAATGAGAAGAGGAGTGTTGACTAGTGCTCAGGCAATGACAGGGACAGAAGAGGTCAGGGAGAGCAGGGAAGGAGCGGCAATAGGATAGGAATAGAGTCAAGGGGGAGTGGGATCCAGAAGTAGGTCTGTAAGACGAGCTGAGAACGAATCCTGATCTAACCACCTTGAGGTCGCGGCAGCCCCTGAGAAGGACAGCACCAGTGTAGTCGCCAGTGTGGTCTTGGAGGTGAAGGCTGAATATCCACATTCAGGAGAAAATGGGAGACTGGACACGGTGAGCAGGGCACACAGTTCTATTAAGATTTGTAAATAGAGGACGAAAGGGCCACAGCTGCAGGATTGAGCTTTGCCCTTAAAACTGGGATTGAGTGTGAATGTGGCACTTAAATGGCTGGAAGTGGTGATTTCACAGCCAAAGGAAAGGTCAGGGGCAAGAGGGAGAATTGCCAGATCGGCGTCCTTGGGTGGCAGGGCAGAGGAGCTGCAGGTGGCTCTGCAGAGATTACCGGCTTGCCCGTGGTGGGAAGGCAGGACCCGCTTGCCCATGGCGGGAAGGCAGGACCTGTGAGCAGATGCTGTGGGGGCAGAGGTGGCTTGGAGGTGTGAGAAGTTCCCTTCCCGGTGTTCAGTTTCTCATGGAAACAGGAAGTCAGTCAGTAGTAAGAAGGAGAAGCTGGCAGAGGTGGAGATTTGGAGGAATGTGGGCTGGGAAGGACTTATCTGCATCCCAGATTGCCTCATGCCTAGAATGAAAACAGGAAAAGTACCCTCTGGCCTACCTGGTGCCAGGGAAGCTCAACTTGATGTTCTCTGGCCAGCACAGCCTGGCGAATCTCCATGTGGGTGTCACTGGATTTTGTTGCAGTGAGACAGAAACAAATCTGTGGGACAGGCAGAGAAATTTAACTGCTTCTCCTGGTTCTATCAAGCTGTGTGAAATTCGCTTTTTCTTTTTACATCCTTGGCTTGCTTATTAGGATGGTGGGCAGCTGAGTCTGGCCAGCTAGATCCAGGCACTGTCCCTGGTCTGGCTGCAGTAATGGGTGGATGGGATATGTGGACAGACTGCTGGGCGTGTTAGGAGCCTTCATGAGAGGCAGGGCTGTTGGGAGTGGTCGACACACACTTAGTATGCAGGAGTTGCAGGTTGTCCCCACACCAGGTGAGAAAGGCAGGGTCTCCTGGAGGTCAGCGACTGCCTGTGGAGGGTGAAGCCCACCCTGTGGCTGTGTGCTTTGGAGGCTGGGCAGGGAAGCAGTGCATACAGGAGGACTTGGGGAGCGTGTGCTGGGTGGCTGGGGGACGGTGGGCTTTAGCTTCAGACCTGGCAGCAGGATCAGTGAACCAGGTGTCAGGGACACTGGGAAGCCAGAGGAGACGTAAAAAGCCTGACTGTGAGGAATGGCGAGGATGCAGGCCCTGACACAGTCTGGAGCACTGGGACCCAGCTGCGGCTGTCACAGCCTGGGGCAGAAGAAAGGCTACCATCACATTCCCGACACTTGACTGTGCTCCACACACTCCCCTACAACACAGCACCGTCTGGCCCAGTTGTCATCAATGCTGAGCCAGAAAACCCTGGGTTTAGGTGTGGCCATTTGGGTGACTGGCCGGGGTAGGTCCAGTCTTAGCCAGATCACCAGAAAAGGGAAGGTAAACACAGAAACCAGGAGCTGACTAATGGCCAGGGCAAATGGCCAGGGCAGCCAGAGCGCCTTGGGGAGGACGATGGTCAGCAGGGGATGAGGGAAGTGGGCTCACTGGTCGGAGTCCCTTTCTCTTCCTGGAACTAGCCGATCGTCTAGATTTGGACTCAGTCCTGGCTTCAAGAGCTGCGTGTTCCCATTAGCCAGAGTGATGGGATGGTTCATATGAAAGGCACGAACTAGTAACCAGCTTTGGTACAACTAGGTCAGGCCTGGCCTAGAGTGCCTAAAGCCGGTTAGGCATATTGGATAATATTTCTGCTCAAAATCATTAACTGTAAACGTGGCTGCTTGGCCTCGAGCCCACAGCTCTGCAGCCAGGCCTTGATCTGGCTCAAGAATCCCTAGGAAACTTGTTTGTGACTTTAGAGCCTGGCTTTCCTTGCAGGGCTCTCTGTGGAGACAACTAGTCAACAGGGCAGAGTGAGTCAGGGCTGCTAACTAGCCTCTTCCTGCATGAACTGGTTAACTGGCTCTCCTGGCTTCCTGCTTGGTTCTGAACTCCAGTGCCCGGGCCTGCTTTTCTGTTTACCCACAATAGCAAGGGACTTCTTTTATTTGCTTTTGGTCTGAAGGAAGGGCTTGTTTTGATGTTTGGATCACAATGTGACACAGATGGCCCGGCCTGTTACCTCCAGAGTAAAGAGGTAGCAGGCTCCATACGTGGCTGGCATCGATGGCTGCAGCCAGAACTTCTGATTATTTTTAGGTTTTGTCTGTTAATGGATGACTTTCTGATGGCAGCTTGTTTGGTACATTAACTTCTGATTCTGATTTCCTCTGAGAAGTCAGAAAGCAAGCTGCATAAACTCCCTTGCTTCCTACCCCCAGGCCTGGGCTCCCAGCAGCTCATGGTGGATGGTGGATTTATCACCAGCTCATTGAAGGAAATGCCTATTTACTTTCCAATCATAGGTGGCCTGTTGAATTCTAATATAATTCTGGGGGCAAATACAGTCAGAGGTTTTTAAAGTCATTAATTCCTTGATCTCTTGAATTCTTGTCACCGACTGTTGTCAGAAAAATATCCCCTTGGTGTATATTCCAGCACATTTCAGCAAGCTGCACCTCCTGGCCTGCCCTTGCTCCCCCTTTTGGTTGGAATGTGCTCTTGCAAGGCTGGGGGATGAACAGAGGTGTCCCTGGTTCTCTGGGAGAAGACTCCCAGTTCTGCAAAGCCCAGCGAATAACATCTCTCTTAGACCGCCTTTGTTTGCACCTCATGATAAGTGTTCCTTTGGCAGTTTTATAAACAGGCTGCTAAAATGTCACCTTTTTAGAAGTGTGACAGGCCCATGGGAGAGGACTGCTGGCAGTCAGGCGAGCTGGGTGCAATTTGTGGATGCGTTGGCTGTGGCCAGGGACTTGACACAGAACAGGCCATTCACCTGCAGCATTAGCTCAGTTTAGGAAATGCAGCTTCGCCAACCTTCACCCAGGTAGAAAATGACATCGCTGATCCTCTGAAAGTCAAATGGGGGCCTCCTGTGTGTATCCAGCTTTCATGAATGCCTCATGGACCTATTGGGGAGGTGTGGAAGACACAGGACGCAACGTGGTCTGGCTGAGGAGCCCGCGGGGCTGCAGGGGGGCAGCCCACACCAGCTGGGGCCTGTCTCTCTCCCCATCAAGGAGCACAAGTTTGCTGAATGAAGCAGACACAGATCCAGTTGGGTGGTTACCAACCCGACCACCAGCTTGCAGTGAGGGTGAACTGGGTCATCTTGGTCATGCTTCCCTATCCCTGGAAGCCTAATGCAGTGTGAGAAATTATTGATGATTCTGGGTTCAGGCTCCCCCACACAGAGCAGCTGGGTGTCCATCCCGCTTTGCTGGATGTCACCCCTTGATGGGATTCCAGTGAATTCCTGAGGTTCCCAAGAGGCTCATAAGACACATTTTAGTTGCTATGTGGGACACATTGAAAACCAGGAAATAAATCCTTGACTTGTTAAGTGAGGAAAAATACTAGAGTTCTTGGGAGAGGAAAATTTCCAAGACTTCACCGCTGATGGACCGGTCTTGCAGGCAGGAAAACATGTCTTCATTCAGTGACCCCAAGGCCCATGTCCAGCCAGCCACAGAACTTCCTCAGCTGGACAGTACACTTCCTGTTGGAAGACAAACGACAAATATCTGCTTTGCATTTGTATGTCCAGCCAACTTTTGACCTGATGCTTTCAAATTTTAGTTACAACCTTTGCTTCCCTTTGGGAAAGAATGATTTAAGAGCTCTGCTGTCCAATACGGTAGCCATTGACTTCAACAAGCACTTGAAATGTGACTAGTCACAACTGGCATGTGTTGGAAGAGCAAGGCAGTGTTTCAAAGACTTAGCACAGAAAAGGACAAATGGCTAAATTTTTAAATATTGATCACAGATTGAGATGATAACACTGCCAATGAAGCGAATAACATAGTGCATATTGTTAAAACTAATTTCACCTGTTTCCTTATGATCTTCTTAATGAGGCATCTGGGAAGTTTAAAGTTGCATGTTTCTTTTGATAAGGACAGTACTATTCCAGGTTTTCCAATGCAAGTGTGAAAAGTCTCCAGTTCCCTTCTGCACACTCCTCCCCAAATCTCCTTCTTTTGGACTAAACTTGAAGTCCTTTTAATGAGACACCAAGCTGTTTTTGTTGCTATAATTAGAGACAAATTATAAATTCCAATGACTACCCAGTAGTTCTGCATCAAGAAGCCAGACAAGAGACTTTGTTCAAAGGGATGCTTGAAGTTCACACATTTCATCTTCTCTTCCTATTTCTGCCCTTTTCCATCACCCCAACAAAGCATGCATATGTGTCAGTCAGCTTTTCACCACTGGGACCAAAATACCAGACAGGAACAGCTGAGAGGAGGAAAAGTCTATTTTGACTCAGTTTCAGAGGTTCAGTCCTCAGTGGACCAACTCCACTGTTCCAGGCAGAGGTGAGGCAGAACATCATGGAGGAAGGGCATGGTGGAGCAGAGCTGCTCAGCTCTCGGTGGCCAGAAGCAGAGAGAGCAAGGGGCAGAGAATGCACAGTTCTAGGGAACATCCCAGTGGCCCCTAGAGACCCCTAGTGACTCCTCCAGCCAGGCCCCATAGGCCTCTGGTTCGTTCACACTAGGACAGACTGAGTGGCCACTGCTCTCATCTGTCATCACTCCACCCCTGCAGTGGCATGGGAGTCTGGGGACACCTCATCTCCAGACCACACAGCATGGAATGGAGGCCTATCTGGGCCACCCCACACAGGGCTGCCACTAAGAGTCACATTACCTGCATTTTATAAACCAGTGGGGCTGGATTCCTATTAGACATAAAGCTCTATGTGTACAAGGAAGGCAAGAATCTGTAAAGACTTCCCCAACCAGAATCCACCAGGGCCCAAATCGAGCTACTCAAGTCCTTTCTCTGCATGGAAATAGTGTTAGCTCCTAAGCAAGCAGATTCCAAAACTTCTTCTCAGATGAATCCATCTCAACGCTCTTTACGTATCAGGAGTAATCTTGACTTACAATGGATCTTGCCCCCACTGGCACTGCAGTCTTAAATGATTCATGTTTTTTAGCATTAGCAACCTTCCTTATATCCAAATACACTGAAGTGAAGAAGGCTGAAAGTGGAGCCTTTCCTGAGATCAAGTTCTTCCCATTTCTTTCACTATCATTTAACTAATGCATGTAATCAAAACATCATAAAAGTTTAAGTTAAAATATTATAATAATACCACCCTAAGACAGCTTTTTAATTTCCAAGTTTCATTTGCACAGATACATTAATACATTACCCAGTTATTATCATAGATAATGCACAATATTTTGCACTATAATTAGTTCTCCTGCTTCCTCAGCTCCTTCCTCCTTCTCTGTTGGACATGTGGCTGTGGGTCCTGTGCTTTCTCCCCCATATCTTTAAAGGTTGTCCTGTGATCATGTTTGATCCTGTGCCTCTAAGTAGAACCTATGCCCTTCTTTCCAGAACTCCAGGTTCATGTGTCCAGCTGTTTACTCAACATCTCCAACTAAAATGTCTAAATGACATCTCAAAAAAAATGAATAAAAAGGAATAGAAGCCTCCATTTACTAATGAAACTGAAATTTCTTGGTGATTTTGAACTGTCAGGTATAAAGGTACAAGGTGACAGGAGGGATGGGAAGAGGCTCAGCACACTGAGTGAGAGGGGAGGAGCAGCGGGCCCCACAGGACCCCACCCACACCAGAGTGGAGCCAAGGAGTCCATTGAGGGCAACAGCGGACCACCCATGGGCTGCAGGCAGAGTGACCACCTGCAGGTCTATATAGGAGGAAATCAGATCTCCTGGCCCTGTCCTAACTGCATCATCCCTTTGGCCACCTCACAGTGGGCAGAGAAAGGAGTCCATGAGCAGATGGAACAAAAGGTGCCACGTTTGGGAACCAGGGGACAGAGCTGGGGAAAAAATGAGGGAGCACGGGAAACTGTTATTTGAAAAGGGAGGCTCAGCTGCCAGCTCCGGGAAGAAAGACCAGGCCCAGGCGTTTTGGAGAGGAAGAAGCCAAACCACCACAGAGAAAGGTGCCCGGGAGTGACATCCTGGAGTCCTGTGGAAGACCCACGGCCATGCAGTGCCTTACAGTAAGCGCCAGCCGACAGGCACAGAGCATGACTTAGCCCAGATGCAGGCATCCATAGGACAGCTTCCAGTGTGAAAGGGAGGGTCGAAACTAAATAGAAGGAAAAGAAGATAATGCAAAAAATAGAACTCCAGATCCAGAAAGAGAGTAGAAAACAGATAGTGGAGAGGAAATTTCATACACACACACATACACACACACACACACCACACAACTAGTAATATATGTATAATATATATAATAGTAGTATAATACATCATGTTATTATATGTAAATAGTATTATATATAAAACATGGGATATATATATATATATATATATATATATATATATCCAGCTGTTTACTTGACATCTGGGCACTGGGCACTGATATATATATGACTGTAATAGCACTATATTAAAGATTTACAGTTTTACAGTCCTGGAGATCATGAGTTTCCATACTTAAAGGGTCTAAGGAATCATCAAGGCACAACATCATAACATTGACCCTCTCCAGAGCTAAATGCTTGAGCTCAAGATCTTTCAGGAAGAAAGCGTGCCGCTGGAGAATGTGAAATCAGAATTGCAGCCGACTTCTCCTCCACGACATTTAAAAATAAAGACAATATCAATGATATACCCTGTGGAGACAAGGGAACTCTTGTACACTACTGCGAGAGTGTAAATGAACACATCTGTTACAGAAGCAGCACGACAGCTCCTCAGGAAACAAAAGCCGTGACTACCGTAGACGCCAGAAACCCCACTGGTGCACATCTGCCCCAAAGACTTGAACTCAGTCCGTGGAAGGGGCAGCTGTGCGCCAGCTCATGGCAGCAACTCCCAAAGCCAGCGATGGAGCCGACCTGCATCCACCAACCGACGAGGGGCAAAGAAAACCTGGCGCCTGAGCACGGCGGAGCACCGCTGTCCTTCAGATGGAAGTGACCTGTCATCTGTGACAGCAGGAGGGGCTGGGGGACCCTGTTAAGTTAGATAAATTGGGCAGCACAGGCAGACACCTCCTCACCTCCTGCACTGATAGGCACAGAGGAGAAGAGTGGGGTGGTCTGCAGGCTGAGGGGTGGGCACGGGGTCAAGGGCATGGCTATCTTGACAGCAGGAATAGAATTTTTTATAAATCTATTGCACAGCATGGGGAATATGGTCAATGACAGTGTGTTGTAATTTCAAAATTGCCAAGAAAATTAATTTCATATATTCTTATCACAAAAGGGTAATTATTTGAGGTGGTTGATATATTAATTAGCTTGGCTTAATTATTTCACACTATATTCATAAATCATAACATCATTTTGTAATCCCATAAACAATTATAAATGGTCAATTTACAACAAAATAAAACAATAAATATTAAGAAACTCAATTAGCTCAAAATTTTGATAAAAATTATTTTCAACCTGAAATTCTGTACTCAAATAAGTGTTTTAACATGAGAATAAAGACATTTCAGGCATGTGACGTCTGGACAAAATTAGTTCCAAAGCTTCTTGGGAAGCTGTGTGGGGGTATGCCTATTAAAAGAAGAAAGTAAACCACAGATGGCCAGGGCTGGATGGTTCCCCAGGTGACATGGTGCTGCCTAGGAGGTGGCAGGAGATGGGGTGGCAGGAGATGGGGTGGCAGAAGAGGGAGGCCGGGCCAAGTGCTCAGCCAAAGCTCTGGATGAGTGGCCAGGATCATGGGATCCACCTGGGAGCCACCTGAAAGTGGGGGACAGTGAGTCCCTCAGTACAAATCTGAGCCTCTAGTGGGAAGAAGGGAAATGTGTGCTGAGGGCAAACCCCAGATGCTGGCTGTGGGTCACTGATAGCAATCCTGAGTGGACATTCTCTAGGGGACCAGCCAGACTCCCGAAACCAGCTCTGGAAATGGGGCCAGAGAATTTCTCTTCCATTCAACCTTTAAACTCCACAGTTTACTTGTCACATAGAACTTCACAGTTTGCCTTAAAGCCAGGGGCCTAAGTGTTTTGTCAATAGTGGCTTCTGTCTTCAGACAAAAGCCACATGTCCTGGGTTTGGGGCAGGTCAGACTTGTGTCCCATAAGCTGCAGGTGCAGGGAGCCTGCCTTTCTATTACAACAGTGCTTCTCAATGACATTCTAGAGCAATCCATATCAGCTGGAGTTGCTCATACAGAGGGGCTGGGTGGGGTGAGGGAATTTGCATTTCTGACAAGTTCCTGGGAGATGCTGCTGCTGGTCTGGGGACTGCCCAGGGCTCCATCTGGCAGCACACCAGGCCCTCCTGGGGGTTCTGAGACTCTGGAGGCCTGAGCATCAATGACTTTCAGAAGTCCTGGGGTGACTGTGGTGCATAGTGAAGGTGAGAGCCCCGCTGAGGGGAGCATTTGGGACAGGTGATCTCTCCCTCACCTCCAGCATCAGGGGGCACTTGCTGGATCTACATGGACATGCAGTTTCTAAAAGAGTTCATATGTGGCTGCATCTGTGGTGTATTCCCACATTTGATGTTGTTATTGTCCCCCAGATTATTGCAGAGGGACCCCTTTAGATAGGTTTGAACTTTAAGGAACATGGCATAGTTAGTATGCCATAGTTATAGTATGGCATAGTTTGTCTCATTAACGAAAGTGGCATGGCTCATTAAGCCCCATCAGTAAGTGTCCACTTGAGTTTTGTGACTTCCTGGTCAGGCTGGGAGCGGTGGGTGGGGGTGGGTGGTGGGAAGGGTCAGGGTGGGGAGGGTGGTGGGGGGAAGGGTCGGGGGGGTGGGAGGCATCCTTGAGAAACACATTCCTCTCTGTAGAGATGTTTTGGAAACCACAAAACTTGCTTCTGGGTTCTCTGCATTAAGGAGCTAATAGCAACCAGGATGAAAGTGTGGGGCAGTGAGCTTCACACCAGGAAGTCCCCGTGTACTTGGTGTTCCTTGGTCGATTTACACTTAGCTAAATGGGGCTCCACTGCTGGCTAGTCACAGTGCCTTCTTCAGGTCACAGGACTCTGGAAGCTTGTGATTGTGGCCAGCTTGTAACAAGAGGTCCTTCCAGTATTCCTACAGTGAGATCACATGAAACAAGCTCCAAACAAGCCCCACATACTCCATAGCCTGGGGTGGGGGGACATTGGAATATAATGAAATAAGTTTGTGATGCTGTTTAATAAAATGTGGATTTTGAAGTCTGGGGCCAGGAGTATAATTCGAAATTAAAGCACTTTAATTAAATTACATGATTTTCCTGAGTTTTTAATGTCGTCATCTAAAAATGGGAATACTAAATCATTTGGTTTAACTACCTCACAGTTAAACCAAATGTCAAAAGACTCAACAACACAGCAGTGTGAATGTAAAAAACGAGGCTAGCCATTCCCACCATGGTGCTTGCAGAACACAAAGTTCTGAAAAATGAGTTTTTAAGGTAATGTGAGATCCAGTGCAAATATTTTTACCTGAATTAGAATGGAGGGGTAGAGAGAGAAGATGGGAGGGGAGGGGAGGGAGGATAGTAGAGGATAGAAAAAGTAGCAGAATACAACAGTTACTAATAGGGCATCATGTAAAATTGTGGATGTGTAACCGACATGATTCTGCAATCTGCATTTGAGGTAAAAATTTGGAGTTCATAACCCACTTGAATCTAATGAATGTATGAAATATGATATGTCAAGAGTTGTGTAATGTTGTGAACAACCAATAAAAAAAGGAGTTAGAATGGTAACAAACATCTTTTTCTTCTGTGGAAGACCATCCCTGTCCCTGTCTAAAACTGAGAACCAGTGAAATGTCCTGTCACCAGCAGAAGCCTATAGACTGCCCATCTAGACAAGGGCCCTCTGTCACTATGCCTCACGGCCTACAGCTAGCTATTGGCTTCTTTGCCCATGTCCAATTTCCTGCCTTCCAAGGCTGCCCTAACCACCACCCCCCAGTTCTCAGCCCCTGCAGATGTCCTCCTCTGAGCTCCCTTCTGACACTCTGCCAAGGCTGCCCGTGAGGCAGAGGCCTAGCTTTGCCAGTCAACTGGGTTTTCTGGTGGTCTTTGGGAAGCAAACAGGGTCCTGATGCAAATCTTCCAAAACATGCTTTTGCAATTTTCTTCCACAACAAGATAGCCAAGTGTGCAAATCACATGAATCTCTCTGTTTCCAGATATCATTTTGGGCCTCTGGTGATCTTTTAAAATATTGATTTAAGATTACATTAAATTAATATTCTAATATTCTATTTAGTATTCTGGATACAGTTGTCTAGTCCACTAAAGTTCCAATTATTCCACAACTCTGGATGGCGTGTCTTAGCTGAGAGGGAATGGTGGCCCTCAGAGTCACTATCTCAGAGACTCTAGGGGGGGCTTGGGAATGGGGTAACTTAATTTCAACGCGAGCTTCAGATGCTCTGCCAGGGAGGGTCCTCTGGCCTGATGTGTGGGGTTGGGGTTCTCTGACTTCAGTGTATGTAAAAATCTTCCGAGGAGCTTGTTTAACGTGTAGATTTCACAGCCCTATTCTCTCAGGCACAAGGTGGGACCTCAGAATCTGTATTGTAATCAAATCTCTTTTTTTTTGTTTTGTTTTTTCCTTCTTTATTTTTTTATTGGTTGTTCAAAACATTACAAAGCTCTTGACATATCATATTTCATACATTAGATTCAAGTTGGTTATGAACTCCCAATTTTACCCCAAATACAGATTGCAGAATCACATGTGTTACACATCCACATTTTTACATAATGCCCTATTAGTAACTGTTGTATTCTGCTACCTTTCCTATCCTCTACTATCCCCCCTCCCCTCCCCTCCCATCTTCTCTCTCTACCCCATCTACTGTTGTCTTTTACAGAGCGCATTTTAAGAAGTGTTGATTGATGTAGAGAAAGTGAGATCTTCATAGCAGAAAGCTGGCTATGATGACCATCTATATAATATCTAAGAATGAGCACAAATTCCCGAAAAATGCTGCTTATTCTGGACGTTAGTTTCCTGGTTTGCACATAAGATTGCTAAGATTTTCTGACCTAAGAGATGCTCCATTTTGCTTCCTGTGTCAGGACTCTGACTAAATCTACGCAATGCGGGAGTGATTGACAAATTCATTAAGATCCTGACAAATTTATTAAGACAATCGGAGATTTGATTAAAATACAGATTCTGAGGCCCCACCCTGTGCCTGTGAGGATAGACTCTGAAATCTACACGTTAAACAAGCTCCTCAGATGATTTTTATATACACTGAAGTTGGAGAACCTCAACTCCACATAATTAGTGGAATTCTGATGTTAATGTTGCTAAACTGCTTTAAATTCAATGTGTTGCCTCAACTAGATTCCTTGTTCTATAGGAATAAGGCAATATGTATATGGGTTTCTCAAATATATTTAATTTTTTTCTCATTTTGGAATTTTAACTTGACCAATATTGTCATGTGGTCATAAATATAATCAGTACACAAAGTATTAAGCTAATACATAAAAATTTGAGTTACCAAATGGGCCAGATGCTATAGAATATGAGGAGGAGAAATATGAGAGGCATGTAATAATCACATCATGGGTCCAAAGAATAATGCCACAAGAAGCTGACACACTACGGGAGAGATTTACAGCATGTGAATCGGATCTTGGTGAACCCACTATTGAGAAGGCACAATTAGAAGCGTACTTCGGGACAGCTTTGTTTCTTCTGTTTTCTGTTGTGTATGGAAACACCTGAGACCAGATAATTAGAAAACACAAGTTTATCTGTCTGAGGGCAGCGGCCAGCATCAGCTCAGGCTTGGGGCCTCCTGCTGCGTCACAGTGAGGCTCAGCATCATGATGAGACTCTGCTCGTGGGCCTGCTGGGTCTCTTCCTCTTCTCAGAGGCCAGTATGGCCATCATGGGGCCTCACCCTTCTGACCCATCCAATCCTCAGGCCTCTCAGAGGTCAACCTGTGGGGGGCTAACATAGGAACTGGGGAATGTCACCCAACCCACAGCAAAATTCACAGTGTCTGCAAGGGACTACATGGTGCTGCACAGGGTCAGGACACCAGGCTCCTGCGGCATGGCTGCCCTGCTGTCCTCAGTCTAAGGCGTCCACCTTCAGTCCAGGAGGCCACTAGGTAGCTTCCACTCAGATATTCTACCTGGCAGGAAGGAGAACAGGCCTTACTCTTCCCCCAAAGCCCTTCCAGAACCTTCATAAGTCACCCCTACTGTATCTCATGAATGGCGGAATCAGGTCACATGAAACATTTAAAAGGCATGCTGGGAATGTCATGTGTACGCAGAGGGAACAGCCATGTGTCCAGCTGACACTGAGCAGAGATGGGAAGGTCATGTGTACATGGAGGGAACAGCCCTGTGTCTGGCTGACACTGAGCAGAGATGAGAATATATCAATAGGAAGGAGGGAGAGACCTAGTTGGTTTCCGTGGTGTGGACACTATGTAGAGGGCCTTGAGCATCATGATGGGAGACTCTGTTAGCTGATGGGGGAATCTAGAGACAGTAAACTATTTTTTGAGGTAAAATGTGACATTATTTGGGGACTCTAATTCATCTGGCAGTGATGTGTAGGATGGATTAAAATGAAGAGAGACTCTGAGCAGGAGACTCTGAGCTCACACAGACAAAGCAAGAAGCTGTGTGGGCACAGTCGGAGCAGCAGCCTTGGAGGAGCAGACACCAACTGAGAGGAGAGAATCAAGGAATCCGGGGCTTTGGGGAATGAGGTGACCAGCCCAAAGCCAACAGGGGCCCAGCAGAGGAGTAACAGGGGCCTGGCAGAGAAGTGGGCTCCCACTTCCCCAGCAGGAAACGGGGCCTTCTTGGTGCCTAGCAACGGCAGAGCTGCTCAGACTCCCACACTCCGGGACAGGCGAGGGGCAAACACAATGTGGGAAGTAAAGCATCTATCAATTCCCCACATTCTAAAACATCTCAAGCTGCCCTATTAGATAAATTGCTTTGCAGACTGTGGGCATGCGACCTCTTGTACCCTGGGGCCCCAGGATGGGCGACATTCTATAGTAAGTCAGCATCTCTACATGCCCTAACAATACATAGTAGCTAACATTTATGTTATGTGTTTGTGGTTTTTAAAGTGCTTTTTAAAAATCCATTTAATCATTCATTCCCTTTAATGTGATTCCCATCCTACATCCTACATGTGAGAAAACTGAGAAGTTCTCTCATCCAGGGAGAGTTGAACTGCCAGAAAGGAAGCAGCCGAGGTCCCACGCAGCCTTCCTGCCTCCCAGGCCCAGCCTCCACTTGGGCTAGGCTGGTATGGGAAGGTCATCTCTGGACTGGGTGTGTGTGCAGAGGAGTGAACCCTCATGACTGCCTCCAAGATCTGGGAATCGTGATGAGTGTGGCACTTCAGAGGAGTTTCCTCCATGAGGAGATGCGTTCAGAGTCCTGTGATGGGAGAACTTTCTCTCCACATGGCACTTTGAGACCTGGTGACATTGCTGGCTTTCCTCAATCTCTGATCCGCGTTCTCTTAGTTGGTGATGCTCCTGCTCCCAGCTTGCTACTGATTTTTGCAGGCCTTTTCTGTGACTCACTGAGCTTCCCGAAACTTCTATTTGGTTCATGACCCACCAACAGTTCCTTGAACTCTCCCTGACTAATCTCTCAAAGACACAACCTTCTGCTAAACTAGAAGAAAGACAGTAACTTGAGATTACAACAAATTGAAGTTATTGATATCATGAGGAATTTGGAAGCAGTCCAGACATCTCCTCTCAGGGTTTTATGCATCCTATTTATTTATCATTATGCCAAATAATGAATGCCGCTCAATGAAGTATTATCCATTCATTGGAAAAGGGCTGTAAAGACTGCAGGCCACAAAGTCTACCTTTGCCTAACAAAGGAGGAGGGAGGGGCCAGGAAGTGGAATGTGTCTGCTCTGTGGTTTTCCTCATTTTAAATAAAGAGGAAAATGATAGGAAGGTGCATACTAACAAGAGCAGCGGTTATGTAATGTACAGTCTGTCAAAGCAACACTTTGCAGGAACTTTCAATGAACTGAACACCGGCAGTGCAACTATCACTGAGGATTTGGTCAGACGCTGATCAATACCACTTCAAGAGGCAGGACGTGCAGGAATGACGTGCTGTGAACCGAGGGCCATGCATGGCCTCACAGCAGTCAGCAAGAGTTTGGAGGACTCAGGTTCTGGACCCAGACTTCCTTCTGCAAGGCTTTGGGAACTGCACCTCTCTGTGCCTTAGATTCCTCTTCTTTAAAATTACCCTGCTGTTGAGAATGACGTAATAATGCCAGGCACAGAGTGCGTGGGCCACGAACATAGCTAAAAGCATTCTGACACTGATTTATTTTCCTTTCCTGCTAATAAAATGTTGATGAGCATTAACCCAAGTAGCAGGGGGCTGACCGTCTCTGGGGGGAGGGGGAGACACTCAAATGGCCTCTCCATCCTTTGATTACCAAAAGCTTCCCGAGGGTGCTGTGATCCTGGAGGATCCCCATCTCTAACAGGTAGCTCCATAGTATCTTCCTTGGATAGAAAATTACCTCCACATATGGGATCCAGGAGGAAGTCAGTTTCCACAGATGGGGAGAATAAAAAGCCCAGACGCCTGGCTTTCCCATGTGCCGTCCTGGGCCTTCTCCTGCACCTGCTGCATACCAGAGCTGCCCACGTGGCACTGGGTGAGCACAGAGAGTTGGAGGGAAGTGCCAGGGAGAGGCAGCTGCAGAAGGCGGGGGGGTGGTCACCAGAAGGGGACAGGAGAGGATGATGGGCCAGCAGTCACATTCTGCCCTGGTTGGCTCTGTGTCCTTGGGAAGGGTGGATTAGCTCTAACCTTTAGTTCCTGGCCAGATGAAATGAGGAGGCAGAGCCAGGTACATTCCTCCCAACACCAGCATTCTATGCTTCTATGCACCAGGTCCTCTGAAAGGACAGTGAGCCCTGCCGGCCCCACAGCCCTGCCCGCCCACAGGATCCCAGCTGTTGCTCCCTCCCTTCAGTATAGCATAACTGGTTTCAGGCTGCTTAGGGAAGTCAACCAATAATCTGCCTGGAGTTGGGGGACAGGAGGTGAGCGGTGAGCTCCTGCCTGTGCAGGCCAGGGCTTCCCTGCATGTGTGGGTTGTGTGGACACCACAGGACCTTGCCACCTCATCTTCCAGAGCTCTTTGCACTTTCTCTTTTCCACCCTTCTAAATTGTGCTGGTTGATTTTCTTCTTTCCTCCTCAGAAGTTCTGTTTACTTTGGCTTTAGCCCAGAGCTTGCTGCTAAGAGAGATCCTATTTCCTCTAGTCAGGGCTGTTTTCTCAGGGCACAGCTGCCTGGACCCAGTGGGAATAAAGCGGGAGGTGATATTAGGCCGTGGACAGTCCTGCTGGCTTTCTCCTGGTGGGGAAGGGCAGAGGAGGATTTGGACTCTGCGGGGTGGATCCTGGGGGCAGGGGGCTGGATGCCTAGCCTGGAGCATGGTGGATGGGTTGAGGGGGAGATTTTCTGAGTTCTGGAAGGAGCTTCCTTTCCCTGGCTCCTCACAGCTGCCAGAGGCCTAGATCTTTGACCTGTGGAGGCTGCAGTGGAGGTTTCCCAGGAGGCAGGGCCCCTTGGTGCTCCCTGAAAACCACCCAAGAGGATGGGTGCAAACACACTGCAGGGGGCCGACTCCTTGGGTGGAGACCCTCCAATTTCACATTAGTGGTATGTGCCTGTGCATGTGCATGTGTGTGCATGTGTGTGTGAGAGTGAGTTCACAAACACACACACACATAGACTTGTGCATAAAGCAGGCGGCTGGAGGGAAGGGGCCTGTTTGTGGAGGCCTTGGAAACACTCACTGGGGGTCAGTGGGAACTTGGCCCTGAGTCTGGCCCCTGTGATGTGGTGATGATATCCCTGTGTACAGATGCCCACGATGTAGGGACAAATGAGGCAAGGCACTGAAGATAGCAGGAAACAGTTTTATTTTGCTGCAGCCAGGTTCAGAGGGCACAGCTTTTGCTGTGATCAATTAATCCCCTGAACCCCGAGTTCAGGGAGTTTCAGAGTTTTATACCCAGCATGTAAGTGGGGGGGGGGGGCGCTCAGAAATTCACAATCTGCAAAAATTCACATAAAAGCAGCTTTTTCTTTCACTGTTCTGAGCAAGTTAACTCTTCAAGGACAACACCTGGGAAGGGGAGAGCTTCATCTCCCCTTTCTTTCCTCCCCCTGCCAGCTGTTACCATGGAGTCCAATTGTAACTTATCTTAAAAATGTAGACATCTCTGTGAAGCCCAGCTCAAGGCCAGAGGCCTTGTTTGCACATTTCTACAAAGTGCTATACTGGATATGTTTGTGAAAAATGAGTAAGGGAGTGTCCAGCATCTGGAGTGTTGGTATCTTCTCGGCCAGTGGCCAAGTAAGGGTGACATGAAAATAGGAAGTTTATCTACATTGAACTCTTTTGCAGAGACTGTTTTGCTGACATTCCTAAAATCAGCCATGGTGAAGATTTCTGGAGAGGCCCAGTTAAGACTTTTCAGTGGAGAAAGGGGGTGCCACTTCAACGGAGCTCTGGGGTGCACCATGTGCCATCCTAAGGGCTTAAAAGGACTGCGCCAGGGACTGTGCCCTTTCAGGTCACTCCGATCTTGTCAGGGTGGGGCCTGGCAGGCTGCATATTGTGGGGGGACACAGAGGCTTAGAATATTTAAATCACTCTTCCACAGCCATGCAGGTGCTGACAGCGAAAGCAGAGTTGAAGTGGAAGTCATAGGTTCATCAGGCCCCCATGTGGCTTCTCCAGAGTCTTAGGGACACATAGAATGTGCTTCCTCTGCAGTGAAATGTATTCAGCGTGGGTTCAGAAACAGAGTTCGAGTGTCACTTTTCTGTCTAGACTCAGGTCTCAGGGCTGCCATCCAGTCATTGTGAACATGGACATGTGGTTAGCCTCTGTGCCTCAGTTACCTGTCTGTAAAATGGGGACGTCACTAACATCAGCCTCACACATTCACAGTGAAGATTCATGAGATAGCAAAGGAGCACTCTTGGAACAGTGTTCCTAGCCCATCTTACCGTGTTAGCCCACGTCCATTGATTACCTATGCTTGTGTGTCCCTCGGCTTTTCATCACTCTGACCAAAATGCCCACAAGAACAGCCTAGAGGAGGAAAAGCTTATTTTGGCTCAGTTTAGGGTTCAGTCATGGTGGGCTCCCTCCATGGTCCCGGGCCCAGGTGAGGCAGAAGGTAATGGTGGGAGAGCGTGGCAGAGGAAGGTGCCCCACTCAGGAGGGCCAGCCGTAGAGGGAGAGAGAGGGGACAGGCTTCAGGGGAACACCTCCTCTAGCTCCCCTGCCTGCCTCCAGTGACTACCAGTGAGCTAGGGTGGCCTGAGAAGGTCATGGCTCCCTCAGCCCAGCCGCTCCTCCCTGACCATCCTGTGTCAACCCGGGAGCTTTGATGGACACTGAACCATAGGAGCAAGCTGGATGCTGGGTTCCCACACGTAGGCCAAGGAGTGGGACTGGGCATTACAGTCAGTAAGAGAAAAGCCTCAACATTGACATCACAACCTGCAATGCAGCTGGCAGGAAACAAGTCGGAAAGAGGACATTTGGGCCATACTTAGAAGGCGCCTATGCTTACTCAGGGGTGGGCACTTCCTGCGGTGTAGACAACTAGCAGCTAAGTATTTTAAAAACAGGGTGGCACAATCACTGAGGCCTTGCTCACTTCTGTCTAATCTCATTGGATCAGAGGTAAATGCAAGGAAAGAGCCAAGAGGTATGCGGTCCTTATAAAATAGCTTTTTTTTGCATCAGATTTTTAAAAAATTTCTGTTTGCAAGCTGATAGTAGATTTTATATAACATAAAAATATTCTCTCTACTAAAAAAGGATTTTAAATCATTTTCTATCCTGAGCCCATATGCATCTTGCTCAGGTGGTGCCCTCTCACATGTGAAGCAAGCTTTCTACGTGGCAACAGAGCCTGCTGCTGGGCCAATGACTCCACATGGCAGTGTGTCCTCCCAGCCAGTCCTCTTCGCCTGTGGCCAGAGAAGGTCTGAGCTGGGGCCTGCTCTCCAGGGGAGGAAGCATGTTGAGCTAAAGCTGGGGTTGGCTGGTTTTTACACCAGAAACCCAAACCACCCACCACTTCTAATACACCCATCTGGTAAAGTAACTACCCTGAACAGGTGGGAGTTCTTGGCTCTGTGCAACCTGTTCAAACACACAGAACAAAGGAAATGAAAAAACACAGGGGAGCAAAGAAGGAGCCAAGAGCCAGGCAGGTGATGTCCACCAGTATGGACTGTGAAGGGAGAGTCCCTGCATCAGTGACGTGCCTGAAAAATCACAGCTCATCTGCAAGAGGGCAAGGAGCAATGACGACCAAGGGGCCACAGGGGAAGATCATGGTTGTATTTTATTTTCTTCATGTTCCCTGGCCTGCACCACTCTGGACGCCCTGGCTGCACAGGTCCTGCTGTCTGTCACCTTGCTTTCTCCAAGCTGGTGCCCACTATTCTGTGTCTGCTTTGGACCGCCACATTAAGGAAACTGCATGCGTGCTGAACGGGAGGCCAGCAGCCAAAAGCAGTGGGTGTGCGCTCCTAACTCCAGGGAAGTCAGTGTTTAACCCAGACATTTAAGATTTTTGTTTTCATTCAAAATTTACAGCAGACTTTTACACAGATAAATGATCACCCTGAAAGACACCCTAGGACACTGACCCATTACTCATGATTATTGTTCAAGTGCCTTTTTCACATTGAAGGTCTACTTGTGCCTGCCAAGAAAGTATTTTCAAAGAACTTTGCTTAATTAATTACATTCATGTTTGTGTATTTAAGAACTTGTTCAGAATATTTAAATTATAAATAAAAATAAAATGGAAAATAGCTGACAGAAAAATATGTATAATTGACTTCCCTAAATTTCAATAAACTGAAATGACAAATTTAGATAGGACAAAGATTATTTTATAGGTCATTTTTACAGTCATTTCATTTTTAATTGGATCTTTCAGTTATACATGACAATAGAATTTATCTTGACATACTTATAACAGCATGGAAATGATTTATTCTAATTCAGTCCCCAGTATTTCCCCTTCCCTCCATTCCTCCCACCCCAATCCCTTCCCTTTACTCTACTGATCTTTCTGCTATGATTAAGTTTTTTAAAAAAAATTTTGGAGTGTGGCATGTACAATAAAACCCTATTTTTTTAAAAAAAAATATTATAATAACTATTATCTCTAGGTGGTGAAATTATAGGTGATTTTTGTTTCATTTTTGTTTATTATGTAATTTTTACATAATAAGTTTTTATTAATTTGCATACAAATTTTATTTGGAAGACTAAAAAGAAGACATTCTTCCCTGAGTGCCCCCCACAGAGGAGGGGGTGACCTCCTACTTGGCATCAAGGGCATTCTCAGGTCCTAAGAATGTAGACATTGGGCCTGGGGTTCACCCTCCAACATCAGGCTCATCCATCAAGGTAGAGTGCAGCTAGCGGGAAGCAGATGCTGACTCAGGCTCCAGAGATGGTCAGGAGCCAGGCCTCGCTGCCCAGCACTGGTCGCGCTGTCCAGGGCTTCCAGCAGTTCCTGGCCCAGGATTCTGAGAGCCGGAGGGTGCTGTTGTGGCAATGAGTCCCTGTGCTGAGGCTGACTGACGCTCCTCCTCCCAGAACAGCCAGGGCCATCGTGGGAGATCAGCCGGTCAGTGGTCAGAGCCAGCGGCCTTGAGGCCAGGCTGCACAGCCAGGGGAAAAACTGACAGCTCTGGCTCACGTTGCTTATGTTAAACAGAACCACAAAAATCCTGGAACACAAAACAAACACACACAAGGAAAATCTAAATAGAATGTAATGGAAATAATATTTGTAGATCCGCATAATGTTGTTCCTTTAGTTCCCACAGCAATCCTATGAGACGGTGTGGCTAAAGCTGTTGAATCTCCCAAATTCATGTGTTTCCCAGAATCTCCTTGTCTCCCCCGTCGTAGAATGGCCTCCAACAGTGGGGTGTTATCATGCATTACACATGCCCTTCCAGTCTGGCTGGGCAATGTCCCCCAGTCCACTCTACACAGTGAAAGCATAGGGCTCCAACCTGCTGCTAGACAAAAGGAGTCAGATGTCCAGACACAGATGCTCAGGTAGGTCACCCACCTGCACCCACCTTCCAAGAAAAAAATCAGGGCTGGTTTCCCATCCAGTGTGCACAAAGCCACACATCTCCCTTCAGTCCTCACCAGAACAGCGAGGTGGACAGGCTCAACATCAGTAGCTCTGCATGGGTCTCTCAGGGAGGCGGGCCACAGAGCAAATCTTAACCCCCGCCCTCCCGAAAGGGAGAGACCAACAGGTCAATGAGAGAATCGTGGACTTCTGGGTCAGAAGTCCAGAAGCCAAAACCTCGCAGGCCCTGGTGCTGCACAGGGAGGTATGGCAGCTGACGGATCATGGGGTTTAGTGTGGACGTGTGGGGAGGCAAAAGCTCAGAGCACAGGAGGCCCCCTTCCTCTGTGAGTTTTATTTCCTGGAACTCTACCAGGTCTCACTCACATTGAATATCAGGTGAAAGTCTCTTCAGGTCCATGGGAGGGAAAAGCACCACCTCGAAATATACCAAGGCATTCTGTCCTCACGAACAGGTCGTCCTCGGGAGACTCTGCTTGTCTAACCTGCTGGGGTTTATCAGAGCCTAACTGATCTTGGGAAGGAAACGCCCACTTCCCCCACTCTGCCATCTGTCCCACCCAGGAGTCCAGTCTAGGTGACAGGCTCACTGTCACAGGTCTGCAGAGGACCTCCCACTGCCCATTCCTTCCCAGCACATGCTACTGGCCTGCTTGTCGCAAAGTCCTTTTACCTAGTACATCACATCTGGCCACCAAGAAAAAGTCATTAGAAACACCAAATGTCAAAAGGTAAGATCTGGGGAGACAGAGCAAGAGTCAACCAGACTCGGATAAGGCAGGAGGTTGGAGTTAACAGGCTGGGAGCTTAAAAATATTTGATTAAGATGCTAAGGGATCTAATGGAAAAAAAAATAGGCAATGAATAGATAAGAGCAGACAGGTAACGTAAGAAGAGATTTGGAAGATAGGAATATAAAAAGAAAAAAAAAATGTTAGAAAGCTGGGCAATGGTGACAAGTACCTTAGGACCAGCTACCGGGAGGGTGAGGCAAGAAGACCACTTGAGCCCAGGATTTCAAGGCTAGGCTATGTAAGATCTGGTCTCAAAACAACAGAACAAACCAAGAAATGCTAGAGATCAAAAACACTGAAATGAAGAGTGCCTTTGATCGGCTCATACTAGGGTAGGCATGCCTAAGAAAGGAATCTCTGAACTAGAGGATTTATCAACAGAAACTTTCAAAGCTGAAAAAGTGAAAAGACAGAGCAGAATAATCATATTAGTTATGAAGTGTCCCCCAAAAGCTCATGTGTGAGACAAGGCAAGAGGTTTAGAGATGGATTTACTAGGTCAAGAGAGCCTGAACCCAATCAGCAAGTCAGCCCCCGATAGGGTTAACTGGGTGGTGACGGCAGGCAGGTGGTGTGTGGCTGGAGGAGCTGGGTCATGGGGGGCATGCCTTTGGGGTGTGTGTTTTGTCAGTGGTGTGGGGGACTCTGTCTCTCTGCATCCTGGTGCTATTTTCTGAGCCACTTTCCTCCCCACACTCTTCCACCAAGATGCTCTATCTAGCTCGCCCCAGGCCCAGGCAATGGAGGCAGCCATCTGTGAGACCTCTGAAACTGTGAGCCCCAAATAAACTTCTCCTCCTCTAATTGTTCTCATCAGTTCTTTTGGTCACAGTGATGAAAATGCTGACTAAAAAAAGACCTGTTGGAATATAAACGATCTAAATGCACAAAGTGGGAATTCAGAAGAAGGAAAAGAGAGGGAAGAGAAGAGAATACTTCAACCAATAGTGACTGAGATTCCCCAGAACAAAACCAATGTCCAGGAAGTTCAGGGAACACCAAGTAGGACAAATGAAAACAGAAACAAAACCCCCCGCTGTTTAGTCAGCCTGGAGGCGCTGAGACCAAAACACCGGAGAGGGTCACTCTGAGAGGAGGGAAGGTTTATTTTGGTTCACAGTTTGGAGGTTCAGCTCCCGGCTGGCCACCTCCTCTGCCCCACCTCACCAGCCTGCAGTGAAACTAGGAAGGATGGCGGGTCCAGCTCCCATAGTTCAGCCTTCCTCCGGCAACACGGAGTTGGGGCACCTCATATCCAAACCACAGCAACAGACTGTTCCCAATATCAGAGATGAAAATATCCCAAAAAAAACAAGAGAAAAAAAGAAACCTTACCTATGGGAAATGAGAGGTAAGAATTACATACGTCTTCTCAGAAACTGTAAGCAGGCAGAGTGGAATGAATTATTTATTCAGAGAAAAAAAAATCTTGAAATTTGAACCCTCTGAAATTCTCCAAGAGTGAAGGAAAGAAAAAGACTCTCAAAGGGGAACCCAAACTTGAGGGAATTTGTTGTTAGTAGATGTAGACATGCTTTGCAAGAAATGTGAAGAACATTCTTCAGAAAGAAGAAAAATAAAAATGATGAGAAACTGGGATCTACATTTAAAAAGAAGTGTATTAGGGAAGGAATAGGTGAGGATAAAAGCAAAACCTTCACTTTTCTTATTCTAGCAGTTTGTTCAAATAATAATTGAAACCAAGAACACACACATCAGCTTACATGTAAGTGAAACAGGAAAGATGTTTTGTTATTATCAGGTACGTGCATTGCCCATAAAGCCAGAATAATGTCATTTGAAAGTGAACTTGGATTAAGTCGTTACCCATTACAAACTCTAGAGCAACTAAAAACTTTCAAAATACTTGTAACTGATAAAACTAGTAAAGCAGAGAAAATGCTCAGTTAAACCACAAATGGCAGAAAAAGTGTGGAAGACAAAAATATAAACAAAGAACCAGGACAGCAAATAGGAAATAATAAGTACATTTAATATTCTATTGATAAACACTCTGAATATCAGAGGCCTAAATGCACCTTCCCAGTCCATTTGGGCTGTATGGCAAGTTACTAAACTTTGGGTGGCTTATAAACAACAGAAATTTATTTCTCCCAGTTCTAAGACCTAGAGGCTAAGGTTAGCGCTCCAGCATGGGTGGGTCTTGGTGAGGATCCCTTCCAGGTTGAAGATGGCCATCTGCCCTGTGTATCCTCCTATGACAGAGAGAGGGGGAGGGAGGGAGGCAATCATACACACACACACACACACACACACACACACACACACACACACCTCTGGGGTCTCTTCTGTAAGCTCCCTCATCTCATTCATGAGGACTCCACCCTGGTACTCTTGTCTCAGGATTCACCTCCTAATATTATCACCATGAGGGGTGGATTGTAACATGTGGAAGGGGCGGGGCACAACATAGACCACTAGATGCCAGACTGTCAGGGCCAGTCAGAGAACAAGCCCTAACTGTACGTTATCTACGAGAAATTTACTTTAAGTATAAAATCCCATGTTGATTACAAGCCAGTGGTGAAGGAAGGGACACCACGCTGACACTGAGAGGAGAGAGCAGGGGTGGGACAGACAGAGGACTGTGAGAAGAGGGAGGGACAGGCATTGCACATGACAAAGGGGTCAAGTCTCGAGAAGGCAGCCATCCCTCAAGCGCCAAGCCCCAGGTGCCAAGGTACCCGAGGAGAGCCAGGAAACTGTGGGGAAGGGGTCTGAGAAATGGTGGAGCCCAATGCACCAAGAAACTCCTTCTGCCTAACAGCAGTCACACTGGCAGAGTGTGCCTGCTGTGACATCTGAGACACTGGCAGAGTCTGTCTGCTCTGATGTCTGGGGACTCTAGAGTCCATTGAAATCTTACAGCTTCCAGGGCAAGTGTCATAGTTTGCATCTGGAATGTTCCCTCAAAGACCTGGTCCCCTGTGCAGTGTTCAGAGATGGGCTCTGGAGGTGAACCCATCACGATGGCTCTGATTTCACCTATGGATTAATCCACTGATGGATAACGATTGAGTGGACCATCGGGAAGCCATGGGAACTGCAGGAGATAGGCTCAGCTGGAGGAAGTGGGATCCTGGGGGCATGCCCTGGAGTACATCTTGGCCCCAGCCCTGTCCCCCAGTCTCTGTCTCTCTTGCTTTCTGTCTTCTGGCCACCATGAGGGGAGCAGTGTGCTCCACCCCATGCTCAGGCTCACCTCAGGTCCAAAGTGATGGTCCACAAGCTCAGCAGGATAAAGAAGAACAGAGACACAATCATACCATAGATGCCAAGAGCATTGGATAAAAAGCAACCTCTCCAATCACAGTGAGAACACTCAGTAAACTAGGTATGGATGAGCACTTGCTTAGATGGATAAATAATATCTATAAAAACCCACACAGAAAGACACAGTTTCTACTGAGATCAGGAACAAGGCTGTGACGTTCCCTCACAGAGGTGAGGGCTTTTCAACATCATGCTGGAAGTTCCATCTAATGCATTAAAGAAAAGGAAAAAAAATGTATTAAGATTGGGAAAGAAGTAATAAAACTGTCTTTTTGACATATTAGGTGACTATTTATGGAGAAAATCTGAAAGGTCCACCAAAAAAAATTTCTCAACTAGAAAGTGATTATAGCAGTTTTGCAGAATACAAAGTTAAGGCTAAGAGACAAAAGTTGATCACTGTTCCATAAACCAGTAATGAATAAGTGAATTTTTGCAACTGAAAACACATTGCCACTTACAATAGTGCCCCTAAAAATGAAATCTTTAGCTATAAATCTAACAAAATATGGGTAAGATGTTTATGAGGAAAATCACAAACCCTGATGAAAGAACTCAAGGAAGAGATAAATAAAAGAAGAAGTATTCTATGTTCATAGCTAGGAAAACTCAATATTGTTAAGATGTCAGCATTAGTTCTTCCCAAGATGATTTATACACAATCAAAATCAAAATTCTTATTTTGTGGATATTGACAGATTGATTCTAAGGTTTGTATGGAGAGACAGAGACCGCATTTAGTCAATTCATCATCAAAGGAAAGGAGCAAAGTCAGAAGATGGGGGCACCTGACGTCAGTACTTACTAGAGCTGGCAAAGGTCTCCCCCCTTCGGCAGGCTCTCTGCACTTTTTCCTTTGGCTATGCAAAAGCTCTTTCATTTGATGTCACCCCATTTGTCAATTCTGGCTCTTGGAGTTCTATTGAGGATATATAAGCTGTCCGAGTTCTGTTCAGGACATCACTGCCTACAGCACTCCCTGGAATGGTCTCCCCTTGTTTTCCTCTAATAGTTTCAAAGTTTCAGGTATCACATTAAGGTCTTTGATCCACTTTGAGTTGAGTTTGTACAGGGTGAGAGAGTTTCAGTCTTCTACAGGTGGGGATATAGTTTGCCCAGCACCATTTGCTAAAGAGGCTGTCTTCTCCAATAAGTGTTTTTAGCTCCTTTGCCAAGAGTCAGATACCAGTAGATGTGTGGGTTTATTCCTGGGTCCTCTCTTCTATTCCGTTGGTTTATGTATCTTTTTTTTTTTTTTTTTTTGCCAATGCCACGTTGTTTTCACTACAGTGGCTCTGTAATATATTTTTAGGTATTGTGATGCCTCCAGCATTGGTCATTCTGCTCAGGATTGCTTTGGCTATTTGAGTATTTTATGCTTTCATATGAGTTGTAGGATTTTGAGGAATGCCATTGGTGGGAAGTGCATGGAATTTGTAGATCACTTTCAGTAGTATGGCCATTTTATAATATTAATTCCCCAACTCATGAACACAGTAGGTCTTTTCAATTTCTAGTGTCTTCTTCAGACAGAGGATTAATATTAATAAAGAACTCAAAAAGTTCAACACCAAAAGAATATGTAATCCAAACAATAAATGTGCAAATGAACTGAATAGATACTTCTCAAAACAAGTCAAATGTAGTCCATAAATACATGAAAAAAGCACTCAATACTTTTAGCCATCAGGGAAAGGCAAATCAAAACTACATTGAGAATGGCTATTTGCAAGAATACAAAAATAACAAATTCTTGGGGTAAAGGAATCCTTAGACACTGTTGGTGGGGATGTGTATTAATTAGTATAGCCACCTTGGAAAAGACTATAAATAACTAAAAACAGAATTGGCATATTAAACAGACGTACCTCTCCTGGGCATATAACCAAAGGAATCAAAGTCAGCATACACCTGCTACTCATGTTTATTGTGGCACTACCACAGTAGCTGAGGTAGGGAATCAGCCAACATGCCCATTGACAGACAAATAAAGAAATGTGGAATGTATATACAATGGAGTATTATTCAGCCATTAATAAGATTAAATTGTATAATTTGCAGAAAAAATGGATGGAATTGGAGATCATCATGTTAGTCAAGATAAGCCAGACTCAGAAGAAAAAGTCTCCCCAACAAATGGGACTGGAACAACTGCACATCCCCCCGCAAAAGGAAAGATGTAACTGGCTGGACACAGAACAAACAAAAACACACACCTTTTACAGAAACTAACTCTGCATGAATCAGGGACCCAAATATGAAATGCAAAATATGGACCCCCCTAGGAGACAACATAGGTGGAGGTTTAGACCAATTTGGGTTTGGTGATGACTTCTTATTTGCATCACTGGGACCCACAAAGTAGGAATTTGATAAACTGAATCACCCTAAAATCAAAGGCTTCTAAATGTTCTAAGAGATGGATATGTTTACCATGACTTAGATATCACACAATGTGTACACAGAGTGGAGCATCACAGGGTACTCCATAAATGTGTACAAGGTTTATGTTTTTACATATCAGTTACAAATGGATGTAATTTAAAAATCTACAAGTCTGGTGACGCTGGAGGACAAAAGAATAGTCTCCCAAGACGTCCATTTCTAATCCCCAGAAGGTGTAAATATTTTAGGACAAACTAAATACATAAAATTTAAAACTTGTGCTCTGCAAAAGACACTGTCAAGGGAATAAAAATATAAGCCACAGACTGGGAGAAACCATTTGCAAAGGACATACCAGATATAGGACTGTTATCTGAAATGTATAAAGAACTGTAAAAATTCCACATAAGAATTCAACCACCCAGTTAAAACAGGGACTCAGCCCTTAACAGACACCAATCAAAGCAGATACTCATATGCCAAGTAAGCATATCAAAAGATCCCCTGGGTCATGAAGCATCTTGCAAATGCAAGTTCAAATGATGAGGTATTACTACACGCCTATCCAAATGGCTGAAATCCAGAACACTGACATCACCAAAGGCTGGCAAGGACAGTGAGCAACAGGAACCCCCATGCATTGCTGGTGTGAATGCAAGATGGGCCATCCACCTTGGGAGACTGTTGGCAGAGTTTTATGAAATTAAACATTCACCTAACATATGATCCAGCCATCACACTTCCTGATATTTACTCAAAGGAGCTGAAAACTTACGTCCACACAAAAAACTGCACATAGATGTTTATAGCAGCTTTTTTTCATAATTGCCAGGACTTGGAAGCAAACACAATGTCTTTCAGCACATGAGGAATAAACAGCAGAACATGTAGATGATAGAACATTATTCAGTGCTAAACAGATATGCGCCATCACAAAAGACATGAGGAGCCTTGAGCACATATTACCAAGTGAAAAGCCAAACGGAAAGGGCATGATTCCAACTTCCCAGCCTCCTAGAACAGCAGAACTGTGGAGGAATGAAAAGATCAGCTGCTGGGTGGGTAAGGAAGAGGAGGAGAGGAACAGGTGGAACACAGCCAGCCTTTGGGCAGTGGGTGCCCTCTAGACAATATGGTAGTGGTGGATACAGCCATCGTGTATCTGTAAAAATATCTGCTAGAACATACAATGGCAGTAACTGTGGACACTGGGCAGTCATGAGGCTCATCAGTTGTGACAGATCTGTCACTGATGGGGCATGTCGATGAGGGACATGGCTGTGCATCTGTAGGGCAGGGGCACAAGGAAAATCCCTGCATCTTCTCCTCAATTTTGCTATGAGCCTAAAACTGTATTAAAAACAGTCTATTAAGAGAGGAAAAGAAAAGGGGGTGCTTTTCTGTGTTGAGCCGTGGAAACTTTATGGTTTGTTCCAACAGCATGGCCTGCCCCACCTTAACTAGTACAGGTTCATAGTATTATTAGCCTATTTTACAGATGAAGCAAATAAGAGATGAGCAACTTTTCTAAAATTTCAGAGCTACACAGGTAGAACTGGGCCTAAACTGATCCCTGATGTGCCCTAGTCCACCAAGGCACAGCCTCACATAAAGGAGCATCTTCATTTCCTGGGATCTCCCGTGGGAATACTTGCAACATACCCTGATTTTCAGAGTAATTATCAACGTATCCAGGAGCTGACGAAGTCCATCTATGCTAGAGCTTGAGGTACATGACAATCATTTCCTGGGAGGTGATGGTTAAAAACCTCAGTTCCAGAACCACATTCTCATAGATACTGAAAATCCACATTTTAAACCCATACTAAGGAATAAACTTGTTCCCACAAGTCCTGGCAGTAGCTGATCTTCGTGACAGCCAGTACCATCTTTCAGTCTCCCTTGCCCATGACTTCCTCTAATGTTTAGAGAAATTTCCCCTACTTTGGGGTCAGGATTATGACTACTGAGCCTAGAAGCTGAAAAGTGACCATCGTGCACTTTCCCAGATCACAGGCAAATGGCCTGGGCTCGATGCCTGGGCTTGACCCCTCTGACACCTCCATTCTGGACTGGAATGAAAGTGAGCGGGGAAGACGCAGAGAGCTGGGAGGCGTCCTGGGATAAAGCCTGTGTTCCGAGGGGCCAGTGACAGAATGGAGAAGTCCCCTGGTGAGGTTTTGGTACCATCTGGAAGTAATTAGCCCCAAGCCCAGCTCGCCTGTTTTCTTGCCCTTTCTGTGGGCTTGTCCTGGGCACATCTAGCCTACAGCAATGCTGGGAGTCCCCTGTCCACTCCATCCACTTGACCACACCTGTGCACCTGCAAACATGTGACCCCTCCAAGAGATGGGAACTTCGGACCTGATGACAACAGAGACCAGATTGGAGGCGCGGGGGTGAAGGCACAGACAAGGTGCGCCGGGGTCTCGTATTTTCCCTCTGGTCCCGAGTACGATGATTTTTTAAAAGGGATTTCTTCTCTGTGGAAGACCTTTGGAGGCACCTTTGAGCCATCCTGCACCGCTCTCTGTGGTCAGTGTGATTAGGAAAAGGGTTGCAGGGAGCGGCGCAGTCCATACCTTGTAGGAAAGGGGTGGGTAAGAAAGATTTCAGTGGGTGACAAGTTATGGATTAAGGCCCAAGAGCCGCTCTGCCTCTGTCACCACTGCTTCCCCAGGATGTCTTGGACTCCCCCTCTTCCACCCCCGCCACCGTGTCCACTGCTGTAGAAAAGCAGGGGCGAATCTCCCTGGCAAGGACTCGGCTGCCCCAGGAGCATGGTGCAGTCAGTAACCAGGCACAGGCAGAAGTCAGAGAGCTTGGGAGGGGACAACTAGAAATTGCCTGGCTCATGATGTTTTTGTGGTTGCTGACAGTGAACAGGGCCAGCTGGCCCACCTTCCCCAGCGTCACAGGGCCTTCTGCCTGCGAGCAGTGGTGGGAAAGCCAGAATCTCCACAGCCACTCAGCGTTGACCAGCAGAGGGCTGGAGCTCCACACCCCAAAGTGGGCCCTCAGGACAGCTCCCATTTAGGTTCCTGTAGGCTTTGGGAAAGGACTTTGGGTTCTTGGTGAGGCAGGTGTCCATCATCCATCAGCTGAGAGGCAGTGTTTTTTCTTCCCGTGGGTCCACACTGCTGTCATCTGACCCCCACTGCTGACCGCTGGCCTCTCCCTTTGTGGTGGTTTTGCTTCTCTCCGCCCACCCTTGTGTCCACTTTTTTGTGCACCTCTGTCTCTGCTCGGGACCAAACAGGAATCCCAGGAGGCTGTTTCCAGCCCATCATCCCACATCCCCATTGCTACTTGTTCCTGCTTCCTGCCAAGTGTGGGATAGATGGGGGCCTCTCTACCCTTCTTGTCCTACTTGGGAAGCAAGAATAGATGCCCTCACACTTGGGTCCCTCAGGCCCTCCTGGATTTCCCTCAACCCCTCCAAGCTCTGCTGAATGCAGCCCACAGGCCACCCCTCAGGGTTCAGCTCCTGTACTTCCCCCTCCAGGCCCCTCTCCTGCCACTCCAGAGAGCTGGTTCTGAGGTGGAAATGCAGGCTCTGAGTCATTATGCATTCTTTGGCATCTTTTGTCCTGTGCTTTTTCTGGTCCCTGCTGTGGATTAAGCATTTAAAACTAAAAAGGCTTCTTAGCCTCTCCGCTGTGCCATTCTTACCCAGAGGCCAAGTGAATTGAGCCTCCCCAGCTTGTGTGGGAGGAAGAGCCCCAGGAAAATCCTGGGGCCTGGGTGGGGGCCCAAGGTTAATGTCTTAAAACATTATTCCACCATAGGGGTCTGATATATAGTGTTTTGCTAAGGGCCTTTTTGGACACTTTATAAATATCCAAGAACAATTAAATAATAATAGATTATAAGGCTTTGGATTGGCAATGCTCAGTGTAATTATTTCTTTGATTATGTCTGTTTATTTAAAGAGAAGAGATTGCTATATCTTAATGCACTGTACAAATGCAACCTTTGAGATCAACTGATTCAGAACCAAGATCACCATTTTCCTCTTGTTGAATTTCATATAAACGGAAACATACTGTGGCTGTGTTTTTGGTTTTGGTTTTTTTTTTTTTTTTTTTTTTTGCTAATCTTAAAATTTGTGGGATCCACTTGTGTTTTCTGTGTTTTGTATTGTTATGGAGATGGGGCCTTCCAAGAACCTGAGGCAGCCTGGTATCATCTCATTGAGGCAGCACAGAGACCCCTCTTCAAACCCTGATTCTTGCAATCAAGTCAGAAAGATTTCAGACCTGTGCTCGGGAGTAACAGGCATGAGTTGAAGGGACAGGAAAAGGGGAAGGGGACACTCTCAAGGGAGAGAGCGGGTCCTCTCAGGGAGGAGAGAGACAACATGCCTCTCCTGCACTCCAGTTTCATTGGGGGTCTGAGGGAAGATGCCAAAGCATTCAGCCCAGGTCACCTCTTGACTTTTGACTGACAGCAGGGTGACATTAGACTTTCAAGTCCCCACTGCTATGGCAACTCTATGTTACCTCGGCCCATGCTGAGAGGTTCTAATTGGATTCTTAACCATAGAATTATCTTTATCTTCTGAAATCTGCTCTGTGAAAAGGGTCACAAAATCTTTCCCTTCAAAGTAGCTTGGATTCCTCTTAACAATGTTATTGCCTGCCTGCATTTCCTTACAGATAACAGTAATTTGCTGAGGAATGTGACATACCCTGTCCACTTAGGTCAGGCAGAGCTGCAGGTAAATTGCTTTTTTGCAAAGAAAGCATGTGGGGTTAGCGCAGTAGGCACATCTTATAGAATTGATCTCTTAACCTTGGGTTCCCACCATCCTCATCTGACTGTCCCCTAACAGTTACTGTATTTTGTATCCAACTGTATAAATAGGCCAGAATTTATTTACCTATTTTTTCACTGATAAACATCTAGATTGTTTCCAATTTGGGATTTTATGAAAAAAAAAAAAACAAAAAATTGCTTTGAACATTCTTGTCTTCTACTAGCTACAAGCTTGCCTTATTCCTCTGGGTTACATACTCCAGAGTAAGACTGCTGAGTCTAAAAATAGTTGTATATTTTGCATTCATATTCAAGCCCAAACAGGTTTCTAGGGCTCATAGGAATGCATGCATTCACCAGCAGTGTGTAAGTTTCCACTTGCTTAAAATCCCAACCAGTAATTTGTATAATTTTTCTTTCAATGTAAGCACTCCCATGGTATTTGGTATCATCTCATTGAAAAGAATCCACTTTTGCCTTAGTATTGTTATTGCCAATCAAGTGATTATATATGTGTGGGTCTATTTCTAGGCTCTGTGGTTTATTTTGCTGGTTCACTTGCCTATCCTCAGGAATTACCAAGGTGTCTGAATCTCTGATGCTTTATGGTAAATCTTGAAATTTGGGTGTATAAATCCACCAACTTTGTGTTTTTCTTTAGGATCATCTTGACTACTAGGTCATTTGCATGTCTATATAAATATTACAAATTTATACACGCACACACACACACACACACACACAAATCAACTAGAACTTTAATGTTGATTCCAGTGAATCTGTAGGTCAATTTGGGAAGAAATTAAATATTGTGTAATACAATTTGACAAAGTCATTACATAAATCTATCTATAGACAATCATATCATCTGTGAATAAAAATGGTATCACTTCTAAACTTTTAATTTTTTTTCTTGCCTTAGAGCACTAGCTAGTTCCTCCAACAAAACGTTTAATACAAGTGCTAATAGGAACCTCCTTGTTTCACTTCTAGCATAAAAGATAAGTTCACCATTGTATCATTTATTTGACACTAGTCATGGATATTTACTACAGGTACTCTTTATGTGTGTTTAACTCCAGGACATGGTTTACTGGTCCCAAGAAAGAGCTTGGAGGACTCAAAAGAGAGGACTTTTTATTACCCATATGCTCCTCAGGCAACAGCAGGACAGGACAAAGCAGAGAGCCACCCTATGCCTACAAGCAAGGGAAAGACACACCATGGGTTGCGTGCCTCCTGTGTTTTATAAGTACATTGTTTTACTTTGCAACCAAGTTACCTCTGCTCTGATCCTCACCTAAAGATTGGAGGCAAGGGAAATGGTCAGTTTTCCCTCTCTGATTCCTTTGTTATCACATTCTTTAGAGTCCTTATTCCACCTCCTGGAACAACAAGCTTTCTGTGCTCTTCATATTCTCAACTCCAACAATCACATTAAAACATTTCTTGTCTCATCCTTATTATTGGTTTTATCACAAATAACTATGAAATTTTGTGGATTTTTTTTACATATATTAAAGGGATCCTATGATTTTTCCTATATGCTATTAATTTAATACGTTACATTGATTTTCAAGTGACAAATCAATTTTGTAGTTTTGTAAAACTTCATTTGGTCATAATGTATAATCTCTTTTATTTATCACTGAATTCAATTTACTAATATTATTTTGTTTGGAACTTTAATGTCTTTGTTCTTAAAACATAGTGACCTACAAGATTTCTTTCTTAAAATGTCCTTGGAAGTTTCTTTTCATTGTTGTTTTTCATCAAGGTCATGCTTGCCTCATAAAACTCTAAGGTTTGGAATTGTTTACTCTTTCCTTTTGAAAAGTCTTTTAATTCTCCTTTCAATGTTTAGGGAAATTCACCAGCAAAGTCATCTGAGCCTTCAATTTTGTTGTTTCTTAGGATGCAAGGAGCCTTTAATTACCAATTCAACTTCCTTAATAAATCTAGAAATTATGTATTTTTCTATTTCCTCTCACATTCATGTATTTTGTAATTCTCAAATGAATTTGGCCATTTCAGCATTGTTGGCAAATTTGGGGGCATTAAGTTGCAATATTATTCCACTAGACTTTATTTTTTTTTTCTTTTTAGCATATGTAGTTGTGTCTCCTCTTTGTCTTTCTGATAGGGCAACTTGAGTTTTACTTCTTGATCCTATACTCAGGGTTTATCAATATTATTCATCTTTTCAAAGAGCCAATTTTGTTTTTTTTTAATTTTTATTTTTATTTCCTTTCTACCACTTTTTCTATAGATTTCTCCTCTTATTTCCTGTCTGCTTGTTTGTTTCATATGCATTTCTTTTCTAGCTTTTTGAGATGAAAACTTAAATCATTGATTTTCAATCTTATTTTAAAACTCAAAATTTCTCCCCAAGAACTGCTTCAGCTCTGTTCTTCTATTCAATATGTCATGATTTTACTTTTTGAACACTCCAGATCAGACAAGGAGTGCTGATCCACTGAGGTGAGTCCTCAGCTCCAGGATTCATTGTTGCCACGTGCTGAGGCACCTGGGAGGAGACAGTGTTTCTAGAAGATGGTAGAAGCTAGGAATGGGGCTAGGACTCGCAGGGCACAGTGGGATGAGGAGTACCTGGCCAATGGCTTCACCTCCAGCCATTGTTCCCTTATATGACTCCTAGCCAGTCCTTGGGCAGGGATAGAGGGGTATCCCAGGCAGGAACTGTGGAGAATGAGGGGAAGGTGGGGGAACAATCAGAAGATGAGAACCTTGGGGATGCTCCAGTGTCACCTGGACAGTTGGTGAGCCAGATCTGAATGGCTGCAGCTGCCCTGTAATGGAAAGTAATAAGGAGGCCAGCTGGTAATTGAGAAGACCAGAAGGCACATGGTCCTGGAACTTCATTCCAAAGATAAGTCGGTATTGGAGGATCACAAAAATATCGCCAGAGGGTGCAGAGGGTGCTCAGTACCTTGTAGAGCCCTGTCCAGGTGTGCACGAGCATCAGGGTGTGCATGAGCACCAGGGTATACAGGAGCATCAGGGTGTGCAGGAGCACCAGCTTCTTCAGGAGCACTGGGGTGTACAGGAGCATCAGACTGTGCAGGATCACCCGAGGAACATTGGAATGTGCAGAAGCACTAGGGTCTGCAGGACCGGGATGTTTAGGAGCACTAGGGAGTGCAGGATCACTGGGGTGTGCAAGAGCACCACGGTGTGCATGAGGAACAGAGTATGTAGGAGCACCATGGTGTGCAGGAGCACTAGGGTGTGCACAAGCACCAGGATGTGCAGGAGCACCAGGGTGTGAAGGAGCACCAGGGTCTGCAGGAGCACTATGGTGTTCAGGAGCATCAGGGTGTGCAGGAGCACCAGAGTGTGCAGGAGCATTACGGTTTACAGGAGCATCACGGTTTGCATGAGCACTGGTGTCTGCAGGAGCACTGGGGTGTGCATGAGCATCAGGATGTGCAGGAACACCAGAGTGTGCAGGAGTACCATGGTGTGGAAGAGCACCAGGGTGTTCAGGAGCATCAGGGTGTGCAGGAGCACCAGGGTGTGCAGGAGCATCCCGGTGTACAGGAGCATCATAGTGTGCACAATACAGTGCAAGGACCCCATGTCATCTGCATGGAATCTGGTGCTAAGGAGTAGAGTCCTCCCTAACCTTCCCTGGACCCCTGATGAAACCAAGAAGTCCCCTCAGAGTTCTGACTCCTGCTGGACTTGCTAATGTCCTTTTCTTAGGCAAACAGTGAATAGACCTGGTTCAGAGGTCCTAGGAGTCGAGCAACAGGGCTGAGCTCAGGTCTGAGCTCAGAGTTAGTGAGACTGGTTTTTATGGCACTGACTTTAAAGTCCTCTCTGTGGCAAATAATACTGGTTTTCCACTTATGAGGATGATTCAAAGTTTCTTTTGAAAATACATGTAGAAGTCAAAAAACAAGTCACCTTAAGGCAAACTGTTGTGAACAGTAGCGCAGGCCATGACCTGCCCAGCAAGTCCAGTGGAGGCTGGACCCCCGGAGGGGTTCTGGTCACCCCTGCAGATTGGGGTCCTCCAAAGCCTGCTCTGCCTTGGAGGCAGAAGCCATAGTCCTGGGCAAGTGTCCTCTTGGATTTAAGATAGTGACTTTTTCCCTGGGAATTTTTCTTTTTTTTTCAGGAGCAAAGAGCACACTTTAAACCCATATTCAAAGCTATTTAATTTTTCTTATATGTTTCTGTTTTATTTTAAGGCTGTAAATATCAAGTCTTTTCTCTTTGAGGGAAACACACACACACACACACACACACACACACACACACACACACACATCCCTCTCTGTGGATGACAAGGATGCTGACACAAAAACACAGCTAATCTCCGGTTCCATCCTTTGTTTCGCCCAAATACTAAATGAAGCTCCTTCTTTTAAGAGGGGAGAGAAGGGGTTTGGGGAGTTGGCATTTGAGGTTCTTATTAGACATAATAGGCCCAACTGGGTTGCCAAAAACAAAAATCCACCCTTATTTATTTCCCCCTGGTTGCCAGATAAATTACCATAATAAAAGGCAAAACCAATTTTTGAAAAAATCCGAACTAGGTGGACATATACATGATAAAGCGATACAAAACACAGGGAGAGGTTAATGGTAGAATCTGGGCCATGGGTTTAGGTGTGCTCACTGTAAACTCCTTTAAGCATTTCATATTATGGAAAAATTTCACAACAGGAGGTTAGGGGGAAAATCTTAAGAAGGACCCATTAGTGTTACCATCTATCCTAGCTGGCGACCTGATGCTGGGTTCACAAAATCTGACTATTCCAATAATTTAAGAAAACGGCGAAGAAAGCACGCAATCCACAGAAATACTTTTTCAAAATCCTAGATGGCTCTCTGACCTTAGGGGTGCATGGAAAGAGAGAGAGCCACTGGAATTCTTTATTCTTATATAGGAGCCACAGAAGGGGAGGTTCCATGGAACATTCTCTCCCCAAAAGGGCAAAGGGGTCAGATTATAAAGGAACAGGTGAGTGTAACTCAACCCCACCAGGTAACACCTACTCCTGGAGCCATGCCTCAACACCTACTCCTGGAGCCACGCCTCATTATCCTAACCTAGGGAAAGGCCAGGTTATTCTGGGGCGCAGTAATTGTTCAGTTTCTCTTGCTTGGGGCTTAAGGGCGTGTATTTCCAGAGCAGCTCCCAGCACATTAGTGTTTTCCTCGGTCAGCAGGTAGAAAATAAGACCTCTCAGGTCTGGCGTGCTGGAGGTGAGGTGATCTCTTGGGCCCCTAAAGGTCTCTAGAACCTTCTACAAGATCTGTTCAGGTAATACCTCTCTCTGTTCATAGTCAGCTGACCCCTCACCTGGGATCCCACCTGGGAAGCTTCAGGCACAGGTAACCACCTCTATGATTCTCTTTTGCAAATAAAAAAATAAAGCTCTGAACAAATAGCAATGGCCCTGGATGAGCCCAAGGTCTGCCATCAGTCCCTTGCTCTGTCCTCTCTGCCTCTTTATTCCCATCAGGACTCCCGGCCTTCCTGTTGGGGTCTGTTCCAAGTTATCAGGGAGACAAAAGGGGTCTGCTAAACAAATTCAAGGAATGGAGTAGCCAAGGTGTTAGTGACTCAGAGGTGCTAAATACCCTGCTCGTCCCAGGAGTGTTGGGATTTTTCAGACAAATAGCAATACCTAAGCCAGCTTCACCTGCGCAGCTCTGGGCGTGGTCCATGGAGACTGCCTGGGAAGGACTGCAGTAGAAGTCAGGGGAGGCACAGGTGGCCCATTGCCAGTCATTCCTGGTAAGCAACCGGCCTCTGTACTCACACACAAGCCAGCACAGGAGACCCACACCCATCAGCTAAGGGTGCTTTGTATCGCGGTGGAGCAGTTCTGTTGCAGACACGCATTAAAAACGCTACTTACATTTTAAAATTTATGTTTGCTACAGAAAATTTACCTTTGGGTTAATGGTCTTAGTAACCATTGAGACCTGATGCACATTTCTCAACCCAGTCCTTCTGGTGAGTTCCAGAACTGAGAGATGCTCCATGGGAACGGAAGCATAGTTAACAAGCCAGGAAAAGTCCATCGACCCGAGCACCTGGGATTTCTTTAACTCAAATGGAGCAGATTGTTGTCACAACACGACTGATACCACTAACACAAGGGCACACTCTGTCACAACATCAGATGGAATGCCCATTAATTAGGTTGGGTCTTGAAATTTTTCCAAAGTTTCACAACTAATGAAAACCCCACTATTTCAGCATACTCAAAAACCCTAGGGTGAGGTTACTTTAAATAGCCCCAAGCCAGAGACAGTACCTCATGAAGTGAAGGGCTTCCCAGCAGGGAGAGGGGCAAGCATAACCCCACTGGGACCAGAGAATTCCCACCTGAATGGACAAAGGTGGAGGGCAGCGTCTCTTTCCACCCCATGAGACTTTTATCAGCTCTTATTTGTATTTATTCATTTTTAGTAGTACAAATTGAACCCAGGGTGCTCTACCACTGAGTTACATTCCTAGCCCTTTCTTTTCTTTTCCAAATTGTAGACAGGGTCTTGCTAAGTTGCTGAGGCTGGCCTCAAACTTGGGATCCTCCCATTTCAGCCTCCTGAGTTGCTGGGACTATAGGTGTGCACCACTGTGCCCAGCTGCTTTTAATCATCTTTGAGATATAATTCACATGTCATGAAATTTACCCAGTTAAGTATAGAATTCAGTTCTTAAGCATATTCATGGGATTGTGCAAAAATTGATACAATCTAATCTTAGGAGACTCTTAATCACATCAAAAATAAAATCTGTTAGTGACATGTGGCTGGTGTCTTCCGCTCATCATATTCTCAGGCTTCTTCCATGTTTAGTGTGTCTGGAATTCATTCCATTTTATTGTTGAATAGCACTCCGTGGATACCCCACGTTTTTTATGCATTCATCAGTTGGTGGGCATTTGCATTTTCCCACTTTCTGGCTATTATGAATTAATGTGTCTCTGATCACTAGTGGCTGCTCAATTTCATGTTTCCATGAGGAAACAGGAAAATCCAAGCAAGGTTTGGAAGGAAACGGAGGCTAGGCCTCAGAGACCTGCACTAGTGAAACTGATGAGATGGCACAGGTGCTAAGCTGGGGACCTCCCGTTGCCGGGGGCTGCCACACAAATCCTGTAGATCCTCCATGCTCAAGCGATGGACCGTGGGCAGGCAGCTTCCTTCTCACCTGGGAGCTTGTCAAGGAAGCAGACTCTCGGCTGCCCCCAGGTCTGCCACCCCAACTAGTTTTAACAAGCACCCTGGTGGTCGGTCTGCACACACACCACAGCTTGGGACTTGCTGCTATGGAGCCCTTCAAATAATGAGATGTCCAAGCTGCAGTGCAGAAGGCCACCTGGTGCCTGTGCCACAGGGGCTGACAAGTGCTCAGGACTGGCTCAGGCAAACTGGTCTCTAGGGCCCCAAGACAAGCCTCAGTTCTTATTCTTTCCTTGTATTCTTTGGGTTCTCCAGGTTATAATCTTTTTTTTTTTTTTAAATAACCAGTGCCTTCTCTGCCTCACCTCCTGTGGCACTGCACTTCTGCATGGCACAAGGGTCTTTGGCACACCACAGGAAATAGCAAAATGAGAAGACCTAAGCCTTTTGGAGAACACTGAATATGGGGATGTGTCCACGGCTTTCCTAGGTCCTGAAACGACAGAGACCACCTTTCTTATCCTGTATAGTGCTAAGAATTGAATAATGTAAAATCCAAGTAGGAAAAGCTATGAAAAGTTACTAGAGGGAGGGTCTGTGTAAAATAGATGTCACGGTGTATAGTTCATTTTGCCAGAAATCAGTTGCAAATTTGGTCCTGACTTTCCCAGCAGACAAGCAGAAGAGGAAACATGTGAGTTACATGGTCAGTGTTCCCAAGAGGAAGCTCAATGGGCTGCTCAGGGGTCGCCCAGTCATTCTGGAGTTGAGGTCAAGGACAATTTTCCTCTTCAGTACTCGAAGCAGACGGGTCCCAACCCATGATCCCTCAGTGAGTTGACATCCCCTTAAGACACCCAAGAACTCTAATGTGAGCCGCATGGGTGAGCACGGGGGTGAGCCAAAGAGGGCAGGCCAGAAAGGCCCAACGCCTTGCCTTCCATGGACCACTTGAACTCACCACGCTGGGAGCTCAGGCCTCCGGGCATTACGTCATAAACGTGGTAGGAACTGTGTAGCTCTCCACTTGGAGTGGCCAGTCTAGTAACTAATGTTTGTGGAGTTTTGTTTTCTTCTTCTTTTTCTTTTTTTATGTGTGTCTCTTCCCCCCCCCTCAGTTCTTACCCTACTGCCAAAAAAAATTAATTTATTTGTAACAGATACATAAAAATTGTCCATATTAATGGAGTACCAGGGGGTGTTTCTACAGTTGTATATTTTGTGCAATATTTAAATCAGGTTAAACATACCTATCACCTCAACCAGATATCATTTCTTTATGGTCCAAACATTCTGAATTCTTTCTTCTAGCTCTTTGAAGAAATACGTTACATTTACATCCAATGCTTTGGGGTCCCTGCAGTGGCTGTCCTGTGCAGAGAGGCACCAGACCTCTTTGCTCCCCTGTAACTGTAACTTAGTGCTCATCGATAAGCCGTCACCATCATTCCTCCCTCTCCGCCATTTTATAGTCACCACCATTCAACTCTCCACTACAACGAGATCCGCATGTTTGTGTTCCCACTGGGCCACGAGATCCATTCTCCTTTATCTAACAGGAAAACCTGCTTCTGCTTCCATAGTTCAATCATCTGATGATGCTGGAAGAAATGGGGCCTCGAGGTCATCTGGGTTATGTGCCATGTCACTGGCCGCTGGCCACTCTGTGGGGCAGTCCCTCCAACAGTGCCCATGCAGAAGTGTGGCTGTCCATGATACTGGTGGCTGGCTAAGATGAACGGGGCAGGCTAGCAAAAGCTTGCAGTGGGCGGGGCCATGTGACTCTGGGCAAGAGGCTGCCTCAGTGTGAGAATGAGCACTGGGCGGGACGTAACTGGACAAGCCAGTGATGCCCTGGATCTTTCTCGCCTGCAGTAAATAATCAAAGCATTAATGCTGTCTGGATTCTCAATACTTGACTCAACTTCACAACAATCTCTAAGATCCATTTTACAGATGAGGAGACCAAAGCACAGAGAGGACAGGTACTTGCTCAAGTACCAGGCAGTCTGACCCAAGTCTGACCCACGAACCCTGAGCTGGAGTAGCCGAGCACTAAGGGCCCTCCCACAGCTGCTATCACCTTACTCTTTCACCAGCAGGATGATACTAGGGCCCTTGTGAGGACCGAGACCAGAGGCCCAGTGCTCAGCCCGGCCCCGGTGCCCCCAGTGTCCGCTCCGACTGTCCACACTTCCAGTTCTCTATGACCATTTCATGGACCAAATCACTTCCACCCTGTGCTCCATGGATGCTCAAGTGCACATTAGTCCAAACCAACCAAATAACACATCCTGACAATGGGTCAGTTCAGTCATGAGATCCAGCAAGTCTAGGCTGGTCTGGAGCCTTGCGGGTCCTAGGAGAACGTCTGTGGAACTTTCTGCAATGGTAGAGCACTCTGTGTTGGTGTCATCCTGAACAATATCCACTGGCACCATGGCCCGCCCAGCCCACAAAGGGGCTGGTATGGTGGTGGGTTGCACGTTTGGCTGGTTTAGTTTTATTTCATTTGAATGTTTGTGGGATGGTGGCCACGTATGGCTCATGTCCATTGTGCTGGACAGCTTAAGCTCAAGCCCCTGGGGAGCAGGCAGGAGGGAGGAATCTGGCCTGAGGAACCAGGTTCTGAGGTCCCCTCTGCCTGCCAGGTGGGAATGTGCGTTTGGTGAGGGGCGACAAGACAACTCTACTTTCCTTGCTGAAAGGCCTCTTTGATTCTCAGTGGATTTTGATTCCTTGTGATTTTTAAAAGTTATTTTGAGGCCAATGCCTTGATTTTGAATGTCTAGGCTGCAGAACTTGGAGGATACATTTCTGTCATTAAGCCACAAGGGTGTGTTCCTTTGTTACAGACTTCCCAAACCAGCATGTGGTCACTGCCAGGCAACCACACTTCAGGAGACAACTAGCTGCCCGCATGACAGAGGTCCCTGGGGATGGAGGTGCAGCCTAAGAATCCCCCTCACCTAGGGTTATGGCTGTGGGAACACCTTAGCAGAATGTATCACTCTTGTGCTGGTGACAATGAGGGGTAAGGAAGTCTCCTGTGCTGATCATCATATGAGGGGCAGCGTGTGAGCGCGTAGAGCACAAGACACCTGATAGTAGACCACTGTTCTAGCTGTGTCAATCAGAAAAGCAGCTCTAGTGGAGGAGACCATGCAGTGTGCCAGCAGTACGGCATGCTGACTGGTGATAGATCGTACTGCAGGCAGAGATGGGAAGGTGGCTTCAGGTCAGAGCTTGGGCTTTTAATATGGGAAAGAGCAGAATGAGGAATCCCGGATTGGGAGGGGGCTGTCCATGAGCTTGTGTGGAAATTGGCATCCTAAGGAAAGCCAGGTGTATATCCTAGGGACACAGGTGTGATGGCCTTGAGTCAGGGGAGGAGAGAGGGAGGTGGTGGTGCTGCCCCTCGCTCAGCCCTGGTTCTCCAAGGATCCCGCCCCTCCTTTAAGTCAGAGTGCTGGCTGTTGAGTGGAGAACGTCAGTGAGTGCATCTGAGTCTCGGCATGTGACCTCTGTCCTCACACAGATGCTCAGGCCTCAGGTCATGTTCTGGTTCTAGATACTCTAGACACTGAAGAAGCCCCCTCCTCTGCTCCCCATCCTCCTACCACCAGCATTGGTTGGGTGACTATTTCAATGGCTGCCAAAATTTGCAGAAAATTTTTAAATGATAGTAATTAAGGGAGTTTTCACATAGGAAAGGCTTTGTTTGGATTGCAATGTTAAAAGCCACCACCAGGAACATGAGATACATAAAGTATTCTCTCTTTGCTGCCTTGAGATCACACTGGTCAGTGTTTGAGCAGTGAATGCTGTCTTGGTGGCCGGGCCTGGCTTTTGCCCCACTCCACTACCCTACTGTGCCTTGCACAGGGCTGTGACCTCTCGGGCTGTCTGCAAACAGACACCAGGCCATCTGCTCTCTTGCCTTTCACCCAAACACAGCTGCTGAGCTCCATCCCAGCTTCAGCCATCTGGAGGAGGAACAAAGACCCCTGTCCTCCCCATCCCCCTCTGCCAAGGGGAGGCTCAGCCAGGAAAGAAAAATGGAAGAAGAAACAAGATCCAGCCACCAGTGGCAGGCAGCCCTCCTCTGTCAGGGTCAGTGGCATTCATCCTAGATGTGGGCTGAGCTCTGATGAGTGCCAAGCCCTGGACAAGACTCCTGGGGTCCTAGCCTCTGGCCTCCAGGAGCCCACACTGCAGAGACGGCAATTCCTTGTCCACTGCAAGGGGGTGCTTGAATTGACTGACAAGTCAGAGCCAGGCCACAGGAGGTGATGACAGAAAGGCGTCCATAGAGGGCACCAGCAGATCCATGGGAAAAAGCTGGCCCGGGCGGTGGGCAAGAACCAGGAAGAGGAGGTGAGGGGGAGAGAGACTGGGCAGAGACTAGGAACTGCACAGGTCGTGATGCCTAGTAGAGAAAGAAGAGGGAAAGTATAGGGCTGTGGGCGTGGCAAGGTCCCTAGCTGAGGTGGTGAGGAAGAGGAGGATTCACAGCAACCAATCAGGAGCAGTCGCAGTGACCCAGAGAATTAGCGGTGGCTGGACAAGGTGACTGTGGAGGCGGCAGATAAAATGGAGGGAGAAATCTTTGCTAAAAATGTGAGCTCCAAATGCCCCAGACTAGCTCCCAAACAATCCTGCCTCACAGTAAGTGCTGCAGAGAAGCAATCAGATCCAAATGAGACTCCTCTTCAGAATAGCCAGAGCCCTTCTCAGAAAGGGCAGAGATGGACTGTGGGGACAGCTGCTGCCCCAAGGGCCAAGCGCCACAGGTGGTCTATACCCATCAGCAGCTCAGAAGGACCTCTCATGAGAGGGGCCTGGAGTTCTGAAAGGGCTCAGACCTAACTGCAGCCTTTCCCGCTTCATCCTCAAAGCCACCAGAGAGCCCCCTTTCCCAAGGCAGGAGGTCTGGCAGGTTGCAGAGGCTCTCAGGCATGTCTGGCCTGATGGGGAGAACCCCCAGGAGGAGCGTCGCCAGCTTTCGGGTCCTCTCCCTGGATGCACACGCTGCCCACCAGACTGGGGACAGCCAGGTGTTGGCTTCCATCTTTAATCACAGGGCTGTGTGGCAGGAAGATTGTATCCCCTACTCTCGTTGGAGGAAATGCAGTCCCCAGGACAGGAGTAGAAGAGGAGGGCCTTCCAGAGGTGACCAGGCGAGTGGGCTCAGGCCTTTAGGAGAGCCCTCTGCCATGGCGTCTGACCTTTGTGCCTCTCCATGCCGTTTGCCACATGGGCACAGCACTCAGACGTGGCCCTGCCAGAGCCTGGAACTGCCAGCGCCTGATCTTGGATTCCAGGCTTCCAGACTGAGGAACAGAGGGCTGCTGTTTAGGGACCGCGCAACCTGAGGGCTCTCTCACAGCAGCAGGATACATGGCCGCCACCTGTTCAAGTCCCTGGGGCTCATGGTTTCCAGGATCCCAGGAGGGACCAAGGGCAGGACAGCTGGCAAGTAGCCAGCTGTGCTCAGCAAGGCAGGGACCAAGCGACGGCCACGCTCCATCTCAGATGGAAGAGGACACCAGCCATGCCACGCTCCACCCTCAGCCCTGGGCCATGGATGGTGCAGGTGACCAGGGCCACAGAGGCTGGCTCACTGCCTAAGTCCCAGCTTCTAGCTATAAAATAACTTTCAAAGTATTTCCCGTCTTTGTCTCCTTGCAGATTTTTGCGATTTCTGAAAATGAGACATGGCAACTATTGTAGGTTATAGTTGTAGCAGCTAAATTAAAGCACTCAGGGCCTGGGGATATAGCTCAGCTGATAGAGTGCTTGCTTTGTGTGCTCAAGGCCTTGGGTTCAATACTCAGCACCACACACACACACACACACACACACACACACACACACACACACAAGACATTCATTTAAATGAGAACTTCCTAATCATCCTTAGACACTGCATATATAAGTCACTGTCACACTGCCCCCCCCCCCCGCAAATGTGTACAATGAAAATAATAACTAGGGCTGGGGATGTGGCTCAAGTGGTAGCGCGCTTGCCTGGCATGCATGCAGCCCAGGTTTGATCCTCAGCACCACATACAAACAAAGATGTTGTGTCCGCTGAAAACTAAAAAATAAATATTAAAAAATTCTCTCTCTCTCTCTCTCTCTCTCACTCTCTTTTTTAAAAAAAGAAAATAATAACTAATGAAAATACATAAACAGTAAGTCACTAAAAATTCATGCAATTTTTTTTCTTTCCCAGTGATGAATCTTCATTTCACCTCTGATTCATTTTTTTTTACTTTTAACAGATAACATTTAAAAAATTACAACTGCCAAAAATAGCTCTGGGTTGATTTTCTGCAGTTTTCCAGGCCCTTGTGATGCTGCTGCTTTCCTCTAAGGAGGGCACTTTGTGTTTGTTAAGTGGTTTTTTTAAATATGTATTTTCTTCTGCTTAATGCTTGTATTTTAGAATCTTGTCATTAGTGTTAGACCCTAAATTGGACAATATAAAGACAATAGACTTAAGCTTATTCAGCTGATTCACAATTTCTTACACATAATCAGCAGTTTTAGAAGACATGATAAATTAATACCATGACCTTGAAGACAGATTGCTTAGCTGGTGCAGTGGTGCATGGTGATCCCAGCAACTCAGGAGACAGAGACAGGAGGATCACGGTTTCAAGGCCACAAAGAAACCCATCTCAAAGCATAAACAGCAATGACTGGATGACTGAAGGGTCCAAAAGTAGCTGATTAGTTATTTCTTTGGGAAATTTATTCTTCTTTTTCTTGGCTTATTCACATATTTAAGATAGTAAATGAGAGTATCTTTGGCGTGATGACCTTGTCCTGCCTGGCCTCTATGGGCCCTGGCCTCTCCTCCTGTGAGCAGTAGAGATGGGAGGGCAGCAGAGTTCCGGGATCCCCTCTGGAGCTCACTCATAGCCAGAGCTGGGTTGAGCCAGGCCTCCTACAGGCTGGGAAAGTGCTCCACCACGGAGCCCATCCCTGCCATTGCTTCTTGTCTCCTTTGACAGAAGCCACTAACTCAGTGCCCAAGGGCTACGAAGCCTCCGTCCCCAACATCCACCTTACCCCTTTCTGTGGCTCTCTACTGTGTGGAGGTTGGACCACATCGCATAGCCAGTGAGCCCTCAACAGACTTCTGCTAGACAGAAGAAAAGGCACACTTTTCCCTTTTATTTTATTTTGTAGGGGGAATACCAGGGATTGAACTCAGGGGCGCTGGATCACTGAGCCACATCCCCAGCCCTATTTAATATTTTATTTAGAGACAGGGTCTCACTGAGTTGTTTAGCAACTCACAGTTGCCGAGGCTGGCTTTGAACTCGCTATCCTTCTGCCTCAGCCTCCAGAGCCACTGGAATTACAGGCCTGTGCCACTGTGCCTGGCTGAGGAAGTTGGCTGCTCTGGAAGTTGCTCTGTCTGAAGACTTCTCAGAATTTTCTTTGCTTTGTTTATCCTTCAATACCATTGTGTTCTTGTGTTCCGTTTCAGCAGATGGTCTTCTAAAAGGGAAAACATGTCATGGTGCTCAACTCCCTTGCCCCGTTCCTCACTTACCTATCCTGGAAATCTCTTCCCATCCTATCCTTTTCTGGCTTTTAGACTTACTTTTCATTTTGAATCATGCTAACCTCCTTATCCACAATTTCTGATTCTTTCTTTCTTGAGATAGAAACTCGTGACTCCCAAGCCAAGCTCAGCCGGCACCCTCTTCTGCACCCTCAGACACTGCCAAGGGCTTTGTTCCAGTAGTCTTCCCTGTTTTCCATTTTAAAATATTCTATGAATTTTAAAATCCAGTTTTCTAGAAAAAAAACATAGAAGCCCCAAATCCAGGTACTTTGGAGGGGGCGGAGTCCTCTGAGATGATTCAGTGGGGTGTCACACTTGCAGATTAGAAACCCACGGTCCAGACCTGAGATTTACAGTCACATTCCAGGTGCAGCCAAGTCAGTATCAGAGGCAGGGGTTGGCCACCTCCCAGACAGACTTCAGCTCTAAAGAACAAGGCATAACATGGCTCACAGGAGTGTCGTGCAAGGGAGGTGGCTTGAGGGGGTACTGAGAACTGTGCAGGGCACAGAATTCATGCTCCATAAATATTAGCTCTCCTTAGCAAAAGTACTGTGCGGGGGAAGATGCCCTGTGTCTTCACTGAGTGAAGTTGCCAAGACCATTATATTTCTTTATTCTATTCCCCATTTGAAACCTGGAGGATAGGATCTGGTCAAAATAACTATGATACTGACAAATAAATTCATCAACCGAAAATACAATTATAGTGGTTTTAAAATGAAACTAAAAGTGTTAAAATAAGTGTTTATAAGGCAGATGGCATGACCAAGGGCACAGGGAAATTCCTCCATCTGTGTTCTTTTTCTCTTTTGAAATAATTATTAAATTTCAGGCTTTTTTCTCCTTTTTTTTAAAACCCAAATATGTACTCTGTTTAAAAACAGCACCTTCTTCAATTTTTATTTTTCTTCTTCTTTTCCATCTGATCACTGCCCACTGAGACTCAGGGCCTCTGGATTTGCACAGTAGCCACACAGTTGACAGCAGTGTTCTGTCTTTTCCACAGGCCAACAATGCGGTCTATGTTCCTCAAACATGCAGTTCTCTTTTTAGTTACATGACTTGCTTCCTTCTCCCTCTGATATTTTCATCCCTGAGAGGGAGCAGACAGGGATTGGTGGTGAGAAATCTTCAAGGAGAAACAGCTTAAAATTAAAAGAGCTTGAAATGTCAGTGTGTCAATGCATTTACAACGTAATGTTCAAGGGAAATAAGCGGAAGTAGCAGGAGAGAGAAACAGCTGAATTATCTACAGAGTTGAAAGTTGGCCTAGGTTTAGAATTCCCTTTCAAATGTCAAGTTGGTGAGGACATTTCCAAATGTGTGGCTATGGCACACGGGTATGAGTTCACGCGGATCCCAAGAGAAGCAGACAGACTCCGACCCAAGTTCTGCACCATCCGGGTGTGTTGATGTTCCTGTTGTTGGAGAACGTGGCCGCTTCTTTTGAAGTGAGAGAAGAAAGCAGAAGATGTGTCTTCCTGAGAGGAGGCCACTGCTGGTGAGGAAGAGCCGTCGGCCCATGGCCAGAGTGCTCACCGCATGACCCCTTCTGTCCTCACAGCAACCCTGTGAGATGGGCACCAGGATTCCTGTTTCCAGACGAGGATACTGAGTGCCAGAGAACATGAGCAAGTGACCCAGATCATTTGGCCAACAAATGACGTCCGATGGAATGGAAAGTCATGAAGAAAGAGGAAGGAGCGCTGCTGGGGTCAGCTGGTGGGTCAGGGGGCCGTGGTCTTTGACTCATGGTTCAGCTTGCTGGGGGCGAGGCAGGGGAAACCTGGACTAGGAGAGAAGCTGGAGCTGAGGTGACCCCAGGAGCAGCCACCGTGCTGCTGCTGCCTTGGCCAGCACAGTCCTGCCATTCTCAGACTAGGACAGGGCCCGGTGGGGAGACAGACAGAGTCGGGGGCTTCTGGTGTGCGATACCTGCTCTGGCTTTAGTGAGGGTGACTGCAGATTGGTTTTACGGGGTCACTGTCAATGGAAGAGGAAGAAACCTGTAGGGTTCTCTTCTAATCTTTGCTTTCTCCAGAAACCACTCGTCACTGCCGGGGTATGAGGTATGAATCTTGCACAAGCTGGGTTTGTCCCCACCAAATGCAAGATGTGTGACTTGTATACGCTGGAGGACTACATCTTCCCAGAGGGGCAGAGGCCTGGCAGAGCATGGTAAGAGCTCTTCTCCCATCCCCAAAGGAAAATTCTTAGGAAACGGGGAGACAGGAGTGCACCTCTACTTTATCCCCTAAAAGAGAGCTGGTTGTTTTAGATAATCTTTAGGATTTCTTTTAGCTCCAAAATTCCACGTTTTAAAAGTCTAATTACATTTTCATAGCCTGACTTTTTCTTTGTCTTCATCAAATAAGGAAAATAAACCTATGTTTTAAGTATACATAAAATACACATGGCATATAACATGCAAATGACTAAAATGATACACATGTGAATGTACAGCTGAAAACTCTGGTCCTTTCGTCACCCCAGGCGTCACAAGCAAGAGGGCAGAATGCCAGGGATCAGGTAGGAAGTTTGTTCCCTCACAGTTCTGAGGTGCCACGAAGGAGGCTGTACAGTGCGTGCCTCTGGGATATGGAATGTAAAAATGAGGTGGTTTGCTTAAGACTTCAGATGTCACAGAATCTTCTGCTACAAGGGGATGCTCTTTCTCTCAGCTTATGGTGACAGGGTCTGACTGCAGGAGCTCCCAGGGTGGAAAGTCCGCTAGGCAGCCCTTCCCTGTCAGCCAATCCCAGGACCTTCTACCCCCAACCCACCCGATGGACAGATATTTTCAAGGCTCATGTGAGCCTCTGCAGCGTGAAAACCAGATGGCAGTCTTCTCAAATCTGCTTGTTTTACTTTAACAGCTTCTTTACAAAACACTCCCCAGAAGGGGATCCTGAAGGTGGGGTCAGCATGACAGAAAGAGCAGAATCAGGCCATCTGAGAGCACGAGATTCCAAAATACCAAGAAGACACAAAGACAGCTGAAAGATGAGAGTCCAACACTGGGCAAAACAGTGTCCAGGAAGTACATCTCCATTGACTTAGAGTTGCAGACATGGTCACTTATTTGAAGATGGGGACTGATTGGCTAGGGAAAGTTTTAATATGCAGCAGAGCTTAATATTTGATGAATGTTTTGCAAGCATGTCTTTGTCTCATGGTGAGACTCTCAGGATGGGTGAGCTTGGTTATTGATTTTTGGTTGCTAAGAGAAAATGGTTAGGGCTACATGGATAGTGGAGAAAGGGAGATGTTATAGGATTCTGGGGTCAAGAAAGACAGAGTGGCCCTTTGATTCTCAAATGCCAGTCCTCAGGCTGGGAACAAACTGGCTGCTTCTGAATTGCTTGAGGAACTTGTTAGAGAGATTTCTGAAGCCTATCCCCAGAAAAGTTTGATATGGTATCATTTTTTCCTGTTTGATTCTGACATTATTAGGATTAAGAACTAAAGGAATAGTTAATAAATAAGACTTAGAAGATTGGAATGCATTCATTATTCAAATACATGGTTATTAAGCATCAGCTACAGGAAAGTAGCTTGGTTAGGTTCCAGGGGGTTTATGACTATGCAGAAGACATTCTGTGCCAGTTAATCTCAGTGGCCAGCTCCCCTGGGTTGAGACTTGTCTAGAAAACTGATAAAGTACATTTCTGGGTGTGTGTTTCCAGAGACAATTGGCATGTGTCATACTGAGAGGGGGTAAGACCACCCAGAAGTGGACCACGCAGTAGGCTGGGGGACCATTTGGAACAACAACAACAAAACAAATGGAAGGAAGGTATAGGGGTAGCCTGCGGCTGTGCACATGCGCAGCTTTTGGGGGGGGATTGAACTCAGGGGCACATTCCAGCCCTAGTTTGTATGTTATTTAGAAACATAGTCTCACTGAGTTGCCTAGTGTCTTACCATTGCTGAGGCTGGCATTGAACTTGAGATCCTCCTGCCTCAGCCTCTAGAGTCACTGGAATTATAGGTGTGGCCACTGTGCGCAGCTGCAAAGCACTTCTTGAGCAGGTGCAGTCCTTGTTGCCACCCTGGCATGGACTTCAGCTTCTGTATCCTTCAGTGTTGGCGGTGGACTTGTACCAGCAACTGTCCAGGAGGCTTACAGGCCTTCAGCCTTGGACCAGGGCTGCATCTTCCATCTCTTTTGTTCAAAGGCTTCCAACTTCTTGGACTGAGCGACTACTGGTTTCCCTGACTCTCCCACCTGCAGGCAGCCATTGTGGGAGTATCAGCCTGATTGTGTAGGCCAATCTAATAGATCTCCTCTTATGATTTATATATGCGTGTATACATATACAAATATAAGTGTGTGTTTGCTTATGTGTGTATAAAGAACCAATAGAATGGTTCTATATCCTAGTAGAATACATTGGTTCAATACTCTATTGGTTCTTTTTCTCTGAAAATCCCTGACCCATTAGCATGGGCTGCCTCAGATCTCTCCGTACATAAACTGGACTAGCTGTAGGAAGGTAGGTGGCAGGCAGAGATGTTCTCAGACACCAGCTCACAGGTCCCAGTGGGACAGAGAGAAGAGAATGGAACTGTGCTGCCTAGGGAACATAAGCCGAATCTTGAACCACGTAAGGAAAGAAGAGGAAGGCAGCTTGGCAGATTTCCCAGGAGTGGTCTTAGTTCAGATGTCCAAAAGTCAATCTCATGAGCTTGTGAAAAAAACATGTATGTATGAAACATGAAAGTATGTACATAGTATTCAGCACAGTGTGGGGTGAATGTCAATAAAGGGGTGATAGAAACTGCAGGAGGGTTAAGAGGCTCGGGAAAGCACCACTTCCAAGAATACCCCCCATTCTGTAATTCCGTGTGACAAATTTCTTCCATGGATTTTGAAAATTTTTTCCAACTTTAAGTCTTTTATGAATGATGGTGTCTATCATGAGATGGGGCCTGTGGCAGAGGCTAACTTCCACAGCCCAACTTTATTTCTGCAGAAGCTGCCCTCCAGAGAGTGAGCTGTGGTCCAGAGAGGGTTGTGCCACAGTCTGGCTGGGCACAATTCAGGAGCCACTTGTCAAAAGAAACAAACTTTATTTTTAGAACCACACAGGCAAAACAAAACAGCTCCTCAGGAAAAACCCTCAGAGTCCAACTGCCACCACTGGCTTCCCACAAGCCTCTCTCTCAACCAAAAGCCTCACCACCTCCCACAATCCTCCTGCTCTTGAGGCCGATTGGCTGGGTCGTGTTGATGGAGCCATAAAAGTCCCCCAATGAGCAGCTCCGTGGTCTGAAAGGGCAGGGAAACAGCCCAATGAGCATCACAGCAGAGGAGCCAATCAGCTAGATTTTACTGGGGCTGCTGTGAGCCAATCATCAGCTGGCAGTCTGAAAGGGCAGGGAAACAGCTCAATGAGCATCTCCAATGAGCATCACCACAGAGGAGCCAATCAGCTAGATGTTGCTTGGGCCGCTGTGAGCCAATCATCAGCCAGCAGCTGGAAGTTTGCTGGCAGCTGGAAGTTTGCTGGGGCCCCTTTGTCTGTGGCTCTCAACATCTCCCCCTCTCTGTTTAAACAACAAGCATGTGGCTTAGGGACCGTGCCTGCCTTAGGTTGTCCAATAGTACATATGGTTCTTACCCATTGTTGGATAAGCTGACCTCAAGGCGTCAGCCTCCTGTCTTAGGTTGGTACCATTGCAATTGGATCTTACCCGTCACTGACTACTGGTCCAGTATACAGCCACACCTGTGGAGAGGTCTTTGTACCGGGGGGGGGGGTGAGGTTCTTTGCCTCACCTCTGTTGGCCCCCAAATTTTAGCTGAACGATCATGACAAGCAGAAGGGAGGAAGAAACACCAAGCCAATTGATGGCTCCTTTTGGATAAATTGTACCACTGATGACATCATCAGCAAAAATACCCCAACACTACCACAAGTCACTGCACCAACAGATAGTTCACAATGCATACAGGTGAATTCACAATGCATACAAGTGATACATAGTCCAGGCAAGTTCTGCAAGCAGTTCAGTGATGGCTATTGCAGAAGCTGTAGATTGGTTTTATCTTTGTCTTCACCAGCACTGGGAAGTTCTGCAAGCAGTTCAGTGATGGCTATTGCAGAAGCTGTAGATTGGTTTTATCTTTGTCTTCACCAGCACTGGGATGAAGATAGGAATTCTGGCAATAATGGTTAAATGCTGCAGTCTGGCTGGGCAGAAAATCACGAGCCACTCACAGCCTTGTAGATTCAAACAGCAATTGTTTATTCTACACCGGCACTCTACACACGTTCTGGGGAAATCAACGTTCTGGGCAAAATCCACCAGGCTCTGAATCCCAAATACTCTCTGAATCCCACCAGAACTAAATGGGAACTCAAGGAGTGGGCATGCCTGAGGCAGCAGGTTACGCCCCATTCCCAGTAGGGTGCACCTTAAACCTGGAACCGCCCTAAACCCAAGGAGCACCCTAAACCCTGGTCCGCCCTAAACCCGATCCGCCCTGGTCCTTGAGCAAGGTCACCTTACATGAAATGTCACTGCAAATGACCTGGGTCATGCCATGCGTCATTCCTACTTGACAATGGCCCTCAGCAGTTAAAGAAAAAATTATGTAACATTCCAGAAGTCACTAAAAGAAAACAATTTTCTTGACAATTTACATTATCTTGAACAGAACTATTAAATATAATGAAAAGGAAAGGTGAAAGTAAACAACAGATCTCTTAACCTTTTTTGTTCACATATTAAAATAATCCTCAACAGGATTTAAATGGTTTAATTTAATTTTAAACCCAATTTAAATTAAACCATTTAAATCACGTGAATAAAAAATATATTTGGATCCATTTTTTCATGAGTGTTCATCATATATGATATATAGACATACGTACATACAAACATACAACATAAAACACAAGTGTGCACACAACACATAACATAATAGTAAAGGCCTTATAACTTTTTAAAGGTGAAATCTCTATTGCAATGTTTAAAAACTCTATAGTCAAAAAATAGAACTGATCAGCAAAACATTAACCTAGGTCTGTATGAGCTCAAAAAACAAAATAGAACTTCATGATGTGGGAAAGGGCAATAATAAAATAGATATTTAAAAAAAGCATCCTGGTTCTGTCACAGATGTAAGGGTGGCCAAACTGGAGTTCTGGATATCAGCTGTTATGGATTTGAGCCAAATCATCTTATTTTTGGTCTGTAGAAATCGCTTTGGTTAATCTCTTTGGAATCCAAATCAGCTGCTCTTCTCCCTGTGGAAACACACAAACAGACTCCCAACTCCAGACAATTACTGGGTTAGGACCTTTCCATTTTCCTGTTATAATATCCTTCCAAAGTACCTTGGGCTTATGTACATTTTTTGGACATATATGCCTTTCTGCAGCACTAAACCCTGATGAATCCAAATTTTAAAAGTTTAGAGTAAAAAGGGTTATTTTAAGTTTATCTTTGGGGAATAAATACCCATTCCCAATTCCTTCTTTTTGCTTTAATAAGATCATTTTAATAGTTTGATGAGCTCTTTCAACTATGCCTTGTCCCTATGGATTGTATGATGGCGTTATCTTCTGCTGGCAGCTGGAAGTTTGCTGGCAGCTGGAAGTTTGCTGGGCCCCCTTCGGCTGTGGCTCTAAACACTATTTCTGTAAAGAATGCCATTGGTATTTTAATGAGGATGATATTAAATTGTTGAGAGCCTCAGCCAAACTGGCCCCAGCATCGGCTGATTGGCTCCTCTGTGGTGATGCTCATTGGGCTGTTTTCCAGCCCTTTCAGACCACAGAGCTGCTCATTGGGGGACTCTTTTGGATCTGCCCACGAAACCCAGCTAATCTGCCTCAAGAGCAGTTGAGGTGCTGGCCGGGAGAGCCTGTGGTGGCAGTTGGCCTCTGAGGGAATTCCTGAAGAGCTGGCGTGGTGCGGTGTGTGCGTTCAAAAAATAAAGTTCGTTTCTGCTTAATAAGTGGCTCACGAATTGTGCCCAGCCAGACTGCAGCATTATATCTATATTTTACTTTTGGAGGTATGGCCATTATTAACTCTGCCTCTCCAAGAACAAGGGGGGGTCTTTCTGTCTTCTGAGGTCTTCTTCAATTTCTTTCTTAAGAGTTTTAAGGTTTTTTTTTGTAGAGTTCTTCATCTCATTGATTATATTAATTCCCAAAGGTTTGGATGTTTTTGTTTGGTTTGGTTTGGGTTTTGGTTCTTGGTTTGGGGTTTTGTTTTTGTTTGTTTGTGGAGGTTATTTTAAATAAAGTGATTTTTCTTATCATCTTCTCAGCTGAATCACTGTTGGAGTATAGGAAACTATTATAAATGTGTTCTTATATCCCGCTACTTTGATGGTTTCATTTATCATTTCTAGAAAGCCTTCTGATTAACATTTTTTGGGTCTTCTAGATATAGGATCATGTCATCAGCAAACAAATAGTTTGACTTCTTCTTTTTTTTTATTTGTATCCCTTTAATTTCCTGCCCTTGACAACTTGCTCTGGGTAGAGTTTCAAAACCTAAATTGAATAGAAATGGTGAAAGTGTAATATTGCTAATTTTAGAGAAAAAGCTTTCAGTTTTTCTCCGTTCAGTGTGATATTGGCTTTGGGTTTGTTATCAAGTCTTTATAATATTGAAGTATGTTCCTTCTATACCTAGTTTCTCCAGGTTAACATGAATGGGTTCTGTTTCTTATCAAAGGCCTTTTTTGCATCTATTGAGATGATCACATAATTCTTGTCCTTAATTCTATCTGTGTGGAGTATTACATTTATTTTATTTTATTTTGGGCATGCCAGGAATTGAACATAGGAGCACTCAACCACTGATCCACATCCCCAGCCCTTATTTTGTATTATATTTAGAGACAGTTTCTCACTAAGTTGCTTAGTGCCTCCCCAAGGCTGAGGTTGGCATTGAACTTGGGATCCTCCTGTCTCACCTCCCGTGTCACTGAGATTACAAGCATGCATCACCACACCTGGCTAAGAATTGCATTTATTGATTTGCACATGTTGAACAGACCTTACCTTCCTGGGATGAATTCCACTTGATCATGGTGTATTGTCCTCTTAAAATGTTTTCTTATGTGGTTTGCTAACATTTTATTAAGGATTTTTATATCTATGTTCTTCAGGGAGATTGCTATGTAATTTTCTTTCCTTGATTTATCTTTATCTGGTTTTGGTATCAGGGTTATACTAACTTTGGAGAGTGGATTTGTGAGTATCCCCTCCCTTTCAATTTTGTTGAATAATTTGAGAAAGTCTGGTGTTATTTCTTCTTTAAAGGTATGATAGAACTCAGCTGAGAATCCATCTTGTCCTGGGCTTTTCTTTGTTGGAAGACTTTTAATTGTCATCTCAATTTTATTACTTTATATTAGGTTTTAAATGTCTTCCTGGTTCACTTTGGGTGATTGTATATGTCTAGAACTTATTCAATATGTTCTAGGTTTTCCAATTTATTGGAGTATACATTTTCAAAATAGTTTCTGATGATTCTCTGAATTTCAGAAATGTCTGTGATAACATCTCTTTTTTCATCCTTTTTGTTAAAGGCTTCTCTCTCCTTTTCTTTTGGTGAGTATGGCTAAGGGTTTATCAATCTTATGTACCTTTTCAAAGAACCAACCATTTCCTGTATTGACCCTGTATATTTTTTTAATTCTCAATTTCATTATTTTGGGGAATAGTTTGCTCTTCCTTTTCTAAGTCTTAGAAATGGAGCATAAGATTATTTATTTAGGATCTCTCCATTTTTTAAAGATTGCCATTTTGCACTATGAATTTTCCCTTAGAAGTGCTTTCATGCTATCCCAGAGGTTTTGATATATTGTTTCTCACTTCACACTTGTCTCTAAGAACTTCATGATTTTTTCTCTAATTTCTTCTATGATCCATTATTCATTTCAGAGTATTCAATCTCCATGTATTTATGTGGTATCAATTCTTTTTTCTTACTGTTGAATTCTAGTTTCATTCCATTATAATCCTAAAGGATTCATGCCATTATGACAATTTTTTGGTATTTTAAGATGTACATTGTGACTTAGATTATGGTCTATTTTGGATAAGGTTCCATGAGCTTCTGAGAAGAAGGTAAATTCAGCTGCTTGGGGGTAATATATTCTGTAGATGTCTTTTAGATCCATTTGATTTCCAGATCTTCAGCAGTCATCTCCTCCCAGTAGTGGGTGAGTTCCAGGGCAATCAACTAGGGGAAGAAAAGATTACACCATCTCCCTAAACTTGTTAGGGAGGGGGAGAGGAGAGAAGGGGGGAATTAAAAAAAAATAAGCCTTAGAGCAATGACGGCTACTTTCAGAAGATGAACTGTAACTGTTACAGTCACAGCTTTACCCATTAAGGGAAAAAAAGTTTGAAAACTATCCCATACCCAGGGGGAAAAAAACCTGCAAGTGGGACTTAGTGGGACTTAGTGGTAGAGCTTTTGCCTACCAGTCGTGAGACACTGGGTTTGATCCCCAGCACCACATAAAAATGAACAAATAAAATAAAGGTATTGTTCCACCTATCAAAGTTTAGCCAGAGCAGCGCTTTGCCTATCCCCAGCCTCAGGACTGGAGCCGCCTAGCGGCCCGCCCCCAGAACACCCAGCTGGTAGGAGTTCGAGGTGAGGCGCCATGGGCCCGAGATCCGGTCCATCTTCTTCTCTGGCCACAAGGAGGAGCCCCATACCAGGCCGGATGGGGAGCAGGCTCGGAGTCCTCGAAAGGGACCAGGCGGGACCGGCAAGTGCTTCCAAGTGGTGGCTGGAGCACGACGGAGTCCAGACGTCCCGCCGACCTGGGGAGGACGCAGAGGCGGGGTGCCCGGAACCCTCGGACCCAGAGCCCCGCGAGCCAGTCCCAGGCAAGAAGCAAGGCTGGAGGGCGGGGAAGATGGAGAGAGGCAGGGGGACCCTGGTCGCGCTGCTCTCCCTCCCTGGCCCACCCGGAGAGAAGCGGGGACCCGCAGGGAGAGCGGGCAAGAGCGGAGGGCGCGGGCCTGGGAGCGACAGCCGTGGAGACGCGTGGGACAGTTGGGGGGCAGTGAGGGAGAGGCCGAGTGGGGAGAGCCGGCGGGGGGCAGTGGAGCTGGCGGCGCGGAGAACGGGCGAGAGCGGAGGGAGCGGGCGAGAGGTGGGGGGAGAGCCAGATGGTGGGGGGAGAGGGCGGCCGGAGAGAGGGTGCAGGGAAGGGGTCTGGAGAGCTGGCTGCTGCGGGGTGAAGGGCGGGGGCCGCTGACCGGTGGCTTCCTTGCTGATGCCGGAGACAGTTACTGCGGGGATGGGGGCGAGTGGCACAGGACCTAACCCAGCAGGGAAAAGTCCGTCACTGTCTGAGAGCTGGGAGCGCTGCAGGCAGCGGCTTTCTGCCGGCGCCCGGCCTAAGGAGGGCGGCCTGGGCAGGAAGACACGTGAGGGAAAGGAGAGCGGCGGGAAGAGCCATACAGCCCAGCGCCCGGGACCTTGCCGCGCCCGTCGTTTGGATTCTTCTTTGCGCACCGGGTAGTCAGCTGATTCACTCTGTCTTCACGGCCTGACGTCCTATCCTCAAAGCTGGAAGCGCTACTTTCTAGGCAGTCTAACGCGTTGGCGCTGTCCCCAGGGAACTTTTAATTCGATTCCTTGTCTCGTTCATGTACAGCTATTCTCATTGGTTTCTTTTCAATATCGCCGTTTCTTTATCGACATGGTCTTTCATCTGCATTTATTCTCTTATTCAGTTGTTAGATCTTCTTTTAGATCATTGGACATTTTAATAATTAGTTTTTCATTATCTTTATCTGTGATTTTATCTACTTCTATAACTGTGGGATCCTTTGTTGGAGCATTGTGAAGGGGGGGGGCGTGCCTGTTTCCTCATGTTTTCTGAGATCACGGACTTTCACTTCAAATGAGATGGATTTTCTTTCCTCTTTTTTTTACATGTGTCCCTTTGTTGGTATCTTTCTCTGTTTCTGATATGAGTAGATGTCCAGGAGTAGAACCTGAGCCCCTCCTTAGGGCTTGGTTGTTAGTTTAAGGTTTTTGTTTTAATATAGTAGATGAACACAATACCTTTATTTTATTTTTATGTGGTGCTAAGGATGGAACCCAGTGCCTCATACTTGACGGGCAAATGCTCTACCACTGAGCCACAACCCCAGCCCTTTTCTAGATTCTTGAGTTAAACAAAATACAGTTTTCTACAGTCACTCTACTGTGCTGGAGCACACCAGAAATTATCACTGTTATCTACTTGCAAATTAATTCCCATCTATCAACATCTCCCATCCCTTTTTCTGTACACACCATCTGATTTCAAATACTGAGATGAACTTTTTTTGGATTCCACATGAAAGTGAGATCATATGATACTTGTCTTTCTGGCTTACTTCTCTTAACATGATGACATCCATTTTCATCAATTGTGTTGCAGATGACAGGATTTTGTCCTTTATATGGATGAATAGTATTCCAGTTTGTGTTATGTATCATATTGTCTTTAAATCTGTTAATCACTTGATTGACACCTAGGTTGTTTATGTTTCTTTGCCTTTTTGAATAGTGTTACATTGAACATGGGAATGCAGATGTCTTTGACAGACTGTATTTATTTACTTTGGCTATTACTCAGTAGAGGAATTCCTGGATCGTATGCTAGTTCAATTTTTAAATTTTAAGGACCTCATACTGTTTTTCCTAGTGGCCCTATTATTACCACCTATAATTAATAATTAGAAAACACCTATCATTGTGTTCATTCATTGAAGAATCTAAGAACAGGAAACTGAGATAGAAGTGGGTTTATTGCAAAAGTGAGAGAGATATAGAGAGGACTTCTCTGAGAAAAGGGGGCCTCAGAGCTGGGAATCCAGTGGGAGTTTTGGCCTGTTCTTTTGATGGTCTCTGGAATTCCTCCTTTTCTTATCTCCTCCCCTGTCTACATACTCCTAAATATTATTTATTGGTTCCCCCTCTGTCCATGCATCTGTTTTAGTTTCCCTTTTGGATCTCTTGCTTGGGAGTGCTAATATGGAAGTGTCTATCTGATTGGGTCCCCCACTTGTGACCACCAGCACTTAGGTAAAGCAGGAAGTTGACCTCATCAGAAGACCCTCCCCACGCTCCTTTGTTTGGGCCCTGCCCAACCTCCTCCCTTGCCATCTTGCCCTGGTTGCCTAAGCCCTCCTACCTCTCCCCCACTATGAATCTACATCCCGCTAGCAATATACAGGATTCTCTTGCAGGCACTTTTTGTTTGTTTGTTTGTTTTATTGTTAACAGTCATTCTTACTGGAGTGAGATGATGTCACCTTGTGGTTGTGATGTGCATTTCAAAGATGACTGGTGATACTGAGCACAGTTTTGTGTGCCTATGGGCCATTTACTTATCACTTTTGAGAAATGTCTTCAGATTTTTTTTCTCCATTTTGCAATCAGGCTATTTGTTTTCTAATTATTAAGTTCTTTGAGTTCCATATATAACCTCTTACCTGATACACAACATGCAAATATTTTCTGATATTCTGTAGGTTGTTTCTCCACTCCCAAAACTGTTGCCTTTGATGTGCAGAGGATTTTTTATTTTGATTCATCTTGTTTATCTGTTTTTGCTTTTGTTTTCTCTACTTTTAGGGTCTTGTCTAAAAAAATATTTTCCCATTACAATAGCCTTAAAATATTTAAAAATAAAATTTTATTTTTTTCAATTAATCCCTGGTTCTCCTGCCTGGTAAGCAAGCATTTTACCACTGCCCATTTAAACCGCTTTGAGTCGATTGTTTCTGAGTAAAGAGCCACAGGGGTCTAGTTTCATTCTTTTTCCTGTGAATTCCCTACCCTGTTTTCCCAACACCATGTATAGAAAAAAATGTCTTTTTTTTAAGAGAGAGAGAGAATTTTTTTTTTAAGATAGACACAACACAATGCCTTTATTTTTTTTTATGTGGTGTTGAGAATCGAACCCGGGTCATTCCCGTGTAGGTGAGCGCTTTACTCCTGAGCCACAATCCCAGCCCCCAAACTGTCCTTTTTCTACTGTACATTCTTACACCTTTTTCAAAAATAGGCTGCTGTAGGTGTGTGGGTCGAATTCTATGCTCTCTCTTCTGTTCCATGGGTCCATGCTTCTGTTTGTAATTCAGCACCATGCTGTTCTGATTACTCCAGCTTTGTCCTGTATTTTGAAGTCAAGTCATGGAACTCCTCTTGCTTGGTTCTTTTCATGCAGGATAACTGTGACTCTTCAGGAGCTTTGTGGTTCCATAGAAATTTTAAGATTGTCTTTTCTAGTTCTGTGAAGAATGCTCTTGGTGTTTTGGTAGTGATTACATTGAATCTGCTGATCTTGTTGGGTAGAATAGACATTTGAACAATATTGGTTATCTTTTTATTTGTGTGTGTGTGTGTGTGTGTGTTGTTGTTGTTGTTTTCAATTTCTTTCCTCATTACTTTATAGTTTTCATTTTAGAGATCTTTTACCTCTTTATTTTAATTTGTTCCAAGGTTTTATATTTTTTGCAGTTATTGTAAGTAGTATTGTTTCCTTGATTTCTATTTCAGATGATTTGCTATTTGTATATAACAACTCTAATAATTTTATTTTTTTGTATCTTGCAATTTTGCTAAATTCATCTATTACCACTACTAGTTTTGGGTGAAGTCCTTGGAGTTTTCTAAATGTAACATCAGCTCATCTGCAAATAGTGAGAATTTTATTCCTTTTTTCCCAGTTTGGATGCCCTTCATTTTTTCTCTTGCCTGATTGCTCTAGCAAGCACTCCCAGAATTCCATTGATTAAAAGTCGTAAAATGGGCATCATTCTTCTGTTTCAGATCTGAGAGAAAAAAACTTTCAGTGTTTATCCATTTGATATGATGCTTGCTGATGGCTTATTTGACAGACCTTTTATCATGTTGAGATGTATTCCTTCTATACCTAGTTGTTCAGCATTTTCATCATGAAGAGATGTTGATTTTATCAAATGCATTTTCTACATCTATTATATCGGTTTTGTCCTTCATTCTGTTAATGTGGGATATTACATTTATTGATTAGATAGTGTTGAACCATTATTGCATCCTTGAGTTGCATTCCACTTGGTCATGTTGAATAATCTTTCTAGTGGGCAATTGAATTTAGTTTGCTAGTATTTTGTTCAGGATTTTTGTATCTTTATTCATCAAAAATATTAGCTGTGGGGGCTGGGGCTGGGGCTCAGCAGTAGCACACTTGCCTGATGTGTGTGAGGCACTGGGTTCGATTCTCAGTACCACATATAAATAAATAAATAAAATAAAGTTTTATCAACAATTAAAAAATATTTTTAAAAAATAGCTGTGGATTAGTTTTTGTGTGTGTTGTCAGGTTTTGGTATCATGGAATTGCTGGCTTTATCAAATGTATTTGGAAGAATTTCTTTCTCTTCTATTTTTGAGAATTAGTTAAGGAGAACAAGAAACTGTTCTTCAAATATTTGGTAGAACTTTTAGCAGTAAAGCTCTCTTGTATTGGAATTTTCTTTTCTGGAAGGCTATTACTACTGATTCAATCTTGTTACTTATTATAGGTCTGCTCAGCTTTTTTATTTATTCATGATTCAATCTGGCTGGGTAAGATATATATGTGTAAGTGTTCAGGAATTTTTCCATTTATTCTAGGTTACCAAATTTTTGCAAATAATAACAAACATGGGTATCTTTGTTCCTAATAATCTCAAATGATCCTTTGTACTTTTGTGGTGTCAGTTGCAACCTTTCCCTTTTCTTGTCTGAATTTGAGTCTTCTCTCTACTTTGCCTAGTTGTCTAGCTACTGACTTTTCACCTGTGTTTAGTTCTTTGAAGAACCAGCTCCTTATTTCATTACTCTCTCGTGCTCCTTTTTAGTCTCTGATTCATTATTTGTGCTCTGCTCTGAACTTATTATTTATTTCTTCCTTTCCACTAATTTTGGTTCAGGTTTGGATACTAGATATTTTTAATACACTTGATAAACAAGAGTCTCCCAGGCTTTCTTAAAAATCACAGTGGACTGGTCATTTTTCTGGCTTTTCTAGTATATCTAACCTGGCATATACAATTTTCTGAGCCACAAAGCACATGCTTCTGATTCCTTCCTTTACTACCTTTCTTCAAACTATGGATTTTTCATTTTATTCAGATTACAATATCACTTTCCAACCTAAAAAAAGGCAATCTCCTGAGACAGTAGTGCCATCTCCTAAGAGTCAAGCTAAAAGCTGTGAACCATAATTATGAACCCTTTCTCATGCAGCTGTGATCCCATCCTCACTGCACCCACCATGACTCAGCATGCACAGTCCCTTCTCCTGTGTCTGATCATCCTCTGCCAGGCAGGCCCTTCCCTCACAGCAGGCCTGGCACCACCATTGCAAGGTGATGTGCTGCTGCATGTAGGCATTGTTCAAAGGGCAGAGGGGAAGTGGGCTATGTCCTGGGACATGAGGTTGCTGTCCCCTCCACTTCAAAGGAGGGGAACATGCTCACCTTAAACAGGTGAAGCAGAGAGCTTGGGAAGGTCCATTATTGCTCTGCCAGCTCAGCCCTTCAGAGGGATGGAGAGGAGATGCCTAAAGGGTCCTTTCTCACCAGCCCAACCAGCCTTTTTCCCTCACAGGCACTCACTCCCTTTGCTATGACTTCTAAGGCAGCACCTGGACAGCAATGGTGTACAGTCCACGCCCAGGTGGACCAGAAGAATTTTTTCTCTTATGACTGTGGCATAAACAAGGTTAAATCCTTGAGTGCACTGGGAGGGAAAGTGAGTGCCACAGTCACCTGGGAAGAGAAGAAAACCTCACTGAGAGATATTGGGAATACACTAAAACAGAAACTAGCTGACATTAAAGCAGAAAATGACATGGCCAGAGGTATGTAAGGATAGTCCAGGGACATGAGAGAGCTGATATTGGTTGAAGGAAATTGATTGTGTGCATATAAAAAAAAAAGAGTTAGATGTTGGTCCCTCTAAAAGCCCAGACATAGCTGTTTTGGAGGACAGAACACAGCCAGATTAGAAGGAAAACAGGGAAGGTGGTACTGAGTTGGACAAAGGATTTGTTAAGAAAGGAGGATGATTTCTCTCTGATGGGGGCATGTGTGAACACCCTGGAGGGCAGGATGTGTTGTCAGCATAAATCCAACAGCTCCTGGAAGTTTGGCTTCAATGAACAGATGTGGCTCCTTTTTGACTCAGACAACAGAAAGTGGAGAGAGATACATCCTGGGTCCAACTGGATGAAAAAAATGTGGGAAAATGACAAGGAGGTGACCGAGTTGTTGCACAGGTCCTCGATAGGTGACTGTAGAACCTGGATTCAGAACTTGAAGGAATGGGAGGCGGAGTTGGAGCCAACAGGTAACTGGCAGGAGGGGGAAGAAGTGGGATTCACATGAGATGCTGCTACGTGTGTGTGTGTGTGTGTGTGTGTGTGTGTGTACAATCCATCAAGCATGAGTCAGACCTGGGTTAACATTCATAGTTATAGTCTTCCTATCTTTTTCCCTTCTCACCTCCTAATGCCTCTTTTTTAGTGCACATTCTTTGGGTCTGACATGTGCTCGTCTCTTTTTGGAAATTCCTCTAAATCACTTCACATGTCAGCTTCTCCACCACCATCCTCATGGGTCTCCTCATATTCTGCCACCAGGAAGGATGAGTTGTATGGTCACCCAGGCTTCTCCCATTAGCTATATGAGCCCCTTAAAGACATGGCCTGTTTCCTGTCTCCCTCACTTCTCAGGACCTGTCACAGCAGCTGCCACATAGCAGAGATCTGCCTTCCTGAATGACTTGGGGCAGCAGGATCTATATGACTTGGGAATGCAGCCCTGAACTCCAGCCTTCCAGGTTGGGCTGAATGACTTGGGGCAGCAGGACAGATATGTCCTCATATTTTGGTCTGAAGAAGGGCTAACACTCTTGTGTTTTCATTTCAGGACCTTCAACCACCACCCCAGACACAGTCACTGAGAAGTCCTCAGCCAGTACCTTTAATCACTGGAATTCAGTACCTTTAATCACTAGAATCCTCATCATAGGATGCATCATAATTTTTTTCTGACAGGTATTGTAGGCAGATTGAAGAGAGGGATGGGGGAGATGGGGGAGCAATGAGGACAGGCAAGTAAATTCCCAAGATCCTAGTCTGTACCTTGACTGGTCCTTCCCATTCTGAAGTGAGACAGAAGAATCAGGCCTCCAGTCACTGGAAGCAATAGCTTGACCATGCTCAGCCCTGAGTTCTGAGAAATCCTCCCTGTCAGGGCCCAAGGGAAAGAGGAGTGGCCATACCAAGGCCGCCTGTGGATTCTAAAGGGTTTTAGCTTATGCAGGTCTGATTCAGACCAGATTTCTATAAGAGGGACACAGTGGGGCATGGTGTGGAGATAACAGGAACACAGGAAGGAAAGATGGCAGCATGGTATCTCCATTCATTGTGTACAGAGAAAGGGACTTCATACCCACAGTCAAAGAAGAGGGTCCTGGGACCTCGGTCCTGGCTCAGTGGTAGAGTGCTTGCTTAGCATGTGTTAGGCACTGAGTTTAAACTTAAAATAAAGGTATTATGTTCATATATAAAAGAGAGGGAGAGAGAGGGTCCTATGGCTAATGCCAGGGTAAGGCACACGGAAGGCCTTTCCCAGCCCAACCTGGAAGGCTGGAGTTCAGGACTGCATTCCCACAGGAGGCTCATTTCCAGAAGCTGAGTTGAAAACAGAGTGGAGTCTGTTCAGGATGAAGGCAGAGGATGCCAGTTCTCTGGGGACTCCTACAACACCAGGATTGGGCTGTGGCCCTGGAACCCAGCCTCCTGCAGACTCCAGATCCTGAGCCAGCTCAGCAGCCCCTGCCTTGAGCAGAGCCTCTGCAGAGACTGGTGGGGCTGAGCAGCTGCTGGGGTCTGATGCTCCAGCTGACTTAACCAGAGTGGAGGGAGTAGGCAGGGCCAGTCACTTTTAGAGCTCTGCTGCTCCCAGGTAAGGAGAGGTTGAGGGAGAAGGGGGAAGAAACATGTCATCTGCAACCCCACCCAAAGTCTGGGAACTAGGTTCCATATCCCCTCTCTTTGGCCGGACTCTCCGCATCCCCAGGTCCTATGGACCCTCCTATCGGGGGAGGAGCAGACTTCCAGTCAGGGAGCAGATCCAGTCATTAGGGCTTCAGTCCTGAGACCAAAGCCTATAGCAGGGCAGGAACTGATTCTGGCCTGTGGGAAAGAAGGGAGGAGGGTGATAGAGGCTGTTGGATCCTTGGGTAATGGATGGAGGGAAATACATATCCCAAGGTGAGCACCCAGAAGAATTGAGATAGAATTTCTTCAGAGAGTCGAAGTAACACCTGTTTCTTTTCTAAAGGTGCTCCCAAGAAACTTCTGAAAATGTGATTCATTTAAATAACTGGCCTTAACAGTCTTCTGCCCGTATACTCCCTGCTCTTCCTCCATAGAGCAGATGAAGATTGAAGTACAAATCCAGAGGCCTCCAGTACGTCATCATGTATTCTAACTTAGCCTACAGCTCTCCGTTCATATCCAGCATGGGCGAGGTACCCATGGGAGAGATGGGCTGGCTGTGAAATAAAAACTGTGAAAGTAATCTATCAAGAAATAAATACAAAATGGCAAGAATCATATTTTCAAAGCAGGGCATGACCTGTTGGTAAAGTGCTTCCCTTGCACAAGGCCCCCGGTTCAATCCCTAACACCACACACACAAAAAAAATTATATACTTCATATTGTTAACTTTTAAATAAGCCAGTGTGTCTTAATTGTCTTTTCGAAATATAGTTTACTTCTCAGTGTAGAGAGTAACGTAAAATTTTATAACGTATTTATTTAAATATAAAATATTAAATAACACCATTAATTTCCAATTAATTTGTTATTATTATATAGTTTAAGAGCTATTGTAGAAACTTTTGTTTGAAGAACATCAGCTTAGTAAAATGTTCTTTTAAATCTTGTACTTTAATGACGTGTATATTTGGGAAATAAAGATACAATTAATATGTTATTAATAATTATCATAATTACACTGATTTTTTTATATTAACCAAGTTTAGCTTTTAAAGAAAAATTTGAAATATGGAATGTAATGTGGTACTTTTAAAATAACAGTTATTGTTTAAACAAAATTTTATATACCTTAAATCCTTTAAAACTATTTTTTTAAATAATAAAACTCAACAGACATAAAAAATTATTTTATTGGAATGAGAGTAGATTAATGTTTTCAGTATTTCTTATTTCTTTTATCCTTTAGTTAGAATGCCCAAGTAATAAAGGTCTGTGAAAAGATCTTATCTATATTGGTAAATAGGCCTCATGTCAGAAACTTAGCAGGATTTAAAGAGTAAAAATCTTTCAATAACTTCAGCTGATTGTGTTAATTTCATGTAACCAATTTAGCTATATGTAAACATTTTGAAAATTATTTTGTACATATTTTGTTTTAATTTACTGAGACATTTATAGCCTTTTACTTTACTGGGTGAAATTTTTCTTAAACCTTTCTATATAAATCACACCTGATAGAAGTTTAACTCCCAGCCCTTTGGTTCTCATGAGGACATAGAAAATAAAGGAATTTTAGATCTTATTTTATATTAACCAAATTACAAACACATCTAAAGTTTAAGTATATTTTAGTTAATAGGATCTGATGTTTTTATACTTAGTAGATGATATTTTAGCATCCAATGGATGACATTCTAGCACTCTAACCTTGCAAATCAATAAGTACCTCTTTTAATAAAGACATATAATTACTCCCCTTTACCTTAAATGTATTTATTCTTAACTGTAAGATACAAGACATCAAACAAATGTAGATAACAGTATTAATTATCTTTTTCCTGTTAAAGAAAATTGTTAGAAGCAAATAGATATAAATTTTAAATATCATAGAGATTAACAACTTTATTATTATTATTATTATTATTATTTTAATATCTGTATTTTATTTATTTATTGTGGTGCTGAGGATTGAACCGAGCGCCTCGCATGTGGGAGCATTCTGTCACTGAACCCCAACTTAATTATTTAACCAGCTGGAAAATTTTGAATTAATAATTTTAAAGATATCTTTATTTTTATCTCTCTACCCTATTTCAATTGAAACTTTTTAAATCAAGTGAATTAAAGCTATTTGGGTCCATTTTACGTTAATTTTAAAATATGAGCATGCTTATTGATTTATAAGTCAATTTTAATATCATGTAACATAGACATAAGCATTATGTACACACATTTACAAATCATAAAAATAAAAGAATTTTTATAACTTTCTGTAAGTGGAGCTCCAAAGGTAGTATGGAGTGGTACAAATACTTATCAAAGCTTTTATTTGATTTAACCTGTTTAGGAATTACATTAGAACCAATAAAACATTTATATGATTTAATTACAAGGCAGGCCTGCTTGGATGGATAAGCCACATTGAAATCTGACAATTATGAGAACACTGAAATAAATTATTTCAGATTGCCAGCTTCTTGTTCTAATAATTTTCAGACCTACTGTTAGCATCATCCCTAACAAACATAATAATCCATTAAAATAATCCATTAAAAAGCATAATTTAAATGTTCTTTATTAACTTTGGAATTTTTCTCATTTAACTTTGGCTATCGACATTTTAGTTGTTAAGAAAATGAGAGGGTTCCTGTCCTGAAGGCTATTGATGAAGCAATGAATTGTAGCTTGTTAGCTTTAGAGGGATTCAGATTTTGAGTAGAGGATCACCATAGTGTAATGGTTACCATGCCCATCTCACAAGGGTGAAGGTCACCAAAAACTATGAAAGTAATATATCAAGAAGTAAAGTCAAAAAGGCAAAGGTTATATATTTTCAAAGGTAGGTGTGACCCATTGAGCTGATCAAAGGGGTCTGACTTCTAACAAAGAATAGGCCCATGCTTGTCTTATTTATCGTGGTACAGATCAAGGGGGTCAGTAGATAGTTTTCAATGTGGTAGGAGGATTGTTTTGGTGCTTGTTTCTTGGTGTTGCAAGGATCTTGAAGGAAATAGGTTGTTTGGTCCTAAAGCTGTGAGCCAAGACAAGGGCCAGCATGATCTGGGCTTTCTTGAACTGGGGAATTTCACCCAGGAGTTCCCAGAAAAGTGGCTTCTGTGCCTTAATGGCTCAAACCAACCCCTAATTTATATATGGTTCTTTTGCTTATTCACATCCAGTCAGGATTTAGAAGACCCTCAGGTATTTCACTTTTAGGGACACAATGGGCCTATACCCTCTTTTGCAAGAGATGGACTATTCTGATAGCTGCTTTCACTCTCCTGTCCATTGCAGCAGCCACACCCACTTTTTCTTTGCCACCTATTGATCCCCGATACCCCAGGATATGATGACCCTCATGAAGATCCTGTAACTTCAACTTTGAGCTTTTTTTCAAAAGACATTTATTCAGCGTCATGATCAGACTATTACATTTAGCAATCAACAGCCCGGGTGCCAAAAACAAAGTAGATTAATACCCTTTGTGGAATGCTTTGAACTTTTCACAGAACAGAAACTAAAAATAACCTGTTATACAATTAGTCGCAAGTACAGCCCTTGAGTTTTTTGCCCATACATATGAGTATTGTCTTAACCATGTCTTCTTTGTAGCAGCTAGGCCCTGCCAACACTGCTTGGCTGAGTTCACAAATCTATTGTAACCTTTAGCTTCCCTGTCACTTCTCTGGCTCTCCTCTCCTGCTAAGCTTTGTTTCCTGGCAGTATTAAAACCTTCTGCCACTGCCATGGCTACTGCTGCTGCTGCTGGAACCACCATTACAATCATGGTTTCATGATTTGGCAAATATTGGCCTCTACCACCATAAGGTCCAGAGCTTCTGCCTCCAAAGTTTCCACCCTTCATGGGTCCAAAATTTGATGACTGATTGTTATAACTCCCAGAATCATTGTAGCTTCCACCATCTCCAAAATTGCTTCCATCATTACCAAATCCATTGTAGCCATCCCCACTGCCATCATGTCCACCACCATCATGGCTGCCACCAAAGTCACCATGACCACTGAAGTTCCCTCCATGACCAAAATTGTCATTTCCACCAAGACCACCTCCACGACCACCATCAGTTTCCAGAACCACTTTGACCTCTTTGGCTAGATGAGGCACTAGCCACCTCTTGCTTTGACAGGGCTTTCCTCACTTCACAGTTGTGGCCATTCACAGTATGGTATTTTTGAATGACAATCTCATCCACAGAGTCATGGCCATCAAAGTTACAAAAGCAAAGCCCCCTTTTTTTCCACTGCCTTGGTCAGCCATGATTTCAATAACTTAGATTTTCCCATATTGTTCAAAATAATCTCGTAGGTGATGTTCTTCAGTGACTTCTTTAATGCCACCAAAAAGATCTTTTTCACAGTTCAGTGGGCCCCCAGTCTTTGAGAATCTTCTCTTGAGACAGCTCTCTTTGGTTCCACAACTTTTTTATCTACCTTGTGTGGTCTTGCATTCATGGTTGCATCCACTTCCTCCACAGGGGCACAAGTGACAAACCCAAAGCCTCTAGAGCGCTTGGTGTTTGGGTGTCTCACAATCACACAGTCCGTGAGTGCTCCCCATTGCTCAAAATGGCTTCTAAGACTTTCATCAGTTGTTTCAAAGCTCAGCCCTCCAATGAATAGATTCCACAGCTGTTCGGGCTCTTTAGGGGACACTGATTTAGACATGATGGCAGCAGGAAAAGAGACTTTAACGATGCTTTCTATGCTGCATCCGCGGGCAGAAAAGCCAACTTTGAGCTTTTTTATTGTGTTTTGTGATAGTTCAATTCTGCACTTTTCGTTAATGTGATAAGCCATGTCCTTCGCTAACCTGTGGAAATATACACTTAGCCTCTGGCTATTGGAACAAGAAATCTCAACAGTTTCCATCTTGGTTTGTGTAACCAAATATTTCTCCACACCTTGAGTTGACCTTTGTTATCGTTTAGAACTGGGGTGTCCCCCAAAGATCCATGTATTGACTATGGTGCTATTGAGAAGTGAGGAAAACTTTATGAGGACAGGAGCTGGGTCACTCTCTGAAGGGCTCTTTGTGTCCCAGGCCCTTCCCTCCCTCTCTTTCCTCTCTTCTCTGTCTCTCTTCCCCCCCTCGTATCTACTTTCAAAAAGAATAAATTATTTACCATTGCTACCATAAAGGGAGCAGTCTCTTTTGCCACAGATCCTACTGCTAGGATATTCTTCCCTGCCTCAGACCCTAAAGCAATACAGTCAACCAAACTTGGACTAAAATTTCTGAAACAGTGAGGCAGAAACTAATATTTCCTCCTTTAGTTTACTGTCTTCAGTAGTTTCCTCACAGTGATGGAAAGCTAACAACCTTGATGGTGCAAGCAATATTGTTTGTAAAATACCATGGCAGACTTTATTTTTAACTTCAGGGACTCTCTTTATATGTTTTGTTGTACTTAAATAAACATCTCTGTTTTTTAAACAATTTTTAATGAATTGACAATTTTTTTAATGCAATGAATGTGGTGGTTAATTTTATATGTCAACACACTGCCTAAGGAATACCCTGATAGCTGGTAAAACATTATTTCTGGGTGGTGTTCTGACAGTGATTCTGGCAAAGATTTGCTCTCAAAGCAGTAGACTGAGCAAAGTCTCCCTTCTTAGTAAAAGCAGGCATCATCCAGTCCTTTTAGGGGCTCATCAAAACCAAAAGTCATAGTAAGGGCAAATTCCTCTGCATGATCTGAGATGTCCATCTTTCCTGGTTCTGGGATATGAAAAACCTTCACTATTTCTCAGTCTCCATGACTCAGATCAGGACTTAAACTATCAGCCCTCAGTCCCAGGTCTTTGGTTCAAACCAAATTATACCCCTTGCTTTCTTGATTCTCCTGCCTGCAGACAAACACTAAAATTTCTTGGCTCCATAACTCATAAGCCAATTTCTACAATAAGTCTTTTGGTTCTGATTCCCTGCAGAACTCTGACCAAAAAGTCTTGGTAGAGAATGAATGATATTTTATATTTCCTTCATATTGTAGAGTAAAAACAAAACAAAACAAAACAAAAACCAGTGATTCTGCTAAATTGGTTCATATAAGTAGAATGTAAGGATCACTCTTAACAGGTAGTCTAGATTGCAATCTCAAACATTTTGCTGGCTCAAAACAAATGTTCTTGTGCTTAAGGTATGAAATTTTACCCCAGTGAACTTCACCCTTGATAGTGATTTTTTGTTGTTGTTGTTTTAACCGCAAAAACCTCAACCTGACCTCACTTTCAATTACTAGTCCTGCTGCTTCCACCCGCACCCAGAGGTCCATTGCCAAGTTGCCTGCAGATTTGATTGCACATAGCCATCTCCATCTTGAGACACTGGCCAGTGCCTGGGGGATGGGGGGCAGGATGCTTGCAGGTTTGCTGCCACCACCACCTCACCTCGTGGTGCAGCCAACTCTGTCTGGGGACACCAGCCAAGACCTAGATGTCCTATGCCAGGGTGCCTAGTGTTTGGCTGCCCTAAGGTCCTCCTGCTGGGAGTGCTGGTGGCCACCATCTTGCCAATTCTTTGCAGGGTCCCTCCTTTGAGCACATCCCTCATGGTCTTTCTGCAAGGTGAAATGGTGTTCAGATTCTGGGACTGCAACATGGCTGAGCCTGGGGTATCTTACATCCTTATCTGTCAGATAGTGAGTGGGTCTGCATGGGTCATTCATGTCCAGGCAATCCTGTGAAACTTCACAGACTAGGGGCATTTTGCCTGGGGGAAGCATTGGTTGGAAATGCTGAAGAGAGCCAAGTTTCCCAGCACCACTAGTCCTGAAGTGTCCAGCGACAGATGGAGCTGGTCAGAAGGTTGTAAGAGGGTGTGAGAGCATCTTGCTATCAACTTGCCCAGCCAACCAGTCTGGCCCCCACCAGACTGGAGCTATCATCAAACTCTAGATAATCCCACCTATCACAACTCTAAATGATCTCAAGTCTAGCCTATTTTGCAGTCATTCTAACATGTAGTAAGGTGGGATGCAGACTCTTATTTCAGGTAAGATGGGGATCCTGACAAAAAAACACAATACAACATTACATCTGAAACATAAATTAAACAAAGACTAAGAGAAATTTTAACTTTCTTTTTGTGAAAAAAGCAGCAAAATGCATCCCTGTTTTACAATTTCACCTTTAAACAGATCAGACTCTCATTATTAGCTTCCAAAAATGTATTTAAATTCCAATTCCAATGTGAAGATTAACACCAAATTATATATATATAACTTATTCAAAATGTTACTTGATACAGCTATAAAACCTCAAATTACATGAATAAATACCAACCAAATTTGTTATTTTTATACAAATAAGAGATTTTGCTACACATAATTTTAGTTTGGAGAACACTAACTTTGCAAAGCTTTGCATTCAACTAAGTTTAACTTTAAAGTGCAATTTAGAATCCAGAGTGTATAGTAACAGTAATCACAGGTCTCTATGGATTAACAAAATCAATAGCCTTAAGTTTCTTATACATTTAGGAAACAGGGTTAATGATAAGAAATTGACTTACTCAAAGCAAACATATATAAGACAGGTCTTCAATTGAGAGCATGGTCCTTCAATGTCAGATACAATGTATAAAAGAGAGCACTTAGTGTTTATCTTGCCAGTAAACTTGCATATACTTTCGTTTTATAAACTTTTAAAAAATATTTTTCAGTTGTAAGTAGACACAATACCTTTATTTTGTTTGTTTATTTATTTGTTTCTTTGTTTTTATGTGGTGCTCAGGAAAGAACCCAGGGTCTCTGTTCTACTGCTAAGCTACAACCTCAGCCCCTCATTTTATAAATTTTTACATAATACTTATACAAGGCTTAGATAGCCATAGTTCTCAGTATATGTGACTAGGTATAATGAATACATTATACCTAGTCACATATACTTAGGGTGACATCTATATTGGTAGGTTTAAGTAACAGTTGTTTGATTAACAAGTTACAAAGTAATTATTTCAGACTTTCAAAAAGATACAAACCTTAATTACTTTAAGACTTAGTTTCCACAAGCCCAACAAATAGAATAAAATTATCTTGATAGATAAATTATAGCCAAATTAAACAAACACACACCTTCCCCTTCCCCAAACTTTCTGTAACTTACTTAGACATTCACAACTTTACATCCTTAGTTTTGTCACCTTTAATCTGGGACGTTAGCACAAGAATATTACTTTACCAGACAAAATATTTTCTCATTCAGAAACATTTCTCTTACCTTCTAATTTTCCATACTAAAAAATGTATTTCTATACCTGTAATTTTCTTTTATATTTACTATTTTGGGAACCTTTTTAAAATTCATATTCTGAAACAATCCTTATGAATGTTATCTGTGCATTTAATTTACATAACAAATTTCATCCCAGGAGAGGGTTGGACAATCCAACATATACAATAATTATGATTTAATCTTTTTCTCCTATGTTGCTTTCAATGACATTTTTGAGCCTGACCTGTCTCCATGAACACTATCACAATGCCATCAACTTTAAGTGAGTTCCCCACTGTCACTTGTACCCAGAGGCTCCATTTGGGCCTTTTCTTATACTAGCAGACTGATATGCAATGAAAGAAGCCCTTTCCATTTTTCTCTCTAGGAATTCTTGAAGATCCCTTTGCAGAGGCTGCCTATGAAACACAGGTTGTCCTTAGTTTCTGTCTTTTTCTTTTCTGGGTGCAGTTATTTGTCCTGCCAGACTCCCCAGGCTTTTAGTTTATGGGATAGTGTTGTAGCAAGAACACTGCTTTGTCCCAGTGATGAATTTGCCCTGGCCAAATGGAGTGTCCTGTCAGATCTTAACAGTGGAGACTATTCCTGTCCCCAAGTCATAAACTGACAGAGCTGGGACCTACTATCACATCCTTTGTAGCCAGCGACCTCCACCCCCCACACACACCAGAACAAAAGGGGCAGAAAGGCAGGACAGAGTCCAGGCTTTCTTTGGCTATTGTTCTAGAGCCCAGGCAGTTTTCTGTGATTTTCCCCCAGGTTTAGGGCTGGTGTCCATGACCCACAGTGAGATGACTTGCAGCTGACAGGGGCCAGGATGAGGAACAGTGCTAGGAGTTCCAGCTCTGGGTTTAAAGACTGAAATCTTTTGACCCTTTCCTCTGGTGTCTTGCTATCCTTGCACACCAGCAGCAACACCTTTGGCACCTTCTGCTTAGTTCCTGATGGTTGAGAACCCTGATCTTCTTAAGTGCCTGCCCATACGGGATCCTTCATATACTTTACTCCTGATAGGCCTACTTCAACTTCTGAATTGTATAATAATCCAGAAAAACCATTCAAAGGTAAGACTGTGTTGCAGTAAACTGTCTTTCTCTTAGACAGGTTTATACCTATTCATGGTGAAAGAAAAGTAATCACTACACTCGGAGCAATCAAGGGATCTTTATTGCAGCAGTGTCTGATTGACTCGGAGAAAAAGAGGAGAGAGAGAGGGCCCAGCAGGAGAAGGTTTTTAATAACTCTTTACTGTGCTAGCTGCCTTGTTGGTGTACAGTGATTGGGTCACACTGTAGTTGATAAGGGTGTCATCTTCTGCCTTCAAGCAGATTGGGCATGGGCTAGGTGTGGGTTTCAAATTAAAAAACAACAAGAGGAAGTAAAGGGAAAAGGTGCAAAATAATCATCCCAAAAGGAAGGGCTAATGAAGGGTGGGAACCAGACAGGTGAGCGCTGAGTGTTCAGCCTGCCCCATAGCTAAAATTTGTTCAGCCTGCTCTGCAACTAACAGTACTTCCTTATATGTGAAAGGCACTGGGTTTGACATTTAGCACCACATAATACTAAATAAGATAAAGGTATTGTGTCCATCTACAACTATAAAAACTTATTTTAAAAAATGTAAAACCACAGAATGGTGCTGTAATTTGGTGGCAGAGCACTTGCCTAGCATGTGCAAGGCACCGGTTTTCATACTTAGCATCACATAAAAATAAAATAATTTTAAAAAGTAAAACTATGAAAATGGTATTACCTAATATTTTCCATAAGGTTAGTCCACTATTCAAGTTTGTCTGAAACATGAATACTGTTCAGTCTTACTGTGTGCACATTCATCATAGCCCAGGAATGGAACTTACTTGAACGGGAAATTAGAACTCACTGAGAACACTGAGGACTGTCTTTATCCTGGCTCTCTGCCCACACCCAGCACTCCCATTTTCCTGTTTCCAGGTCTATTCTCTTCCTCTACGTCCAAGATTCACTCCACTTAGCTGAACACTAGAATTCTTGTCTCTGTTAAAGTTAGGCAGAAAATCATTCAGTACTTGAAGCTACCAAACATGAATGGCAATACAAGAATGGCACCCAGTCTGAAGCAAGGGATGGTGATCAGAAAAACATGGAAAGGACCAGACATTGAAGGGAGGTTTATAACCAATTATTTTAATTTCTGACTGTAAAATTGATTCATACTGATCACACACCATTTGAAAAGTAAGAATACATAAATAACAAAATTAACTTACATGTACATTAACAACCCAAAGATAATTAGTGTGAGTGACATTAGGAAGATAGCCATGTAGGAGTGCTTCAGCCTCATCCTGCCCCTCCCATAAAAATTCACCCCACAAATATCCACAGACAAGAGTGACCGGAGACAAACATTTAAATCCAGAAAAGCAAGGTTCAAGTGGTAAGAGAGACCATTTTTTTCCCAAGTTCTCCCTTCCCCAGCTGGAATGAAACCACACATGGCCCATCCCCTACACACCAGGGTTTCTACAGTGGAAAATGTGAGGTGGAGGTGGACATTCAGCTTCACCACCATTCTGGAGCCCTTCACAAGAGGCAGGCCCCTGTCTCTCCCCACTAAAAACATTGAGAAACCTTTCAAAACTGGATCAACTGTATCATCTATAAACAAAGACAGAAGAGAGAGAGAACTCACAGCAAAAGATGTGTAGATATTGGTGGATGCCCTATGCTCTGGCCCAGGGCACACTGCAAAATTCTGACCTGGCCGGGCAGTTGTGGCAATCCTGGTCATATAGTGGTAACTAGTGGTCCAACAGGTTCTTCAGAGAGACCAATCCAGATAGTCTGATGGGACTTTCTGAATAGGATGCCTCTTGGAAAACCTCACAGGACAAAGTTAACTAGGAAGAATGGAATAAGTATACATACTTCAAGCTTTATAGTGTACATGACAAATATACACAATATTATCTGTCCATTTTTTAAAATAATAAAAATTTAAGTTTCAGCCAATTAAAAATAAAACAGAGCTCAGTATGGTGGCTCATGCCTGTAGCAGCTCAGGAGGCTGAGGCCCTAAGTAAGCAACTTACTGAGACCCTGTCTCTAAATAAAATATAAAAAGGGCTGGGGATGTGGCTCACTTGTTTAAGTGCCCCTGGGTTCAATCCTTGTTACCTCCCCAATATATATATATATATATATATATATATATATATATATATATATATATATATATATATATATATATATATATTTTCACATTTCCCAATCAATTAAAATATAGCCCATAGGGCTGGAATTGTAGCTCAGTGGTAGAGCACTTTCCTTGCAAGTGTGAGGCACTGGATTCAATCCTAGGACCACATAAAAACAAAGGCATTGAATCCATATACAACTAAAAATGTTTTTAAATACTTATTTTTTAGCTCTAGGTGGACACAATATCTTTATTTTATTTTTATGTGATGCTGAGGCTCGAACCCAGTGCCTCAAGCATGCCAGATGAGAGCCTACCACTTGAGCCACATCCTCAGCTCCCAAAAAAATTTTAAATAGAATAAAATATACCTATAGACTACATAAATTTATCTCTCATGCAAGCCTGCACCCTCTGGCCTTAGCCACACACTCAAGATAAAAAAATTTATGGGATTATTTGTTATCCTCCCAGGGAGTCTTAACTCAATTTCAACACATGGGAATCTATTCTCCACTGGAAATTTTGTTAATTTTAGGCTCACTATGAATACTGTCACATTCTTGTTGAGAAAAATTGGACCGCTTTGCATTCCTACCATAGTAACAATTTCACTTCCCTTGTCAACGCTGGGTCTTAACAATTACAAGTTTTTACAAAAAAGTTGCCCTCGATGAAATGATGCACTTTTAAATTGGATCAATTTGCACAGCATTTTATTCTAGGAAATTGTATACAGGTTTAAACATGTATGATTATTGCAATGTTCTCTTTTTGCTAAAGTAACTAATGGGAGACCATCTTCATCTTCATCAAAGAGCTGGCTGCATATAAATCTGATGGACAGTCCATAGATTGCCATGCAGAAGGAAAAATAAAAGTCCTTATAAAATGAGCTAGTCTGGGAGGATCTTTAAGATGTAATATTTTAAGATATATACTGAGAACAGCTGAACGTATATGGGCTCCATATTTGCTTTGAAAATAAACATTAATACTAGACACAGCTCACCTTTCCCTAACGAGAAGTGTTCCCAAACTCATTCCAAGTTTTCCTGTCTGATGTCAAAAAATAAATGTATTTGAAAAGCCACTAGTATTAGTTATCAACTCCCCTGATTCTGCAGTGTCCGACAATCAACCTAGTTTATTGTCAAATTAGAACAAGAACATGATCCCAGCTCAGAAGCTTAAAGGTGTCGCTTGCTTTGGTAGCAAAGAAAAGCAGAGTGTGCTGGACATGACTAAGCTGGGCCCACTTCTCTGCCCTAGCTTCCCTGGGCCAGGTCCCAGGATCTGAGTGGGCGCCTGCTCCTCACCCACCTCCCCACCAAGTACAGCAACAGCTGCCTGACAGGACGTTACCACTAGACAAAAAACTGCTGTGCTTTTTTAAACACACATGTAAGAAAAAAAAAAGAAAGAAAAAACAGCACAACTTGTTTGGGACGAAAAGACTTGCAAAACATGTTTTTGATAAAACCATTTAAAAAATTTTTTTAGTTTATTTATTTTTATTTTGTTATATGTGACAGCAGAATGCATTACAATTCATACTACACATATAGAGCACTTTTTTCATATCTCTGGTTGTATGCAAAGTAGAATCACACCATTCGTGTCTTCATACATGTACTTAGAATGATGATGAAGTACATGAAGATGTATGAAGGCACGAATGGTGTGATTCTACTTTGATCAAACCATTTTTATGGAAAAGAAAAGGGCGGAGACTAGAAACGATGATGCAGAAATCAAGGGAAAGCAGCCTCACTCCCTTCAGTGAAAAGTCTCGGGCAAGAGGAAAAGAGAAATTTCAGTAAAGTACTAAAGCGGAGGCCTAGAAAGTCTCCAGGATGCACGCCCACCACAGTGCCTAGCCCGGCCCACACCCCCGCGCCTCCCCCGCACCCAGAAATTCCCAGCACCCCCTGCTCACCCTTACCAGCATGCACAAATTCCCTGCTCCCCGCTCCCCACTCCGCCCCGAATCCCGCTCCCCCCTGCTCCGGGTGGATCCCAGAGCCCCACTCCAGGGCCCCAGCCCCGCCCCCTGGCCCCAGCTCCTCGGGACTGCCCGGCACCCCTCTTCAAGCTGCGCCCACAGAAGGTCTGTGCTATGGGCCACCCGCCTAGCATCCAGCTTCCCGCCTCGTCCTGACTCCTGCCTCCTGCCTCCAAACCGGTCTTAGCCCAATGTATAGAAGTCTCCACGCCCAGCTCCGCTCTCTGCTCCCGCGCCCGCGGATCTTTTAAAAAGCAGCCGGCACACACAGGCACCCCCTCGCGCTCCAGTGTAATCCACACATGGCTCTGAATACCCTCACCTGGCTGCTCTTTTCTGTCACCCTAGCTCTGCTTCTACTGCCCGAGTGTTTCTGGCCGGCGCGGACCGGTGAGTTCAACTGAAGAGGACTTGGACCAGGTGGGACTGAGCCTGCGGGGGCGGTGGAGGGGCCTGAGGAGGGGACCCAGGCTCAGTCCTGCCATCAGGTGTACATACGTGATGCCTGTCACATGACTTTCTGCCACCCCTTAAGTTTTATCTTGTCTGGTTCTCATCCTCAGGCCATTGAGAGGAGCTGGAAAGAAAAAAGTAAGGGCAGGAGATGGGAGGGGCAAGAGGAAAGGAGAATGCAAGCTGGCAATCCCTGGTGATGTCTCCCAGCCTTACCGCTGTCTCCCCAAAGCATGCCTGAGCCACAGCCACCAGGGCCAGGTGCACAGAGGCGTGACCCCACAAGATTAGGACAACAGATATCCCTAGGCCCGTCTCTGCTCTACAGACTCTCATCCCAAGGCTCTTCACCCTTGAACTTCCCACCACACTTTGCCTGGGGATCTCAGCACATGCGCCCACAGAGCCTCAACTGCCACCAGCCACAATCACTTTTCTGTGATTCAGTGAGCCACCACCCAGCTCACCTCCCTTCACAGCTTTTCTCATCTAGCCATGCCCCATCCAGGGCCTCCCTACCTTCCCATCCACCTAGGAGACCCTAACCTCCACCAGGACCACCTGGCACCATATACCCATGCCTGAGGACATACCCTGCAAACATCCCCACCTCACCCACAGATCCTAACACAAGAGGAGGGGGCCCCATTTTTCCAAGTATGACCTTGGTAATGGTATAGAGCTGGGGTCATCTAAGAAACAGATAGTGCAAAGACCTCTTCAAACCCCAATTCTTTTGATCAAGTCCTAAAGATTTCAGACATTTTGCCAGAATAACAAAAATGAGTTTATTGAAGAGATAGGAAAAGGAAAAGGCAGCACTCTCAAGGGAGAGAGTGGGTTCTCTCAGAGAGGAAAGAGACAACCTGCCTCTCCTGTGTTCCAGTTGTATTGGGGATCCCAGGAAAGTTTCCTGCCCAGGCCCATCTCTTGGCATATATATATATATATATATATATATATATATATATATATATATATATACACACACACACACACACACACACACACTTTAGGTGTAGTGGGACACAATACCTTTATTTTATTTATTTTTATGTGGTGCTGAGAATCGAACCCAGGGCTCTGCATATGCTAGGCAAGCACTCTACCTCTGAGTCACAACCCCAGCCCACCTCTTGACTTTTGACTGACATCAGGGTGACATCAGATTTCAAGTTAGCTTTGCCATGACAACTCTCTCTCCTTGGCCCATGCTGACTGGTTCTAAATGGAATTTTAATGATTTTTATAGGTTTTATGGTTAGAAGGAATTATCTTTATATTCCAAAATCTGTTCTGTGAAACACCCTTCACATAGCTCTCCCTTCAAAGTAACTTGGGTTCCTCTTATCAACATTATTTTCTGCCTAAATTTCTTCCAGATAACAGGTACTTTGCTGAGGAATGTGACATATCCTGTCCAGCAGAGTTAGATAAATTGCTTTTTAGCAAAGAAAGCATATGGGGGTCAGCACAGTGGGACATTTTATAATTATTATTAAATTATTCTCTTGACATCATGTTCCCACCATTGTCAACTGTCTAACAGCAAAGGTGCTATCTATACGTTTCTGTTGTGGGAGCATCTATAGACTCCTGACCTTGGATCCTAAGCCTATGTAGTCTACCTCTTGGGGAGCCAACATCTTATAGTGGTATAAAGTAGGCACAAGTTGCAGACAGTAAAGGCAGACAGTAAGCACTTTCAACTCTGCAGAACACACTATACCTGTCCCTATATCAAATACTCAATTCTGCTTTACTGTGAGAGGAACTAAAGACAACATGAAAATGGATGGGGCACTAGATTTGCCCACTGTCCTAGTCATCTGACCCTAGATAGAGTGTCTCCAATGTTGGTGCCCATTCCCAGGTTGTCTTCCCCAAATAGTTGCTGGTTGTCACCCAGCAAGCACTTTGGCCCTTACCAGTCATCATCAGTGACCTCCTAGACAATGTTGGTGCCCTTCTTGCCAGGTTTTTCATTTTGTTTTATTTTTAATTGCTACATATAAACATAAAGTTATATATATTAAAGGAGGTGCCATGTGAAGTTTTAATACTGTGTGAGATTTAAATCATGTTAAATGTGTCTGTTGCTACAAGCATTTATAATTTCTTTATGGTGAAAATTTTCAAAATCCTTTCTTTTAGCTACTTGAGATACACAGGACTTTGTTGTTGTCTATACTCACCCCACTGTGCCATAGCACACCAGAACTTCTTACTCCTACATAACTGTAACTGTAACTTAGGACCCCTCAGTCAACATTTTCCCAGCCCTCCTTTTTCAATTACCATATACAGCCTCTGGAACCATTCTCAATTCTCAACTTTTGGGATCAACTTTTTCGGATTCTATCTTCAAATGAGATCATATGGTACTAGTCTTCCTGTGCCTGACTTACTTCCTTAACATAATGATCTCTATTTCCATCAATTGTGTTGAAGATAACAGGATTTTGTCCATTTTATGGATGAATAGTTTTCCAGTGTGTGTTTTGTATCACATGGTCATTATCTGTTCATCAGTAGATTGTTTCTGTTCTTTGTCCTTTGTGAATAGTGCTACAATAAACATGGGAGTGCAGGTGTCTTTGGCCTTTGTGAATAGTGCTACAATAAACATGGGAGTGCAGGTGTCTTTGATAGACTATATTTATTTCCTTTGGCTAATACCCAGTAGAGGAATTCCTGGATCATATCCTGGTGTTATTTCTTAATTTTTGAGGACACTCCATACTGCTTTTCCTAGTGGCTCTATGAATTGACATTCCCACCAATAGTATATAAGGGTTCCAAGCCAGCACTTATTATCTTTTGTGTATTAATAATGACCATTCTTAGTGGAGGGAAATGATATCTCATTGTAGTTATGATCTGCATTTCAAAGACAATTTTTAGTACTGAGTACTTTTGCATATGCCTGTTGGCTATTTGTGTGTCTCTTCTGAGAAATGTCTGCTCAGATTTTTCTCCATTTTTTAATCAGGTTGTTGGGTTGTTATTTTTTTTAGTTCCTTATGTAGTCTGGATGTTAACCTCTCATCAGATGTGCCATTTACACACATCTTCTTCCATTCAGTACAGTGTCTCTTCACACTGAAAATTGTTTCCTTTGATGTGCAGAAGCTTTTTATCCTGGTCTAAGTCCAGGCCTTGTGTAATGGTATAGTGAGGATGCCTAAAAATCTGTTCCTCATAGAACTTTTGATAACAAGTACAAATGTTTTCAACAATCAGCTTTGTCAGGCCTCTGAAAATCAATCAAAACTTACACCAACGTGAGGAGAATTTATTCAAGAAAAATGGCCAAATTTCAATAAGAACAATGAGATTTATGGCATGTTAACATGACTCATTCCCATTCCCCACACCCATCTTGGAAATGGCCTGGAAATGGAGTGAGTGCACAATGTTCTAGGAAAACTAGCATCCCAGCCCAGAAGGTGCACTCTGGCCTTGGTGCACTCTGGAGTTGCCCCATTCATAGGTCTCATCATTATTTGACTACACAGAACTCATTCTTGGCAAAAGTGGGCAAGGGGAATTCCTACAGCAACTTTGTCTTTATATATATATATATATATATATATATTTTACTTATAGATGGATATAATAATTTTAATTTAATTATTTATTTTTATGTGGTGCTGAGGATCAAACCCAGTGCTTCACATGTGCAAGGCAAGCATTTTACCACTGAGCCACAACCCCAACCCCTACCTTCTCGTTTAAAAGCAAACTAATTTTATTCTTAAGGGACTCCATCTTCATGGCCTAATGCTGCGACCTGCACTGCAGTTAATTCAGGAAACCAGATGAGGGGCAATAGGGGATTAGAAAAGACAAATAGATGCATGCACAGGTCCTGGATTTCATACTTAGCACCATAAAAAAAAGACAGACACAGAGGGAGAGAAAAAGCTTGGACCTGGTAGATATTACACTCTGGTGGAGTGCAGTGACCATGAGTCAGCTCAGCACATTTATTATATGTTTTATCATTAAAAGGGTTTTGTGAGAAAGTTTCTTTAAAGCAAGCAGAATCAAGATCATAGCTATAAGCAGCCCAATTATGATAATTAGCTTGCACCCATAACTTTCTACCCTTGAACAGCTGGCATCTGAACCTCAAGATCAAGAACTGGATAACTCTGTGGCTAACAACCTCCTATTGAGCAGGGTGTCATCACAGCAACTGGGCTATCTCAATAGCACCTTCTCCCTGAGAGTTCCCAAGAGAGGCATCATCTCTGTCACAGGACAGTTCAAGACTCATACTTCAGTCACCACTCCCAACAACCAATGACTTTGTCACAGGAGAAGAAATTTCTGGAGAAGGGGTCTGAGGATTCCATGAAGCAGGCTGACTCAGCTCAGGACTAGCTGAGTCCTTGGCATATGCATCAGAGAAGAATTTCAGCATGAGCCAGACAAAGATATAGACTGGGCTTTATTTAGGAAAGTAGATACACATCCAAGGGAGAACGCAGCTGACTTGAGTGAGGAGCAGCCCTGACTTGGGCTGGGGGCCCAATATTTAGAGATGAGCTGTACTAGAAGCTGGAGTGGAGGTGGATCCAGGGTGGGGCTGCAAAATTTCTCCCAAGTTTTTCTGCACTTGTGTATTTCCCTCATTTTACAAGGGCACGGGCCAAGGTTTGCAACTGTGTCTTCTGCATCTCGGTGGCATGATTCTGCACTTCAGTGGCTTGAGGGTGTTTCCCTTAAGATTCCATATTTCTCTCTCTTTATCCTAAATCCCTAATACACATTGTTGATTAGGTTTCAACATATAAATTTGAGGACAACTCAAATATTCAGGCTATAATAATCCTTCTGCTGAATTGTCTCACCAAATAGATGAAGAAACTTGAACAAGGCACATAGCCCTTGTATTTGTCACTTGAATATTATCAGAGTAAAAACCAAAGGCCTAGGTATCTCTATAGTCAGGCCAACCATTCCCTACTCTGTCCCCTGCTCACTTAGTCCCTACCCCAGTGCTTACTCGCTGGTCTTCAGCATATTGCAGAATTCTCTAGCCTAAGAGCCTTTGCACTGCCATCCTTTCAGACTGGACTGTTCTTCCCTGAGGAATCTACTTGTGTCATTCTCACATCTAGTTCTCAGGTGACACACCCTTCTATGCCTCCCCCTTTTGAATCCTTTATTCATTTATTCTTTATTTAATTTTTAAAATTGTCATATAATATATATATATATATATATATATATATATATATATATATATATATATATATATATATATATATATATATATATATATATATATATCCCCCTTTAACCATTTTGTTTGTAAAGGTATCTATTTAAAATTGTAATACCTCCACCTGCTGGAACAGTCCTGAACCTTCTCAACCTGAGTTTTTCCCCTCCCCTCATTCTGTGACCTATTTAAACACACTGTGCCAGATTTTGATTGCTACTGTAATAAATTACATATATATATTCTTTCATTGTTCTGAAGATGTAAACACCAAACTCTCACAGGGTTATAATCAATAATCATTTCTTTGTAAGGCTGTATTCCTTCAGAAAACTCTAAGAAAGAATATATTTCCTGGCCTTTTCCTGATTCTATTTTTTAAGTCTATTGATGTGATGAATTCCAAAATCCTAAATGGAACACTGGACATCTTTTTTGTTTTAAGTTTAGTTTTAATTTACACTTCTCTAATTGCTAGAGATGTTGTCATATAGTTTTTGACCATTTGGATTTCTTCTTCTGTGAAGTGCCTGTTCATTTCCTTTGCCCATTTATAGATTTTGTTTTTTAAGTTTTTTGAGTTCTTTGTATATCCTGGAATATGATCCTCTGAGGTACAAGTTGCAAATATTTTCTCCCATTCTATAAACTCTCTCTTCATGTTCTTAATTGTTGCCTTTGCTGAGAAAAGGCTTTTTAGTTTAATGCCATCCCATTTATTGATTCTTGATTTTATTTCTTGTGCTTTAGGAGTCTTCTTGAAGAATTTGGTTCCTAAGCTGACATGATGAGAGATGGGCCTATATTTTTTTCTACTAGGCACAGAGTCTCTGCTCTACTATCAAGGTCCTTGATCACTTTGAGTTGCGTTTTGTGCAAAGTGAGAGATAGGGGGTCAATTTCATTCTGCTATGTATGGATTTCTAGTTTTCCCAGCACCATTTGTTGAAGAGGCTGTCTTTTCTCTAATTTATGTTCATGATGCCTCTATCTTGTATGAGATAACTGTATATATGTGGGTTTGTCTCTTCTATTTGTTTGTCTCTTCTATTCTGTTCTATATATTCCCTTAATACTGGACTGTTCTTCATAAATGTTTTTATGCCAATACCATGCTGTTTTCATTACTACAGCTTTGTAGTACAATACAAGGTCTGCTATTGTGATGCCTCCTGCTTCACATTTCTCACTAAGGATTGCTTTGGCTATTCTGGGCCTCTTATTTTTCCAACTGAACTTCATGACTGCTTCTTCTATATCTATGAAGAATGTCATTGGAATTTTAATAGGACTTGCATTAAATCTGTATAGGACTTTTGGTAGCATGGCTGTTTTGATAATATTAATTCTGCCTATCCAAGAACATGAAAGATTTTTTTTCCATTTTCTAAGGTCATCTTCAGTTTCTTTCTTTAGTATTCTATGGTTTTCATTGTGGAGGACTTTTACCTCTTTGTTAGATTGATTCCCAAGTTTTTGTTTGTTCTTTTTTTTAGGTTATTGTGAATGGAATAGTTTTCCTAAATTCTCTTTCAGCTGATTCATCATTGGTGTGTAGGAATGCAATTGATTTATGGGTGTTAATGTTAAACCCTCTTACTTTGCTGATTTCATTTATGACTTTTAGATGCTTTTTGGTGGAGTTTTGGGTCTTCTAAATGGAGAATCATGTCTTGGCAAATAGGAATAGTTTGAGCTCTTCTTTTCCTATTTATGTTCCTTTAATTTCTTTCTTTTGTCTAATTGCTTTGGCTAGGGTTTTAAGAACTATGTTAAATAGGAGTAAGAAAAAGAGGGCATCCCTGTATTGTTTCAGTTTTTAGAGTGAATGCTTTCATTTTTTCCCCATTTAGAATGATGTTGGCTTGGGTTTAGCATGGATAGTTTTTACAATGGTAAGCTATGTTCTGATTATCCCTATTTTTATCCTGTTTTGAGCACAAATGGATGCTGATTTTTGTCAAATGCTTTTTCTGCATGTACTCACAGAATCATATGATTCTAGTCTTTAGGTCTATTGAATTACATTTATTGATTTCCATCTGTTGAAAAAAACCTTGCAGCACTAGAATTAACCACATTTGATCATGATGCAGTATCTTTTTAATATGTTTTGATATGCTACTTGCAATTATTTTATTAAGAATTTTTGCATCTATGTTCATCAGGTATATTGATCTGAAATTTTCTTCCCTTGAAGTGTCTTTGTCTGGTTTTGGTATCAAGATGATATTAGATTCATAGAATGAGTTTGGAAGGTCCCTCTTCTTTCTTACTTCATGAAATAATTTGGTGTAAGTTCTTCTTTGAAGTTCTGGTATATTTTGGCTGAGAGCCTATCTGGTCCTAGGCTTTTCTTTGTTGATAGCATTTTGATGGTGTCTTCAATATCATTGTTTGAAATTGGTACATTCAAATTTTTTATGCCCTCCTGATTCAATTTAGTAGATCATATGTATCTAGAGATTTAAGACAGAAACTTTTGACAAACTGGTAAACTGTTTTCTTAAAGAAACTTCCTCCAATACCAGAGATCTTGAATAGCCTCCAGATCAATCATCCAGAAACATCTCTCCACATAATTGAAGAACTTGGCTTCCATTTTGGGAAGAGAAGGACCCTTTTGTACTTTCTTTCATTTCTGTTTTTTTGCTTTGGCAGAAGTGGGTCTTTGGTTTTTCAGGAGTTTTTCCCTGTGTTCTGGAGGATTCTTGACCTCTTGATCTAGGTGTCAGTGGTTTTTCATCTTCCCTGTTCTTATGTCATTGTTGTGCATTTTTAGCTGGAGAGTCACAAAGAGGTTTTCTCACTAGTGCTTTTATTTAGTTTCTTCATCAACAAAATCATCATCTTTAGTAGCAACAAGTTTTACTGCTTTCTGTTGAACCTTACTACTGCTTCTAGGGTCCAACTGCTTTTCACATTCACTAAAGAGCTTGACATCCTTCTATGCTTCTGACCTGGGATCTTCCTCCACAGTGTGCATAGACCAGGGACCACACTTCATATCAAGACCATACATGGTATAATTTTCAAGTCTCCAAGGGAAATTATTTACTGCACAGACATTTTTCAAAACTGCCACCATTGCCTTACTGGGACTGCCTTCATAATCCATTGCCTTTGTTTCAGCAAGGTGCAGTTCATTCTTTGCACCACCCATCAAAAGACCATTCTTAAAAATTACTTGTGTTCATTTTCATCATTATCCACCTGAAAGTGATCATCTTTGTCAGCCTCTATTTCTCAACCAAAAAGGTAATTCTGGGGCTCTAGGGCTCGTGTCTGTATTGACTGAATCTCTCATTGTGGGGTATTGAATGCAAATGGATCTCAGTCTTTAAGAAGACGGGTTTGAAAGGTTAGAGGTAATGGGACAGAGGAGAGTGAGGTTGGGAAAAAATACAGACATGGGAAGAAAGCAGATAGCAAAAGAGGCAGGGAAAAGAGAAGAAGCAGTATGTAGAAGGAAGAAACTCATATAACCTCCAGCAAGCTCTGCTTCCCCTACAGAGACTGGGTATTCACAGTGAATTTTGTTTTTTAACATCTGCATTTCTAATTTTTAGAATTCTATTAATAAGTAATTCTGTTTTGCATTACCTGCTAAACATGCCTTAAACAACCTTTTTCTTCATTGAGTTTCAATAGACTGGTCCTTAGTCCTCCAATGGTAGGTTTGGGGCATGCCCACACCCTAGAGGCTAATTTTGCGCATTTCTCTGAGACTTATTCTCAATAGAAAGTCTCCAGTATATTCCAGTAGCTATCTTCTTTTGCTACTTATGCTGCTAGTAGAATCTTGGAAGACTGTGAGTCATAAGTGTTAGCAAGAACTGGTTAGGGGTTGGGTTTGTAGCTCAATGGTAGAGCACCTGCCTTGCATGTGTGAGGTACTGGGTTTGATCCTCAGCACTACATAAATAAATAAAATAAAGGTTTCGTGTCCATCTAAACTAAAAATAAAATAAAAAAATAAAAAAGAACTGGTTGGGAACAGAGAGAAGAGATTGGGGCTCCATGCTGGGCACAGATAAGTGGATACCTCTTCTAAAGAATGGGGAAAGGGTGTGGTTTGGCTAGAGAGGTTCCCTGGAATCTGATGATCAGCTCATAGGGCACCAGCCTAGGACACCAGACTAGGTTCTGTGCTCCTGTGTGGCAGCTCCCTTCTGCTGCCATGTTCCTGTATCTACTCCATGATGATCTGCCTGAACACCAAGACCATGATGAATTGACTTGTGATCCCTGATGCCTCCTTTTTCTCTCTATTGGAAATACTGACTGTTCAGCTAGGTTTTAAGTTTCAGGAGGACAGATACCATCTTGTATTTTTTGTAACCAAAAGTTAGTAGAGGTCACTGAAAGTGCTTTCAGATTTTCTCCTAGTAACACTGTGCCTGTGAGGGGTCCCTGATAGAACAAGAGCATCCTACAATCTCAGTTAAATGTGACACCAAAATAAGGATCTAGAAGATTAAGGGGGTCTAGGATAAAGAGTCCTCTATCTGCCAGCCTGGCCCTTCAGAGGGAGTCTGAGAGTCACAAAAGGATGGGAACTAATGGCCCTCTTCTCCCTGTCCTGAACCTCACATCCATATTTCTCTCACAGTTACCCACTCTCTTTGCCTCAACTTCACTGTCAAATCTCAGTCCAGACCTGGGGAGTCCTGGTGTGAAGTGCAGGGCTCAGTGGATAAGACTGCTTTCCTTCAGTATGACTGTGAGAGCAATAAGATCAAACCTTTGGGTCACCTGGGAAGGGAGGTGAATGCCACCAAAACATGGACACAATTGACCGAAATGCTGAGAGAACTGAGGCAAGATCTCAGGATGATCCTGCTTGACATGGACTTGGAAAAAAAATAAGACCATGGGTAAGTATGAAATGGGGTGAAGAGATAAAACAGGAGAGAGGAAGGGATGGAGTGTACATGTGGAGGAGGCTCTGGATGTATTTGTGTAAAAGAGATTAACATTGGCCCAGCCTTAGAGGGATGTGGGGCTTAATGGGCAAGAAAGGGCAAATCTGGAAGAAAAGAATAAAGGCCTCTAAATGTGCAGAGAAATGCTCAACTTATTGGGAGGTGATGAATCTATCAAGAGTGAAAGATGATAGTTTTGTTGTGTATTGCAGGTCATCTCACCCTGCAGGCCAAGATGTCTTGTCAGTTTGAAGGAAAAAATCACATTGGTTCATTCTGGAATTTCAGCATTGATGGACAGCCATCTCTCTACTTAAATGTGATGCACATGGAGTGGACAGTGATTAATCCTAGAGCCAGAGGGATCAAGGAGAAGTTGGAGAATGAGAAAGAACTGACAGAACGTTTAAGGAAGGTCTCCATGGGAGATTGCAATCAGTGGCTCGGGGAATTCTCAGAGCACTTGGAGGAAATGCCAGGTAGAGAGCTGAGTTACTATGAAACTCAGCAGGATGGGAAAAATGTGGGAATTCTCTTTAAAGGTCTGATGACTTCCCTGTGGGGTGTGAGCATGTGCATATAATGGAAAATTTGATGGGCTGAATGACTGACTTCTTCATCGGCTTCTTGACTGGACAATCAGTGATAGCCATGTGGATTTGTCACTAGCCTCCTTTCTCATCTCACCTCCCAAGGTCTCTTCTTTACAGAAGCCCCCATTGTCCATTAATCAATGATGCAGTCATTAATGGTCGGCCAACTAGTTCCCAGGTATATATATATATATATATATATTTCTGTAAACTTCCAGGCCTTCTCTTGTTACAACAAATTGGATGGACTTTTGCTGTCCCCTCCAGTTGTAATGTGAGCTGTATAAGGACATAGCACAACCTCTGTTCATCTCTGTACCCCCAGGACCTGGTAGAATAATTGTCCCATGATGAGTCAGTATATATGAGTTGAATGCACTGTATGGGGAAAACAGGTGCTGAACAATGGATATTTTTAATTTTGACAGGGATTTTGCTCTTTTGTTTGTTTTAGCACCAACATCAACAGTCCCAGTTACCAGTGGGTCTCCACGTACCTCATCTGTTTCAGTGACCAGCTTAGGGATCATCATTGTCTTAATTTTAGTCGTCAGTCATCATCATCTTCATGCCCATCAAGTTGTATAGGAAATCAACAGACACCATGAAAGGTGAGGAATAGTCTGTCCTCTGGCCTTTGGGTGGTGCTGTCTCAGTCTGGTAGGGCCTTAGGACAGGTGTCCCACCAGTTTCACCCAAGCCCCTGGCCACTGATATCTCTCCACAGAAGTAATGCCCTTCCTTAGCCTTGAGCACTGCCCATTCCACAGTAGTGCTGGAATGACTGCTGCTGAGTAGAGGAGGCCACTGTAGGTAGCACAGCAGTGCAGTGAGAGGAGGGACACATAGGAGTCTCCTCCTGAGTGGGGCAGTGCCTCAGATCTGGAGAATCTGGTGGGTGTTGGCTCCAGATCTTTGGTTGAGGAGTTATTTGCTCTCTGGGAAAATATAACACAGGTTCATAGTTTTCCTTAATGTGTAGAAGCTGTTCCATCATCTACTATGTCTTCTGTGGACCATGGGAAGGCAACATCATCAGACCACCCTTGGTGGCAAGAAGTGTCCTTAGATGACTGTCTCTACTCTGCCACTCTTTCCAACAAACTTTCCTCCATTTGAGTGGAATTGGAAAGCCTGTAGACATTTTCCTTATTTATAGAGGAAGATGATTTAAAAGGATATTTATCTTGGTTTAATGAGGTTTATCTATGTATTCACACTTATTTTTGTATATAAGTAAGTTACTGATGGACAGAAACCACAAGTCAACTCTGCTAACTCACTAGATATTATGACACAAATGATTAAGGCCATAGAGTGAAGTGACATGTGGATATATTAACATCTTGTTGTGACACCTGGCACAAAAGCTCTTAGCAACCTTCATTGCAACCCAGAGGAACAAGGCATGTTCTGTCCAAGAAAGATTGGATCTGAAGCCCTGGAGGTGGGCAGGAGGCTCTTTCAGATATTCTTTCCTTAAGGGCTCTGCCGCAGCCTTGGGGATAAGGGCTGCTCCCCAGACACATCATCTATGAATCTTTAGAGCTGTTTCCCTCTCAATAGATAATCACTGTTAGAATTAATAATTCCTCATACTAAACATTGCCTCTATAAGTTACTTTAGTTTTAGTTTCACAATTGGACCTAGAGTGACACCACTGCTCTCCAAATCATTATTCTGTATTATTTTGGCATGGCCAGTGAGTAACTCACCACACAAATGCCCCTTCCCAATGCATACTTCTCAGTCTTCTCTAAAACTACCAGTGAAGTTCCCAGTGACTGAATACGCTGAAGCAGAAGGATCACAAGTTCAAAACCAACCTCAGAAACTTTTTTTTTTAATGGCATCTTTTTTTCTTATAATATTTTTGTTTTGTTTTAGTTATTTATTTTTAGTATTTTTATTTGCTCTTTTTAATTATACATGATAGTAGAACGTATTTTGACATATAATACATACATGGAGTATAACTTCCCATTGTTGCGGTTTTTACATGATGTGGAGTTACACTGTTCATGTATTTATATATGAACATAGGAAAGTTATGTCTGATTCATACTGTTTTTCCTTCTCCCACCCCCCTCTGTTTCCCCATTTACCTGTGTCTAATCCCGAGAACCTCCCCTTATTGTGAGTCAGCCTGCAGCCTCAGTAGCTTAGTGAGGCTAAGCAAGTTCGGAAGACTGTATCAAAAATAAATAAATTTCAAAACACTGGCAGTATAGCTCCGTGGTACTGTGCCTTTGGATTCAGTTTCCAATATCAAAAATTTCTATTTCTTAATAAAAAGTAAAATTGTATAAGTAAATATTACCTAATATTTTCAAAAGATTAGTCTACCATTCATGTCAGTATGAAACACATGAGATCATCTGAACAGGTAAATGTTGTTGCCCCTGTACACCCAACATAGGAAGCCTATTTAAGAGCTGGAGGAGCACACTTGTTTCCTCTTGGAGTTCTCACAATTTGTCTTGAAAACTGGTTCAAGAATCTTTTACAAAAAATTATATTTTCCAAGTCTCATAACAAGAAGACTTAGGTAGTCCTTCTAGAACTCTCCTCTAAACCAGCACTTCTCAACTACAGATGATTTTGTCCATCAGTGGAACATTTGGCACTTTCTGGAGGCAAATTAGGCTATTACAACTGGGTAGAGGGTGTGAACTATCTGGCCCAAATGGCAGTAATTATCAGGCTAAGAAATCTCTCAGAATTTGGACTGGCCTGTGCCCATTGCCCATAACACATTACCACACATCGCTCACATCCTCCTTGGGTGAGGAAGTGGGTACCCATCAGAGGGATGGACTGCTGTGAAATAAAAGCAAAAGGCAAGAATTATATATTTTCAAAGCAATGTCATGACCTGTTTAGCTGACCAGAGGGGTCTGACTTCTAACAAAGAAAAAGCCCATGCTTGCTTATTTATAGTGGTACAGAACAAAGGGGATAGATAGAGATTTCCTTGGGGCAGGAAGGTGGACAGGATGAGAGTGGAGACAAACAGGTTGTTTATCCTTGGCAGGTTATGCCTATTTCCAGTGGCTGTGTTTGAACAGGAGCTTAGAGCCAGGTCAGGATCCCAGCATGATCTGGGATATCTCCAACTAGAGAATTCTACCCAGGAGTCCTGGAAGACTGACTTCCCTGCCTTAATGGCTCCAACATTGTACAGTTTGCATATAGTTCACACATGGCTCCTAACACATAACACAGTTCCAACAGTGGCCAATCTTATTGTCTGCACATTCATCAAAGCCCAGGAATGGAACTTATTTGCACAGGAAATTAGAATTTACTAGAATACTGAGGACTGTCATTATCCTGGCTCTCCCCAGGGGCACTCCTATTATCAGGTCTATTCTCTTCCTCTAAGTCCAAGATTCACTCCTTTTGGCTGAACTCTAGAATTATTGTTCAAACTGAAGTAAGGCAGAAAATCATTCAGTGCTTGAAGCTGACAAACATGAATGTCAATACAAAAGGAGCACCCAGTTTGAAGCAAGAGATGGTGATCAGAAAAAAATGGAAAGAACCAGACACTAAAGGGATGGTTTATAACTAATTATTGTAATTTCTGACTGCAAAATTGATTCATACTGATCACAGATTGTTTTAGTCAGCTTTTTCACTGCTATGACTAAAAGACCCAACCAGCACAACTGTAGAGGAGGAAAAGTTTATTTAAGGGCTCACAATTTCCAAGGTCTTATTTCACAGAAGGCCAGCTCCATTCCTCGAAGCTCATGGCACAAGAGTGTGACACAGGGAAGCAGCTCTCATGTTATCAGAAAGCAGAGAGAAATATTTGCCAGAAACAAATATATACCCCATAGCCACACCCCACTGTCCTTCAGTAATCACTCAGTAATCCCATCAGGTATTAATTCGCTGGCTGGATTAAGGCTATAACCCAATCATTTCTCCTCCAAACCCTCTTGCATTGTCTTGCACATGAGCTTTGGGGGGATACCACATCTAGACCATAACACAGACCATTTGAAAATCAGTAATATATAGCCAGGTGCAATGGCACCTGTAATCCCAGCAGCTCAAGAGTCAAGGCAGGAGGATTGCAAATTCAAAGCCAGCCTCAGCAATTTAGTGAGGCCCTAAGCAATTCAGTGAAACTCTGTGTCTAAAGGGCTGGGTATGTGGCTCAGTAGTTGAGTGCCCCTGGGTTCAATCCCCAGTACCCCAAACAAACAAACAAACTTACATGTATGTTAACTACTCAAAGATAATTAGTATGGGTAGCATCAGGAAGATCGACAAATAGGAGTGCTTCAGCTTCATCCTGCCCCATTCATACAAATTCACCCAGCAAATTTCCAAAGACAAGAACATTACCCTGGGAGTGAGCCTAGACAACGTTTCTCAAGAAATGCAGGATTCAAAGGGTAAGAGAAACAGCTTTTCCCATGCTGTCCGTCCCCCAGCTGGAATGAAACCACACACATCCCCCTACACATAAGAGCTTTTACAGTGGAAAATGTGAGGTGGAGGTGGACATTCAGCTTCACTGATATTTTGGGGCTCTTCACAAGAGGCAGGCCCCTCTCTTGCCACCCCCCCCAAAAAAAAATTTGGGAGAACTTGCAGAACTGGATTAACTGTAGCAACTGTAAGCAAAAAAAAAAAGAGCCCACAGCAAAAGATGTGCATATCTTGGTGGTTGGCCTATGCTTTGGCCCAGGGAACACTATAAAATTCTAATATTTACCGGGCAGCTGTAGCAATCCTGGGCATACAGCGGCACTAGTGGTTCAACAGCTGCAGCAGAGAGACCAATCCAGATAGTCTGATGGGACTTTCTGAATTGGATGCCTCTTGGAAAAACTCACAGGACAAAGTTAACTAGGAAAACTGAAATAAATATACATACCTCAAGCATCATATTGTACATAAAAATACATACAATGTTATCCATTTTTTAAAAATTATAAAAATTAAAGGCTCAGCCAACTAAAAATAAAAAAGAAAGCTGGGTGTGATGATGCATGCGTGTAATCCCAGCAGCTCTGGAGTTGAGGCAGGAAGATTGTAAGTTCAAAGCCAGCCTCAGCAATTTAACAAGGTCCTAAGTAAACAACTTAGTGAGACTCTGTCTCTAAATAAAATATTAAAAGGGCTTGGGATGTGACTTAGTGGTTAAGCGACCCCTGGGTTCAATCCCTGCTACACACACACACACACACACACACACACACACACAGACATATATATATATATATATCACATCCTCACATTTCATGAGCAAACAATTAAAATATAACTTATAGTATGCATAAAGTGTCTCCCCCATGCAAGCCTGTATCCTCTGGTATTAGCCACACACTCAAGATAAAGTTTGATTAGATTTTTGTAATCCTCCCAGGAAGTCTTAGCACATGAGAATGTATCACCCCTCCCCCCGGAAGTTGATGAATAATGTCACTTTTGTGTTAAAAATCGTTGTACCAGTTAGCACTCCTAGCATAGTAACAGTTCCACTTCCCTTTCCAAAGCTGGGCCTTAACAATTACAAGTTTTTACAAAAAAATTGCCCCGATGAAATGATGCAGTTTTAAATTGGATCAATTTGCACAGCAATTTATTCTAAGAAATTGTATAGAGGTTCATACACATATGGTTATTCCAAAGTTTTGATTTTGTTTGGTTAAAATAACTAACAGGAGACTTTCTTTATCTTCATCAACAGACAGCTACTTACATATAAATTGTCAGTCATTCCATTCATTGCCTTACAGAGTTAAAAAGAAAAGTACCTGTACAACGCAATGGTCTGGGACTATCTTGAATATGTATTATTTTAAGATATAAACTGAGAACAACTGAATGTATATGGGCTCATATTTGCTTTGAAAATAAGCATTAACCCAGCTCTCCTTTTCATAGTGAGAACATTGTTCCTATAACCTATTCCGAGTTTGCCTGTCCGATTGCAGAAAAATAAATGTACTAGTCGTCTACTGCTCTGATTCTGCAGTGCCCAACAGTCAATCAATCTTATTGTCAGATCAGAACAAAAACACAGTCCCAGCCCGGAAGCTTGAAGGAGTCTCTGCTTTGGTGGCAAACAGCTGGGAGTGTGCTGGACCTGACTAAGCAGGGCCGACTTCTCCGCCCCAGCTCGCCTGATCCAGCTTCCAGGCTCGAAATGAGCACTTTCTCCTCGTCCACCTCCCCCCCCCCCCCCAGTACAGCAGAGGTTACCCGACAAGACGTCACCACTACACACAAAACTCCTGTGCTTTTTTAAACACACGTTTAAAATGAAGGGGAAAAAAAGCAGCAAAACTCGATTGGAAAAAAGTTGCAAAACATGTTTTTGATAAAACCATTTTCTATGGAAAGAAAAGGGGGGAGACTTGAAACTCGGGTGTAGAAACCTAGGGAAAGCGGCCTCTGTCCGTTAAGTAAAAAGTCTGAAATTTATCACCAAACCTCTGCAGCAAAGGCAGGAGAAGCCTCGGGAAGCTCTGCTCCGCGACCTGCCCCGCCCTTAGCAGGCCTCCCAGACCTGCGACCGGCCCCGCACCCTGCTCCCGCCCCTGTCCTGCGCACCAAGGGTCTACGTGCCAGTCCCGCCTCACCTCACCCCGCCCTGTCAAGCTCCCCGTCCCGCGCGCGGTCCTCGCGCCTCACCTCCGCCCGCCCTTGTCCTGGGCGCGGTCCCTGCGCCTCACCTTGCCCCGCCCCTGTCCCGTGCGCGGTCCTCGGGCCTCACCTCGGCCTGCCCCTCTCCCTCGCACAGAAGGATTACGCGCCCCGTTCCGCGCGTGGACCGCACACCTCGGCACCCTCTTGCGCTCTGTCTAGTCCAGATATGGATGTGGGTACCCTCACCTGGCTCTTTTCTGTCAGCACCGGTGAGTTCCCACATTACAATTTAAGGGGTGTGGCAGAGGATCACTGGGACAGGGTTCCAGTCCAGACACCAGATCACAGGACTGAGCCTGGGTCCCTCCCCAGGCCCCTCCACCGCCCCCGCGGGGTCAGTCCCACCTGGTGCAAGTGTCTGGCTCTTCTCCTGAGGCCCTCGAGAGGAGCGAGAAAGAAAAGGGCAGGAGGTGGGAGAGACAATAGGGAAGGAGACCACAGGCTGGCAGTCTCTGGTGACATCTCGCAGCCAGGAAGCGGAGCCAGAGCCACAACCCCCAGGACCAGGTGTGGTCGTGCACAGGGGCGTGATCCCCCCAGGGTCAGGACAACAGACACTCCCAGACCCAGCTCTGCTCTACAGACTTTCTTTCACCCACTGCAAACCCTCAGCATCCCAAGGCTGTTGACTCTTGAACTTCCCACCACACTTTGCCTGGGGATCTCAGCACATGCGCCCACAGAGCCTCACCAGCCAACAGCCACAATCACTTTTCTGTGATTCAGTGAGCCACCACCCAGCTCACCTCCCTTCACTCCTTTTCTCATCTAGCCACGCCCCATCCAGGGCCTCCCTAGTTCCCTTCCTCCTAGGGACCCTAACCTCCACCAGGACCACCTGGCACCATATGCCTCTGCCTGAGGACATACCCTGCAAACATCCCCCACCTCACCCAAGATCCTAAAGCAAGAGCAGGGGCCCCATTTCTCTAATGACCCTGGTGATGTTATACAGCTGGGGGTCTTCCTAAAAACTGAGGCAGCTGGAAGACCCCCATCTTCAAACCCTGATTCTTTTGATCAACTCAGAAAGGTTTCAGACATTGCTCAAAGTAGGAAAAGGGACATTCTCAAGGGAGAGAGTGGGTCCTCTCAGAGGGGAGAGACAAAGAGCACTCTCCTGTGCTCCAGTTCTTTCTTTGGGGGGTGGGGGCAGGAAAGTTTCCAGAGAGTCCCACCAGGCCCACCTCTTGGCTCTTGACTGACAGCAGGGTGACATCAGAATTTCAAGTCTGCTTTGCCATGACAACTCTGTCACCTTGGCCCATGCTGACTGGTTCTATCTGGATTCTTAATCATTTTTACAGGTTTTATGGTTAGGAGGAATTATCTTTATCTTCCAGAATCTGGTCTGTGAAGGGACACATAACTTGGGTTATTCTTGTCAATGTTACTTCCTGCCTGAATTTCCTTGTAGATAATAGTTTGCTGAAGAATAAGACATATTCTTTCCACTTTGGTTAGTCAGGGCTGCAGGTAAATTGGTTTTTGGCAAAGAAAGCATGTGGGGGTGAAGAAAGCATGTGGGAATCAGCACAGTGGGACATTTCATAGAATTATTCTCTAAACGTGTGTTCCCACCCTCCTCATCTGTCTGTCCCCTAACAGCAATGGTACATCTATACATTTCTGTAGTAGCATCTTCTGACCTTGGATCCTAGCCTCATCTAACTCTTGAGGATCCAGCATCATATAAGGGTATAAAGTAGGCACAAGTTGTTTACTTTCTCCATAAAGGCAGATAGTAAGGGGTGGCAGGCCTCTGCAGGCCACACTATAACTGTCTCTATATGAAGTACTCATGAGAGCAACTGAAGACTACATGCCAATGAATGGGGCACTGGCATAGATTTCTATGCCCTAGTTTTCTCACCCTAGATTAGGGTATCTCCTGTGTCTCCAGTGTTGGTGCCCATCCTTATGCTGTCTTTCCCAAGTGATTCTGCAGATGCATATTTTATGCTCCTGTGGCTTCAGATGGTCTGGTGTTTAGGAGGGGTTCCTGTAGATTGAGGCCTACTGTACCCCCACCCACACTCACACCCTTTGCTGCCCAGTGGATTCTTCGGTTCATGCGGATTATAGGGTACACTTTCTAAAGCCACAGGTGTGAGCTCAAGGTGAAGTGATACACTTAGTAGAGGACAAATGTGTGTTCTCCAGGATGGGATACTATTTTAAACATATTGGTCTGGGGAAAGTAGTGTCAGAAGATTGTACTTGACCCTCTCTACTAGGGTATCCCTGACTCCACAGGTGACTCACTAAGTCCATGGATGATTCATTTCAGTTACAAATTCAGAGAATTTGAAATAACCATTGAATGGATCTGTGGCCCCAGACATCTAGGAGAAGAACCTGGGACAGGTCCATTCCTGGCCCCATGTGAACCTTGTCAGAACCAGGGGGCCATCATGATGCTTCTTGAGACAGGGTCTCCCTATGTTGCTTAGGCAGATGAACTTCTAGTCCTCCTGACTCAGGCTTTTGCTACCTGGAATTACAGACACATGCTACCATAACAGGATCAACTTTTAAAAATTTTTGTTATATACATTTTTAATGGTTGATTTTTTTGCCCATTTCATTAAACTCTTATTACAATATGATCATTTCTGTGCTTTTGTTTCTGATATGAGTGAGACATGATCTTTTTGTTACCTGCTCCCCATTCTTGGTATCTATTCCATTGTTGTGTAAGTGATCAATATTTATTAATATTACTTATTAATATTGAGTTGATTTAACAGTTTAGTAACAATGATCATGCAGAAGTATAGAAAAGATGTTCTTATATTAAAAAATAAACAGTATTTCTTAGTGAGATAAGAAATATTAGGATTCTAGTCAACTAGATCAAGAAGGTCATGGAGAGAGTGAATGTCCATTTTAGATTTTCCCTTGCCATTTTGTATAAATTTATTTAGGCTGTAATTCTCTCATTAGCCTGTAAAGGAAGTAGCATTCTCATTTTAGAACTGGGAAGATTAGAGTATTTATGTAAATGTTGAAGTTATTGTTGTAATTGTAGGGCTAGGTTTTGATCTAAACCTTCTACTTTGATCTCCTGCTGCTTCCCCTTTGCTTGTCAGACTTAAGTTCCCACAGTCCTTTCTGTGCCTTGAATAAGACAAACTGTTTCCTACTTGGAACCTTTGTTGTTGCTCCAGCCTGTTCTCTAATACCTGGGAAGCCCTTATGCTAGAGCCACTTGTGGATGATTCCTCTCATCTCAGGTCTTGGCTCAAATGTCTTCTTACAGTATAGTTTTGAAAGGCACCCTGTCTACCTTAGCTACTCCACCAAGTTCTCTCTGCTTTTACACAGCATCCTGTTTGTATCCTTCATACCACTAATCAATCTTACATTATCTTGTTTATTTGTTGGCATATTTATTGTCTACTTTTCCTTAGTAAGGTCTAAGGTCCAGATATGAGTTCTTGATAACTGTGTGTATCTTTAGCACCTAAACAGTGATTGGAACATTGTGAGTACTCGGTATGCATTTATTGAGATGAAGAAAGAGATAAAGGATGAGGAAGAGCTAAAGGGAGAGAGAATAAGAGTGAGTAATGAGAATCTAGGTACAAGTTTCCAACTTTTTTCTCACTGGATGATTGACTCCTATTGGAATAAGTTATGTAATTACAACCTGTTCTTTTTGAATTTCCTTATTTAGGAATCCAATATGCCATACTCCTTTTAACTCAAATCTGCAAGACTCCAAAATTAAAGTCTGAGTAATTAGAGTAAAAACCATGGGTTGCACAATTAATAATGCTAAATATTCACCTTGAAATAATTGCAGGTAGTCACTAGGAACCCATAAATTGGGGAATGAAACAATAAATTTCATAAAATACTTTTCCAGATACAGATAGAATTGTAGAACATCTGTCTGTAGGCTTACATGCCAGAAAGTAATTAACCAGGACACAAGAGGTGATAGCATTATGTTGTTTGATGACTTCCCTGAGGAGAAAGTCTGCTGTGTGTGTGTGTGTGTGTGTGTGTATGTGTATGTGTGTGTACACACGTGTAAAAAATATATATATATGCATGTATATATGTATTTACACATATACAATAAATTTCATCATAAAAGGAATATTAGAATTATAAACTTGCTTCTACAAACCTTACCAGTGTGATAAGTATTGAGGAAAATCTACTGAGGATAAAGAATAAGATGTGATTATCTATTTCTCTTTAATTAGTCATCTTCAGTATCAATCTTTTAATTAAAATACTTCAGGAGAAGAGGTATTCTCTTTCACTGGTACCTCATATCACCTAGGACCTTGTACATTGGAGAACTATTTTATGGTTCATTTTCTATGAGGGCTCTGAGACTTTCCTTGGAGATCTTACAGTACTCTGAAAATACTGGTACCTGCAGTCCGCAATGGACATTTTTATTTTGCTATGACATTCAGTAGTCAATTGCAGAGTCTTGAAATGATAGTGAAGCTCGGAATTTAAAATACATATATTAATGTGTGGTTAATACACTATAAAATATGATTAAAAGTATCAATTTAAGATATAACATATAAGACTAACTAATATATAAGTCTAAGATTATGATATAAGTCTAATGTTGGTCTATGTATTTTTTCTAGTCCTAAAGAATATTCTCACATATAATAAAGAATTTCCATTTGATGTTCAGCCTGTCCCATTAAGGTAAATAAATAAGCATCCATATTTTATCTTCTGATTTTATTATCTATTTTATGCCTGTTTTTCAAATATTTCTGTATTTTTTCCCTATCAAATTTGGTATTGGTGATATGGCTGATACCATTGGTAGCAATGAGATGATTGACATTGACATTTATATCAACATTAACCTAATAATCAGCATCTTATCTGGGAAGTTAGTGGCTATGAGGGTTAGCTGGTGTATTAAGTGGAGTAGCTCACTAATTTTTCTGTCCTTTTTTATATAGGAGAATTTCAGCCCCTGGTGAGGAAGAGCATTTGGAATTTGAAGAAGATGAAGAAGAAGGTGGTGCTGGAGCAGGGTCTCCTGATTCTTTTCCTGCTAGAGTGCCTGGTGGGTACAAAAAATGTACATTATATAATTCAAGGTCAGGTGTTTGGAACTTACTTTTGTACTTGTTAGTGGCGGGTAAAACATCTCCAGGTTTGCCAATCTTAAGCAAATTATCATGGCCATTCTGATAGCGGTAGCTAATGGTTTATTGTGAAAGTATCTTACTATTTGTGTCAGGGATCCTCAAAACATCCCGGGTTTAGTGATTGGCTAGGAAGACCCACAGGACTCAGCATATAGCTGTACTCACAGTTGTATTCTGAGTCATTACAACAAGAAAACACAAGAACAAAATTAGCAAAGGGTAAAAGCACACAGGCAAATTCCAGAGGAAACCAAACTTCTAAGAGTCCTCTCCCAGCAGAGTCAAATATGTACTTGATTCTCTCAACATTATTTCACACCTGTAAAATGAAAAATATTGTCTATTGGGGAAACACTGTAGAGATTCAGTGCACAAGACACTTATTGGGGTTAGCATGAACCAAAACTAAAGACTCCAGGAAGAAAGCAAGTGTTCAGCACAAACCATATTGTTTGCATGGACGGTTTAGGCACAGTGATCTTCTTAACAGGGCATGATGGGAATCCTGCTGAAATCCAGGTTCCCAGATGCTAGCCATGGACCAACATTGTAAGTAGGCTTTCTAGAGTAACTGTTTGCTATGTTAATTCTTTTCTTTATATATCTAGCTGTTCTTTAAATAATCATATATGATTGTGAAACCTGGACCTGGAGGAACAGATACTATACAGTTGCCCTTAACAGGGAAATAAAGAATACATAGCAAGTTCTTTTTATTTGTGGAAGATCTTGACAAGGTTGTAAAATACCCTAGTCAAGCACCCTGAGTGAATTTTTTGCCTCTTCCACTTCTATAATTTCTTCTGTTCTTATACAGTGCACAGTTTTTACTTCTGATGAACTAGTTCATTTTTTGGAAGTGTGGAAATAACACTGTACTATTGTGATGCATTTTTTATGCTTTATGGTATAATTAAATATAATATACATATCATCCAGAAAACTTCATAATTAAAGTCATATTCCAGTAATTTAAATACTCTTTGGTAGAAGACGTTTGAAATATAAACAGTATAGGCTTAGACAAACAAGATACCTGCGCTTTTGAGTCTAACATCTGCCAATCAGTAGTTGAGTGACTGTACTTTTTTCTTTATAAAAGGAGATGTTGACAATGCCTAATTCATAGGGTTACAATGAAAATTAAGGCACCACATACAAAGCATTTGGCATGATACTTTTCATTTGCTGGGGTAGTGGTGGCTACTGTATTTTCATTATCACTTCTAAATGGTGCTAACAGTCCTACACCATAGGGTTATTGGAAAAATTACAGTCACTATAAAATGTTATTGTTAGTGTTTCTTTGATACAAGGTAATTATTTCCAATCTGTTTGTCCTTATGAAGAAAGAGCTATATTTTACTTGTCATATTTGTAGGAAATTTCAAAATTGCTGAGATGATGAGGTAAATAAATTTGCTAAAATTTTTCTGTATTTTTTATTTCCTTTTCAAACCACATGCTGTACTTGAAATAGATTCCAGTTCTATAAATTTCTGGTTTGATTATTTGTTCACTAGCTATACTTCTGTAGCAAACAAGATCCTTGAAGCAGATGATGTAAGTCATGAAATGGACAGATTAAGGTCTTTATGGGTTTCAGGTTGCTGAGTTGAAAAGAAACTCTGTAAATTAAGTCTATTTGCTATGAAAGATTAAGCCCAAAGTAATTAGATTTTTGTATTCTGATATAGCATTTTGGTATTTTATTTCAGAGATACAGAAAGCTCACTAAACCTTTCTATTCCCTGAATTATTTTCCTCAAAGTAAGAAAGAGTACATATAGTTCAATTGGCTATATTTGATTTTCGATCATATTTTCCAGGGCCTGTGTCATTATAAAATTAAAAATGTCATTGAAGGACAATTTGACCTTTAACTTAATTGTAGAATGGGGAGAATTGTTATACTGTGGACATCCAAGATTTCATTCATGATAAGGCTGTTGTGTCTATATTATCATGGCAGGGTGCTCCTAAGAATTATAACATTTTTATTATCTTTATTTTATGTAATTTATATAATTGTAAGTTTGTTGTATTTTTTTTTTTTTTGGTACTGAGGATTTAACACAGGGGTACTTTACCAGTGAGCCACATCCTCAGCTCTTTTTATTTTTCATTTTGAGACAGGATTTCACTTAGTTGCTGAGGGCCTCACTGAGTTGCTGAGATTAGTCTTAAACTTGGGATCCTCCTGCCTCAGCCTCCCAAGTCACCTGGATTACAGGCTTGTGCCATAGCATCTAGCTTATTATGATCTTTTGAAAAAATATTGATTAAGGTGTCCCTTACATATATAAAAGGCATCTTTTTTTAGTGTGCAGCTTTATGAGTTTTGACAAACACACATGCTAAACACTACTACTGTTAAGCTAATGAGATGAAGTATAATATATGACTATGGTATGACCAAGAGTAGTTTATTCCCATTTAAAATTAAAAATGAATTTTTATCCAACCTTTCTTGAAAAGAATAAAAAATTGTTAAACCTTTCTTTGACATTAATATCATTTTCAAAGCCTTCAATTCTCATAAGACAAACAGTAACTTTTGTGTACTGCTTTAAACACTAACTGGCTTAAGTACAAATAGTAGTTTAATTTTCTTAAGGTAATCTCAGTAGATTTCATTTAAATAGAGGATATAAATTTATAACCTATTATTTATTACCTGAAAACTTATTTATCATTTTGAATATTAAAGCTTCTAAATGATAAACCAAAGTAATACAAATAAAAAAATAGCTGATCAGGATTATATGCTTATAATCCTAGCTACTTAAGAAATTGAGGCAGGAGGATTGCAAGTTTGAGGCCAGTGGGGGCAACTTAGAGAGACTTTGTCTCAAAATAGAAAGAACTAGGGATGTAGCTCAGTGGTAGGGTGCTTGCCTCACCTGTGTGAAGCCCTACATTTGTTTCCTAGTACCACATGCACAAATAGCCATGACACAATTTTAGACAAAATTTAAAAAAAAATTTCTGAGTGACCTAAACATAAGCCTAGCAATCTCAACATTATTCTAAATTTGTATTGGTTATTCATCTTTTATATAGTCTTAGATATGTACAAAAACTGTTTTTTGAAACTCAAAATGAAGAGTGAATCTTACTTCTTTAATATCAAGCCTGTACTTGTTTCTTTCCTGCATAAATATTCAATTCTGAGTTGAACTTGAGAGTTAAGCAAATATGGATTTCATTTTCAGCTAAAGTGCAGTGTTTTTCTTACTCATGCATATAGGAAGTTGAAAACTGCAACAAAATATTCATTGCTGTTCCATGAATATTAGGGCATCCTTATTTCACAGAATTTCAGAATATATTTAGGGTTAAGCAGTAAATACCACCAAAGTGTGCAGTTAAACTCTGGCTCTCCGTGCACTTCCTTTCTCTCAAAGTCTCAAATTCTCAGACTGAGCCGAACAGTCAGAGCCAGAGTCCCTTATCCAGTCATGTACTTATATTGAAAGGAAAGGAAAATACCATTCAATGTTATCTGGAAGTTCTCCTAGCTATTTTTCAATAGTTTTAAGGCTTGTTAATATTCTATTACTCTCAAGCAGTTTTGGAAACATTTTAAGATTTCTTTTTTATAATTTGTCTTGTTTGTTTGTAGTACTGGGGATTGAAGTCTGGGGTGCTCTACCACATAGCTACATCCCCAGCTCTTTGACTTATTTTTTTTTTATTTTGAAACAGGGTTTTGCTAAGTTGCCCAGGCTGGCCTCTCCTGCCTTAACTTGCCAAGTTCCTGGGATTACAGGCATGCACCACTAAGTCTGGCTAAGTTTTTTTTAATCCATGAATCTTGTCACTTGAAGTCAAAAGGTTTTCTCCAGAGCTTTGCAGAAATTGGTTTATAGGAAATTTCTATTGAGTATGCTCTTCATCAAGGCTCTAAGCAACATCTGGCCTGCTTTGTCTTGAAAGTCCTCTGGCCACTCAAATTTTTAACCCAACACCTGTAGTAACTCTTCCTTGCATGCTAAATGGCATCTGTGTATGAAGCATATACCCACTGATTCGTCTTAGGTTTTGTGAGAGTATTTATTATTTTTTTCCAGATATGATGGTTACACTTAAGAATTCAGCCATTATCCAAATCACATATTTCTGAACACAGAAAAATACATATTTCTAGTACCAGTCAATAAAGAAAATAAAAACAAGAATATATTCATATAACTTATATACAAACAACTTTAATCAGGTATAATTTTTCACAGACCTAGAAATATTATTATTTGAATGCTAATGACCCCTAAGATTTTTATCAAACTTTTAATATAATTTCAAAGTGAACAAACTTCTTATGATTTTACTCTTTATCTTGAAAGGTTGGACCAGTTTCTCAACTACTAATCAGTTACCAACCAAAAGAAATTGTGCATGTGTTTTCATATTTTCACACAATTTGTATGTGTGTACAAATTGCAGATGTGCAGTACAAATTGCAAAATTTTTCTCTTGCTAGATTTTTAAGACCCATTTCATGTTTTGTGCCATTTACAAAATGTTATGACCAAATAATGATTTGATAATACCATTATTTTTAATTATGTTAAAATTATCCCAAAATAATAGAAAATATTATTTTATATATATCATTTTTATTGGATTTTAAAATTACAAAGAAATGTGCACTTAAAAAATGTGTGTGACAGACTTTGAATTTGTAGTATCAAACATCTGAATTTAATTACAAGTATGATAAATCTAAAACAAAGAAGACATAAATATATAATCACACACATATGATAATGCTTAGTTTACATTTTAGATATCAGGTTCATCTCTGTCCTAAAAGTATGGACAACAAATTTTGTACTCCTTATTCATGACATTTAATTTACCAAGCACCAAGGCAAAATGAAGACTGACTCACCTCTTATTGAAGTAAATGCCTGTGACAAACATTTGTACAATATCATGTAAAAAGCAAATTCAAATCAGTGTTTTAAAAAATATAATCTTTGGTAATTTTCCTCTTTTAATGTTCTGACCTAGAAAATGATGTACTATTTTGGAACGAAGACTGTCATGCCATTTCCAATTTTGGACTAGAAATTGTCCTTATAGTATGATATGAGATATAAACAATAGAAATTTTTAAAAAGCAAAAATAAAAAAGTTGAAAGAAAAGAATGACTTCCTCTTCTGCATGTGAGGACAGGGTCTTAAGGATCCCATTGACCTTCATATCCATGTCACTCCAGACTCATCCTCAGGCTGGTGGTCCTTTCATTGTCTGATTCTCCATGATCTCTATGGCCATCCTACTTGATACTTAGACCTTCATTTTTCTCAGCATCCTCTTGGAACAAAGAAGTTATGGGCAGGGGGTGGGGGGCTTCAGATGTTCTCCCATTGTTTTTCTGTACCTGTTGCAGGTAGAGTGGTGCTTCATTGCTTGGTCTGTGTCAGTGCTGTGGGGTGCCCAGCAGAGGCCGAGGCCTTACTTGCACAATTCCCTTTCCTCTCCACAGTGGCAGTGGCTGTAACATTCTTGGCTAGGTCAGACGCTTTTACACAGTTTTTAAAACATTCTTGAGGGAACTTGTCTATGTTTAACAAACAGCCATTTGGGGGATCCATAGCTACCTTCACAAATTGTTTTCCACAGATGAAGCACAATGAAATAGAACAACTTGAGTTTTTACCCAAGTACCACCTGTTAATAAACAGTTTCCATCAACAAGATGGACTTTTTGGTATCCCCTATTACAGTAGTGTGGTAAAATGGTTCCAAACCTTCTAATTCATTGTCATTACTTTATCAGAGTTGTCTTTAGGTTTAGGCTTAGAATCTTCCTCTCGCAGAAAATCACACTGAATTGAGTAATTCCTTCCAACTCTTTTTGACACCAGTGAGAGCATGCTTGCTCTGGTTGGTGCATAAGAGGTGGTTGGGGGCAGATAAGTCAGAAAAAGACATGCTTTCTGTGTTCAGTACAACTTGGGGCTCACCAGCTACCAATGGCTTCCTTTGTCTTGCAGTAAAAACTGAAAGTGGAATTAACCAAATGAACACAGTCCTGCTGCTCACTGCTATATGAGTGTTAAAGACCTATCATATTGCTATCTGGGCTGCTCAGTCTCTGTCCATTCCTGTGAATGTGCATTGCCCAGTGTACAAAGTTCAAATGTTACTCTTTTTTAATCACTCCCTTACTTGGAGTTCTTAGTGACAGCTCAATAACATCCATGGGATGTTATTGAAAACTTGGTTTGGACAGCTGTAGCCATTTAGAGTTTTCCATATTTAAAAGTATGAGGCATAAATAGTGGCCTCACAAAAATGTCTATATTCTAATCCTGGGAACCTGTGACTGTTATGTTTACATGGCAAAAGGAACTTTGCAGAAGCTTGAGATGGGGAGGTTCTCCTGCAGTTCCTTTTAAGGCTTTAGGGACAATTAAAATAAAGATGTTAAAATGAGACATGATGGTTAAAAGCATGGACTCTGTAGCCAAACTTCTGTGTGATTATGGATAATTTGTTTTTCTATGCCTCACTTTTCACCTCTGAAAAATAGAACTAAACTATTGTTGTGAGGATTAGATGAGAGGATTAGGATAGTATGTGGCACATCACAAATACTCACAAGTGTTAGCTATTTCTTATTTACATAGCAATTCCATGTGGAAGAACATTTCTTCTGATCTTTGCTCTAGATCTGAGAGCAGATGATCTAGCTGGAATAGCACAGTTTACACTGGATTGTGTGTAGTGATTTCTTTCTTATCCTTGTTAGTCTTCAAATTTTATGAATGTAGTTGACTTGTTCTCATATTACACTATGTAATTGGATATGTTAATTCTTCACTTAGAAATCTTCCTTTTAATGCATTGGCTCAATTTACAACTATCATGGTTTTATCTTTGATGCAAAAACATGCATATAGATGGTATGGTATTATTTTAGCATTTGATCTTCTTTTATGTTTATTATTTCTTCACTCATTGATATAGATTCTCTAGCCATTTGTTTACTAGAGCATGATAACCTCTAGAACTGAAAATTCAGTCATTCATTCAATAAAATATTTCTTCAACAAAGATCTGTTTATTCCTTGTGCATACCACAAAAGGAACAGTTCCCACACCTTTTAGGATGCTTATTGTGTAGTCAGCAAGACAGAGCCAAAAGCACATGATTATGATTAGAGATGTGCACCAATGTCATAGGTTGGCAAAAAAGAAGGGCTGAGGGAATTCAATAAATCTAGCCAGATTTAGGACTCACTGAGTATGTAGGAGTTGACCATGCAGAGAGAGAGAGCACATCATAGACCATTCTGAAACACCTTAAATAGGCACCTTTCTATGTAATCTATGATCTTAATTACACTCAGCTTCCTTCATAATGGAACACAATGTTTGACATTCTACCTTGAATTAAACAAGAAATTCAGACTTGAAATCACTGCCTCCATATTAAATTATTCGAAGCATAATGATTACATTAAACCTTACTGTGTAGTCTCAGGCAAAAAGATTGTTGGTAAGGAATGTAGCATCAGCCCTACCATTTCAACTGAAAGACCTAGATGATGACAGGTTATAAAATTGACTCACCCCAAAGTAACAACAAGTTTAATATCAACTTGGAAAAAAATAATCTTAACATCAAAAAGACTTTGAAAGTTGTAAAGCAATCATCTTTTGAATGTCAAAAAAGGTAGTAAAGAGGTAATACATAAAAGAAGTAACATTCTTGGGGGTTTTGGGGGGTGGGGTGGGGTGGGTTCTTTTTTTGTCTTTTTTAGAACTGGGGTTTGAATCCAGTATTTTGCAAATGCAAGGCAGACACTTTGCCACTGAGCTACATCCCAACCCAACATTCTTAATATATAAAGAAAAATTTTAATTGTAATAACCAAAGCAGAATACATGAGAGGAACAGACAATATGAGCGAGCGCACGAGCGTGCACACACACACACACACACACACACACACACACACACACACACACACACACACATTTAAAAAACATCCGTTAAACATAAAAAGATACTCAACTTTATTTTTAATAAAAAACAGAAATTAAAGCTACTGTTGGTGAGTCTTAGGGGAAATAGGTACTTATTAATCACTGGTGGGAACAGAAAAATGGTGAGGTTCCTTTGGAGGGGAATTGAGCATTCTCTAACAACATATAAGTACATATTTTTTCCTTAGCAATCCCATTCCTGAGAATTTACTTTGAAGATGCACCCCCAAAATACAGGAAAAAGAGGAGGAAACATTTGCATATACACAAGATTCTCTGTTTAGGTGTTTTTTATAATGATAAAAAGTTAGAAATAAAGTAACTGCCATATGAAGATTGACTGAATAAACATAGGATGCTGTAGAAAATAATTCAGAAAATCTCCATGAACTAATGAGTGATTTTTCAAATTATTGTTAGCAGAATTTATCAAGGTAGTTCACATTAGCAGATTAAGGGGAAAGATTTCATAAAGTTGTCAACAATGCAGAAAAAGTTTTCAGTTAAGTTTGAAATACAGCCTTGATTTTAAACAATTCTTGTCAAAGAACAGAAAAACATCCTTAACCTGATAAAACATGGCTACATGACATTTACAGCCCAAAATCGTTTAATGATGAATTTGAACAAAACAAGAGTGTCTATTACTTCTTTTCATCAGCATTGTTTTGGAAGCTCTAGCTACTGCACTAGGACAAGAAAATGAAATATAAAAGGGGGGATGTTCTTTATTTGCACATTTATGAATATATAGAGAATATATGCAAAAAACCTATTCATAACTCATTAATAAGATAATATGGTTCCTGGATAGAAAATCTGTACAGACAAATCAATTTTATCTCAAACAAGTAATAATTGCTTAGAAAATGAACTATTATAATATTTATAGTAGTATTAAATAATATCAAGGACCTTATTATAAATTCAACAAAAGAAATATAAGAATTTTATGTAGAAAATAAACCTTTATTGAAAGAAATAAAAGAATATCAAAAGGAAAAGGAAACTGGAGCAATCTTGAAATTAGGGAAAAAGATGGAAGAGTGACTTAATAATTGTTATGGTTGGTGAGATGTTGAATTGTACATTCTCTTTTACTTTTTTCATTTCTCTCAATTGAATTGTTTATGAGAATGCATTTTATAAAAACAGTGAAGTCATTATTCTTTTTTTTCATTTGTTCATAATAGTTATTCTTGACATTAGATTCATTTGGACTAATTATAAATGCATGGGATATAATTTGCTCCAATTCAGTCCCTTCACCCTCCCCATCCTCCCTCCCACTGTTCCCTTTCATCTACTTTACTGATCTATTTATTTTCATTTTTTAAAATTAGTATGTTATAGATATTCAAAATGATGAGTTTCATTATAGTATATTCACATATGTGCATTGAAAAGTTAATTTGGTTTCATTCCACAGTTTTTCCCTACCCACTCCCCATTCCCTTCTTTTTCTTTTATTGATTTTATTTTTTTTAAATACACGACAATGGAGTGTATTACAATTCTTATTACACATATAGAGCACATTTTTTTATCTTTGTATAAAGTATGTTCATGCCAATTCACGTTATACATATACTTGTTTTTTTTGCATTACAATTCTTATTACACATATATACCACAATTTTTCATATCTCTGTTTGTATATAAAGTAGGTTGACATCCAATATGTGTCTTCAGACATGTACTTTGGATAATGATGTCCATCACATTCATTCCACATTCATTAGGAGGCTAATCCCCTGCCTCCTCCCTTTCCCTCACTCCCCTCTTCCCTATCTAAAATCCATCTATTCATCCCATGTTCCTCTTCCCTACCCTATTATGAGTCAGCCTCCTTATATCAGAGAAAACATTTGGCATTTGTTTTTTGGGGATTGACTAACTTCACTTAGCGTTATCTTCTCCAATGCCATCCATTTACCTGCAAATGCCATAATTTTATTCTCTTTAAAAAACGTTCATAGTGTATATATGCCACATTTTTAAAAATCCATTCATCCACTGAAGGGCATGTAGGTTGGCTCCACAGTTTAGCTATTGTGAATTGTGCTGCTATAAACATTGATGTGGCTGTGTCCCTGTAGTATGTTGTTTTTAAGTCCTTTGGGTATAGTCCAAGGAGAGGAATAGCTTGGTCAAATGGTGGTTCCATTCCCAGATTTCCAAGGAATCTCCATACTGCTTTCCAGATTGGCTGCACCAATTTGCAGTCCCACCAGCAATGTATGAGTGTACCTTTTTCCCCACATCCTCTCCAATACTTATTGTTGTTTGTCTTCATAATAGCTGCCATTCTGACTGGAGTTGTATCTTAGTTTTGATTTGCATTTCTCTGATTGCTAGAGATGTTGAAATTTTTTTCATATATTTGTTGATTGATTGTATATCCTCTTCTGAGAAGTGTTTGTTCAAGTCCATGGCCCATTTTTTGATTGGGTTACTTGTTTTTTCAGTGCTTAGCTTTTTGAGTTCTTTATATACCCTAGAGATTAGTGCTCTATCTGATGTGTGAGGGGTAAAAATTTTCTCCCAGATGTAGGCTCTCTGTTCACCTCACGGATTGTTTTCTTTTGCTGAGAAAAAAACTTTTTAGTTTGAATCCATCCCATTTATTGATTCCTGGTTTTAATTCTTGTGCCATAGGAGTCTTATTAAGGAAGTTGGGGCCTAACCCACATGATGAAGATTAGGGCCTACTTTTTTCTTCTGTTAGACGAAGAGTCTCTGGCTTAATTCCTAGGTCCTTGATCCATTTTGAGTTAAGTTTTGTGCATGGTGAGATTTATGAGTTTAATTCCATTTTGTTGCATATGGATTTCCAGTTTTCCCAGCACCATTTGTTGAAAATGCTATCTTTTCTCCAGTGCATGTTTTTGGCACCTTTGTCTAAAATAAGATGATTGTAATTTTGTGGGTTAGTCTCTGTGTCCTCTATTCTGTACCATTGGTCTACCAGTCTGTTTTAGTGCCAAAACCAAGCTGTTTTTGTTACTATTGCTCTGTAGTAGAGTTTAAGGTCTCATATAGCGATACTCCCTGCTTCACTCTTCCTGCTAAGGATTTCTTTAGCAATTCTTGGTCTCTTATTTTTCCAGATGAATTTCATGATTGCCTTTTCTATTTCTATGAGGAATGCCATTGAGATTTTGATTGGAATTGCATTAAATCTATATAGTGCTTTTGGTAGTTTGGTCATTTTGATAATATTAATTCTGCCTATCCAAGAGCAAGGTAGATCTTTCCAGAAATAGTAAATGAATTCAGCAAAGGAGCAGGATATAAATCAACACCCATAAATCAAAGGCATTTCTGTATATCAGTGACAAAGCCTCTGAGAAGGAAATGAGGAAAACTACTCCATTCACAATAACCTCAAAAAAATGATACTTGAGAATCAATTAAAGAAGTCAAAGATCTATACAATAAAAACTACAGAACCCTAAAGAGAGAAATCAAAGAAGATCTTAAAAGATGGAAAGATCTACACATTCCCTTCTTAAAAGGAGAAAAGGAGGAGGAGGGAGGGAGAGGGGGAAGTTGGGCAGGGTCAGATCAGAATATGATAACCCAAAGGGTGGGGTTTGGCCTGCTGAGAACTTCTAACTGAAGGAGATTGGAATCTCAAAAGCAAGCTCAGCAGCAAAGCCTTTGCTCTCCTCCTGCCCTCCTGTCCGTTCACCCTTCTCTCCCAAAGCCAGTCATAAAACCTAGAAAGTGCTCTCTCTCTCTCTCTCTCTCTCTCTCTCTCTCTCTCTCTCTCTCTCTCTTTCTCTCTCCCTCTCTCTCTCTCCCTCTCTCTTTCCTTCCTTCCCTGCTATTCCCTTCCTGTCCCCCTACCCTCCCTTCCCCCCTCTCTTAAAAACCCTCATTCCAGACAGGACCTGCCTTAGGTCCAGAAGGAAAGAAGGCCAAGAAGATGACCAGACAGGGCTTGCTGGGACCCTGGCAGCCTTTTACCATTAGCTCACACCCCCTTTTCCAGTCATTTCTACATGGCCATCCATTCTTCATGGAACATAAACATAAAAACAGGAGTTTTCCCTGGATCTCTAGGTCTTTATTTCTGAAGGCTTTTAGGTCAAATAAAATTCTATTAAATAATTGTAATGATTTTTAAAATGTAAAGATATATACTAGTTCATAAATTAGAAGAAGCAGTTTATAAAGATAGACTCTTTCTGAAACTCATCTGAATTTTTATTGCAGCTATAGAATGAAGATACTGTATTAGTGGTAAGAGGATAAACAGTCCGGTAAGACAGAATAGAAAACTCAGAAAGTGATTGCCACATGATTTATGATTGAAGTGGGACTGCAGATCAGTGGTAAAAATGTCAGTCTTTTTAATGAGTAGTGCTGAGACAATTGAGTATTTATGTGAAATTGAATGAAATTAAAGCCCCTACTATACACTGTAGTCAATAATTCTGTGTGACATATGGAATTAAGTGTGAATGGCAAAACAATAAAATGCTTTCAAGATAATACCTTTATGATTTTGGAGTGGGGTAAGTTGTCTTAAATATGACATAAAAAGCACTGATAGTAAAGGAAGATATTAAGAAATTTGATATTACTAGCAGTAAGTATTTATCATAATCAGAAGACACCATGGCAGAGAAAAGTCATTCTTAACATTCAAAACTAATACTTGGTGTTAGAAGTTAGCAATGGTTGCTATCTTTTGGAAGAGTGAATTGGATATGGTGGGGGGAAGGACACTCCCAGGAGGCTGATCATATCTTTCCTAGATCTGATACTAGTTATACAGGTGTATTCACTTTGTGGAAGTTCAGCAAACTGTACTAACAATTTGTACATTTTAAAATGTATATGCTCTACTTCAACAAAAAGTCTTTATAAAGGAAAAGTACTAAGAAGCTATTTGTAAAACATTTGTCCAGCAAAATAATAGAGACCTCCTACAGCTCAATAAGATAGATATCTCAATAAAAAATTGAGCAAAATAATTGAACACACTTCAGAAAAGAGGAAATCATATATTTGATTTATTCTAAAAGGTGCTCAACCTTATTAATCTTCAGAGGAATGCAAATTCAAATGATTGATTTCTTTATACCAAAATTGGCTAACATGAAGAATCTGAGAAAACAGTACCTAGTGAGGATGTGGAGCAATGGGAACACTACTGCACTTGGGCTAGGAATAAAAATTGGCACAACCACCTTGGGAAATGGATTGTCATTACATAGTAGGTATGGAGGTAACATGCCAGGTGACTTAGTGATTCCTCTGTTTCAGAAATGGGTGCTTATGGGAACCAGAAGATGTTCAGAAGAGTATTTATTATAGCCTTGTTAACTATATCCAAACACTTGAAGTAATTCAAATGTCTATCAACACAAGAATGTGTACATAAACTGTAGCATATTTATACAGCCATGTACTACATAATAGAATGAACTTTTCTGCAGAAAAATTCATATATGATATACATACATGTGAATATGTATGTATATAAATATAAATGTATACATATTCACATTTTTCATAAAATTTCAGAGGTGTTTTTTAACTCTCTGAAGTTCATCCCAGATGTCCAGGTACAAGCCCCTCTTCTAAAAGTACCCTCATTTGTCAATCAAAGAAGATGCATAAAAGGTATTATGTATATATTTAATGATATCAGCCTGAGCCCATTTAGGTTTGTTAATGCAACAGTGGACTGCAGCCTCCAGGCCTTCCCATTATTGCATTTGTCTGTATTGTCTTCATATTTGTTTAAATTAGAAAGTAATACATTTTTAACAGCACTGTTGAGGTATAATTTGCATTTCATAACATTTCCCTTCTGTAAGTATAAAATTCATCGATTTTTGACACCTCTATAGAGTTTTGCATCTGTCATCACTATACAAGTTCAGAACATTCCCATCACCTCCCAAAATTTTCTCAAGCCACATTTGCCATCAATCAAATGTGTATTTTCAAATGTAGTGTGTTTATTGCTTCATGTATTTCAAATAACTCATCATTAAAAGTAGCATAACACATTGTTGAATAGAAACTTGAAAAACATCAACCAAAATCTTTTGTTAAGTGTATTTTGAGGTTCTGTATACATACTTGATTAAAATCAGCTTATTTGCATCTGTTCTCTATTGCTAGTTTCAAAAAAGGGAACATACTGAACAGTTGATTTCTTCCTTCATATGTCCTTGGTGGGTGAATGTTGTCATGTTGTTCTGGGTAGGTTTTTAGTTTTAAAAATTTTAGTTGGTTTTGGGGAAAATGTTCAGTTATACAAATGGCCATTTTATATGGCAGTCTCTATAGTACTAATTTCTGAGAGAATAACTCATACAAAATAGAATGAAGAATAGAAGTTAGACTATATAGTTAAATTAAAACATAAATATCAAATTGTAAATTATTTTCTTTATTAGGAGTAACTAAAGAGAAGAATGTATTGATCAACTCTGATATTAAATGTCTCAGACTTTAGAACAGTATAACAAGTATTTTAAAAGCTTTTCTCGTCTTTGTTCTACCACTTCATATTAAGATGCTGAGTATAATATAGAAGTACATATGGAATATAAATATTATGTGAGCATATTATACAATTATGTATAATTGGGCTTCCTCAAGTAATCTTTTTAACATACTTTTATTATACATACTATATACTATTATTATAGAAATGATTATTTCTGCTTAAAGGTGATTTATGGTTGGGAAATGCAGATATATTATGTGTAAAATTAAATATTTTTCTAAAAAAGTATAACATCAGATGTTCATGAATTTCAGAAATAAAAATACATAATGCCTAGCTAGTTCCTAAGAGGTAGGCTATATCTTCTGTTTGTCAAAGTATTTACTCTGAATTGTTGGTGGAGCTAACTTTTACTGAGGTTTCTCTGTTGCCAGGTACTTTATTACCAAGGTTGCCATCAGAACCGGGAATGACATTACTCACTATCAGGATTGAGAAAATTGGTCTGAAAGACACTGGACAGTGCATCGATCCCTATATTACAGTTAGTATAAAGGGTAAATAACTGGCAAATTGCATTATGTTTTTTCTCATATGGGACAAAGTTTTTGACAGGGGATGGTCTTGTATATGTGACAACTTACTTTAATGCATTCTATAATGAGGCAAAATCCTAGAAGAGATCATAACAGAACATAGTTCGAAAGACTTACAAAAAATATTTCCTACTTATACACTCACTTTTGCTTTTGAGTTTGTATAGATTTTTGCTCTTCAGATTCCATCTAATGTGCAGACTAAACATACACATTGTCCTTAACAGCAGCTACAGTCTTCAGGATATAGATTAACAATAGCACCCCTCACCTTCTCCTATCCAGTCTATATTAATTTCTCTCCACAAAGCCCCATTTCCTATTTTCCCATCTCTCCTGCTTCAGCCCCTTCTTCTTCCTGTGCTACTGAGGTATCTACTTAGGTGAATCCTACAGAGGCAGATGAAAATCAGGGGACAGGGAAGTAGGGTGCAACCATAACATCCATGCCCTGAAAGCAATCCCGTGGGATGATGATGTGATTAAGGAATAAATTATACCATTTTACAGAAATAACTATAGTTAGTACAAATGGCTTATTTTAATCTGTAGTTTTGCACCAAAGGAACAGATCGGTGCTGAAATTAAATGGAGGAACTTTTATCAATTGCAGAAATAAAGTCAGATCCATGGGTTCATTAGTGCTAATTAAAAGAAAAATATGACCACAAAGAAAAACATTTATTTAAAGAACATAATCCACAGCACTAATACTGGTACACTTTTAAATTCCGAGGTTACCAATTATCAAATATATAGTGTACCGGAAAATATTTACATTGTTTGATAGGCCATTTATAAAACTGCATACTCATTGAGAAAGTATACTTAAAACACAAAAATATTTAATGATGTTGTAAATGTTAAATTACCTTTGCATATGTTATACTGAAATATTTTTATGTAAATATTTTTTTAATTATTAAATGTACTAAATTGTTTTTTGAGCTTTTTGAGACACATAAATGAATAACACATAAACACTGAGGAGTTATTAAATGAGTCCATGTTGAATTTGACTAAACTGAGATTTTTAAACCCGGAAAATTAAAACTATATATAACGTGCCATCTGGTTGTTGTAAATTCAGGGTATGTTGTAAACAGTATAACCAGAATTTAGATAATATATATGAAAAATTATTCATTAACCAAAGGGTTTTTGTTGGCTGTTCTCATCCATTTTTGGTTCTTAACAGGGAAATTATGATAAGGTTAGGTTTAAAGGCTTTTCTAAATAAGTCATATACTTGATCAAAGTTAGAAATTGGTGGCAGAGCTCCATTGTGGCAAATTATATACTCCAGATTTTTTTTGGCATAGAAATATATAGTGGGATATTCCCTATGAAAAAAAAAACATGTTTGTTCTTTTTACCACTTCACTATGAAGATCAAGTTTTGTCCACTTGGCCATGTAAAGGCTTCCTACCACTTCACTATGAAGATCAAGTTTTGTCCACTTGGGCCATGTAAAGGCTTCCTTGTCCCCTTCATGAGGTCTCCTATCCAGTCTATATTCATTTATCTCCACATACCCCATGAACTTTAACAACTCTCACATACTTGCTCACACCAAATAGGAATCTCTTAGCCTGAGAATCTCCTCTCAGCTCTTTCCATGCCTCTTTAGGAACTGTAACCTTTGCAGTTTCTATATTTTCCGTCTGTATATGTGAATGCTCATAAGCAGAAACTTAATTGTTTCTCCAGATCTGAATGACATAGATTTAACTCCTGTGCAAGATACTCCTGTGGCTTCAAGAAAAGAAGATACATATGTTCATTTTAATGTGGACATTGAGCTCCAGAAGCATATTGAAAAATTAACCAAAGGTTTGTAATTATCAGTTACTGACTTCTTAAGGACACAGTACTTATCTGGGTTTGTGTTCATAGTATACTTAACACAAGATCTTATGTCACATAGTTATGAATATTGACTTAAAGTCAAATCAAAAATTTTTTTAAAATATGAGAATTAGCAGTTGCATTATCTAGTTGTGTAATAAATGTGGTTAAATATTATTTGATAGGGAAGTTTTTCTCATAATACAGAGTTAAGGAAGCAGGTTCCCTAATAATTACCTTAAGTCCTTTTAGGAACCTAATGATTACTTTCTAACAGTTAAAGAATTATTTTTTTTTCTTTCAATAAGATGCATTGGGTAAAAAGATACTATAACTGGCAGTTAGTTTGTAAGAATATGGAAAGGACAATCTGGGCGTGGTTTCAGGAGGGAGAGAAATGATATAAGGTAGAATTTTTTTTAAAGGAACTCTTAAATTTCTATTCTATCTAATACAGGTGCTTATTGAAACCATTTCTATAGGTACTGCTGATACTTAAGTAACTTCTGTTTTTCTTGTGGTATTTAATATTTTATATTCTTTGGTAGTTTATGATTCTACCTGTGTACATAACTTACATTCTTGCTATACATTTTTGTTGTACTTTGTAGAATTAAATGATATGGAGAAATGTCACTCAGACATGCTAGTACCAGAGCTTGGAGTGACAGCCACAGTGAGTTATCAACAGTTGTGTCATCAGACTGTTTGACACATGTTACTTTGTAAAATCATAGGCTTCTGGTGACACATAAGAAATGTGTGGTCTCTGGCTTATGTTGTTTGTTTTAATTCCTTAGGTGCAGCTATCTTCTTTGAATTCAAACACTAAAAGCCTAAAAAAGGTTTACCAGCATCAAGTGTTTTGCTTTCATGGAGATGGATGAGATTAAACCTGGGCCAACTGTAATAGAACTGTAAGTGATATACATATAGGATTCATACTGTTCTAATGGTTACTAGTTCATGTTTCTTCTTAGTCCCTCTTATCGAGAATGTAACATTGGAGTAGATCAATCATCAAAGTATTTTAAATCTATTGTGGTTACAGATACAAGAAACCCACTGACTTTAAAAGAAATTGCAGTTATTGACCAAGAAACCACTTTATCTTCATCTACATCAAACTTTGCATAAGGAATGATTCTGACATGAGTAATGTGGAATTTCTGTGAATTTTACCACTCAGTAGAAACCATCATAGCTCTGTGTAGCATATTCATCCTTCAGGAGGCAGGAAGTGAACCATATCTATAGGCCAGTGAGTCCATTGCAAAGCTGTACCACAGAACTAAAGTCCAGCACCTCATTGTTATGACTACTTTAGATACAGATTTATTGTAGATTTTGAAACTTGTTTTTACTTTTCTATTAATTGTGCAATTAATAGTCTGTTTCCTAATTTACCACTGTTCCTACCCTGCTTCCTGGAACAATATTGCTGTGGTAGGTATGCTCATCTTCAAACTTAATACAGCAATAAGAATGTGCTAGAGTTTACACATTTGCTCACTTTTGCTCCAATATGGTCTTTTGATTTGAATTAACTTCAAACTTTTGAATTGAAGTGGGTAGGATAGTACTAGATTGCTTTGAAAGGAAATTGGATCAGTTATGGTCTGTCTTTTAGGCTGTTCCTTAGAGCTGGCCTAAATTCACCCTCATCTGATAGTTCTACTTAGAAATAGTGTGCCTTGATCAGATCAATATCTTATATGGGAGTGTTCCCCAGATTGTAGCTGTGATTTTTTTCCAGATGACCAGATTGTTTTTCTGAAAGTGAGCATATTTTTAGTCATGTTGATTAGTTGTTCTATATCACATTGCTATTGTTTCTACGGTTAACATTAAATGATTCTAGGGTTAACATTAAAACTATCTCTCTCAGAATAATTACAAATTTTTGAGTGGGTTTACGTTGTCTAAATCATGTCATCTAAAAATAATTGAGTCAGATGCTAATGAGATACTGCAGGAACAACTGCTGTTTTTCTGACAACTGATTGTGAAACCTTAAAACCTGCATACCTTGTCTTTATAAAGTGATGAGTATGCAAAATTTGGAAAGATATTTTATTTTTTTAATATAGGTAGATACGACTGCCATTTATTTCCTATTTAGATATATTGACATTCATATGAAAATATGCAGGTTATTAGCCTATTATAATTTCACTATTTACATTACTTTTAACTTGATGAGACATAAATAAAACTGTCATAGTACACAAGGTGGATATTTGATACACAGAAAATAAAGATTTGTGAGGAGCTTTTTTGTGGGTTACATGTAGAACCCATGTATTTTAATATTCACTATTTTAAATGAACAATGCATGAAGGGAATGCAATACTTGACCTATTTTTAAACTAGTGTAAACCCTAATCATACCATCAATTTGCTTTTTAAAATGAATAACAGTTATTTTAGCCCTTGCACTTCAAGAGATCTAGTCTTTAATTTTTCAGTTGTCTGTTAGGTCAGTTTTGTTTACTAGATGAATGTTAATAAAACTATATGAGCCTGAAAGAATTCTCAACCAAATTTAGTCTTTTCTTTCATCTGGATTGGGTTAATTTCACAAGTGCAAAAATAGTTCAGTATACAGTAGTTCTAGGAAATGAAGAATTTGCCTTAATAAAATGTTCACTCAACCAAAACTCTGAGTAGTCAAAATTTCCAGACTGTAAACTTCTCAAGAGAAGGGCCTCATCTTCTCCATGTCATGTAAACTTTCCAAGGTGCTTGGCAGCACTCTACTCTGTACCCTGTGGAGTGCTCAGTACCTTTTTGTTTGATGTTACTGATGTTTGATGTTGCTCCCTTAAAATCTACTATTAAAATGTAGCAAAACTGATACATTGTTCTTTCTGTTTTCTCATACTATAAAATATGTATATCAAAGTGATAATTTAAAAAAAAACAAACTTTTTTTTGGTTGTAGATGGACACAGTACCTTTATATTTATATGTGGTGCTGAGGATCAAACCCAGTGCCTCACATGCAACCCCAGCCCCTCAAAGTGATAATTTATATGAAGAAATATTTAGCATCCTTCACATAAGAATGCTTTTTTTTAACCTCGATTTATTTATGTGGTGCTGAGGATTAAACCCAAGGCCTTGCCTGTGCTAGGCAAGTACTCTACCACTGAGCCACAACCCCAGCTGCCACCAAAGAATGGGGTTATATGGAAAAAAAAGAGGATGCTTTATATGAATGTCTTTCATCAGCATTAAACAAACTTAAATTGAACATTGTCGTCAGCTTAGCTTTAATTCAGACCTGATTGACCAACCCCCCCCAAAAAAAGGTGATTTTATCTTGAAGCAGTTAACACAAAGCAATCTGTATCTCACAAATTAGTTGTTTAAATTTACTTTCTAGTGTGGGAGGGGATGAGTCACTGGACAATAATTACAACTATAGCAGTAATACTTTCAGGTTGAAACACTACTGCTTCACAAATTAAATGATTTTAGTAACTAAACTGAAACACAATTTGCTGGAGAGGACTTCTAAAACTTTTGAGATACAAAAGTATAATTGAATCAGGGGACAGTATTCTCTACACAACCTGTATATTGGCAGATACCTTGGGCTTTGCTACAGAAGTGGTACAATCAGATGGATGTAAGGAGAGGCAACTATAGGTGGGTTCAGAACTGCTCAGATAAACTACGTAGAATGCATTATAACTTACTAATAGAATAAATACAAAAAAGGCTTTAGAGGGAAAACTACTGTTGCTTTAAATAAAATAATAAATCTGCCTTTCCTTGAAAATCTATCTTCCTAGCTGACATCACCTTTAT